>NW_020455390.1:173956-335642 GCF_003342845.1 Nothoprocta perdicaria | reverse complement strand
TTTTTTTTTTTTAATCCAGTATGTGTTCCTGACTTTCAAAGGGATTGAAAACAACTCTCTTGTGAAGAAATAAAATTCTAAATCCAAATGCAGGTTGAAGTATCAACGCTTGGTTCGGAGCTGGGGCACCTATGTTCCCTGTCTCTATTTTAGTAGTCAGAAGGGTGTTCAGAGAAATGGTACAGCAGAATCTCGTCATGACATTGTGGATTCTGAGTTTTTCCATACACCGTATGATTAAGCAACATCCCATGTACACGTAGCCTCCAGTGAAACTTATTGCAGCGGACACTGATATCTTGTATCAGTTACTTAGGAAGGAGGTACATTGTGAGACATTTTCTGGAACCAGGCACACAAACTCCAGACACAAATCATTATTTTTGACTGGCAAAGCACTCCAGATCACCCGTTTAGATGTGGGGTTAGACATTCTCACCTTCCCTGCCCTTGCCACATGGTGAGCATCGCCGTTCACAGAAGGCAGCCGGGCTCTGTGTTCTSATCGCAGCTCGGAGCAGGACTAAGTGTCAGGGAACGACGTGCGCTCRCACATGTGAAGGTTTCCCTGAGCTGCCAAGCACTAGCCAAATTCTAAACCA
This sequence comes from Nothoprocta perdicaria, assembly GCF_003342845.1. NCBI lineage: Eukaryota > Metazoa > Chordata > Aves > Tinamiformes > Tinamidae > Nothoprocta > Nothoprocta perdicaria. Next base: position 335,040 of record NW_020455390.1, on the reverse strand, counting down.
GCCTCTGCAAAAATCAGAAATCAGGGACCGACATAGCCCAATCTTCCTTGTTGCAACCCTCCTTTCCTTCCCACTGCACCCTGGAACCTGCCTGGATAGCGAAGGAGCTTCAGGAACCGGTTACTTGAGCAAAAGCTCACACCAGTAGAACAAACTGTGCACTAGGCAAGAAACACTGTCACGTTCTGCTCTTAAAAAAATCTTTTGTGTGAGGCTCTTAAAACCAATAACACTGCTTACTCATTGCTATGTTGGTTATGCAAAAGCAGCAACCAAGGGACAAGTCTACCCTGTTGTGGGCTACAGAGCACGTTATAGTCCCCTAGGAGACACTGCAAAAGCAGTGGCTGGAACGGGTACACACAGGCATGTGGAATTTACTTGCTTGTAATTTTGACAATGAGGAGTTTAGTTTAACCATTCTTGATGCCTAGCCTGGAAAATAAGAAAGCATCTACATTTATATTCACCAAATTGCTGAGTAGAACAGGGAAAGCAAAACTGAACCCTCATGCACAAACGGCATGAGAAGGTCTGCGGGAAGCAGAATTTGGCCTGATTTCCTGTGGCTTTGTGTTTTGTGGCTGGATTATCTGCTGTGTAATGAGGCATGAGATGGGACCAAAGCTTTTTGCAGCTGGGCTGCTCTGAGTCTCTTTCCTCCTTCCTCTCCTTCATGTGGATTTTCTGGCATATCAAAACACAGCCCACCCGGCAGTCCTTCTGTCATYGGGACATGAGCTGGTTCTCTCCCTCCAGAAACCCGTTTCCTTAAACTTATCAGGGCTCAAAATTTGGGGGAGATTTCACATCACCAGAGAATGAATTGAACTATTTCCTAAACTATAACCACTGCTACTTGAGCAGGCAATTTCTAACCCACGCCCCTGAAAGCCAGACCTGCAGAGCAGAAAACTGCCCTCTGAGTCGCTTCTGGGGCACAAACTTCTTACAAAATCTGTCAGCAGGCAGAAGGAGGCCCATGGCAGCCCYACCACAAACATTTCTCTGCCCTGCGTCCCAATGTGTAGAGGAAACTAGAAGACACCTGAGCTGTTGCTCCGTGTGTCTGCTGTGGGAGTTCCATTCTGATCAATGGTCTTTTGCTGTTACTTCTGCAGCAATCATTTTCCCTGATTTTTCATTTGTTAATAAGAGAATACAAAGAAACTCTATTGCACTTAGAAAATGGACTTTTTTAACAGAGTGATTCCAAATTTTCAGCAATGATAAGAGTCAAGGGAAAAAAAATGCATGTAACCCTTTAGTCTGAAAGCCCTTCATTTGCCTAAGGATAGAACCTTAAACCTGAGGAGAGCGGGTTTGGAACTTTCATCTTCAAAGAAAATAATGAGCTGCAAGACTGCCCCTATTTAAAGATACCACAGAAAATTAGACACGTGATTCTTATTTTTGGAGAGGGAAGAGCTCAAGGGATGTTGCATAAAAAAGAATTTAAATGGCGCAATCTTACTGCAAAAAGAACACTGAATAGGGTAGACCAACAGAGAAGAGCAAGTAAGTAATGAGTAGTGCTCTTTATCACTTTCATTGAAAGAATCCAAAACATTAAACGTGTCTTAAAAACTTCTAATAGGCCTGAAAGAGCTAGACCTCAAGGACACAAAATCCCATTTACATCTGCACGCCTGTAAAAGCCACCCTTTCACTGAGGCAACGATTAAGTCATAAAGTCTTTAGAAACTTGGCACTGCAGAGCACACAACTGCATATACACTCCTACATACAGACTAAAGATAGCCAGTGCATCTTACCAAAAGGCCATAAGGCCAGTTGTACTCAGCATTCACACTGGGGCATGTGGAACACTTGGCTGTGTGTAAATTAATTCAAGTGCTATTATTCCCCAAAGCAAAAGGCAGCCCACAGCTTTTACTCCTAATGAGAAGGGGAAAGTAGTTCTCTACTAGACTTGTGGRGGGGGAGTTCAAGGCCCCGTTCTTCTGCTGCCACTGCACAGGAGTCTGTCTAGTACCTCTGCAATGGTGCACCCAGGACAAACTAAATTTCACAGAATCACAGAATGGAGGTTGGAAGGGACCTCTAGAGACCACCTAGTCCAAGACCCCTGCTCAAGCAGGGACACCCAGAGCATTTTAGGGAGCTTTGTTTTAATTTAGAGAGCTTTGTATTCATCCAAACATCTGAACTGACARAAGTTTTGCCCCTTTCCTTAGACAACAACTGCAATAAGATTGCAGTTTGCCAAGGAAGGAATCCAGTTAATATCACTAGATGCAACTCTCTAGGATATTGTAGCAGAATAGAATAGTGCTACAAAAATTACTGCCAGCCCCAAAACACAGGGACGCTTGCAAACCTTTCAGAGAAGTCATCTTGTCTGGAATTTGAAGTGAAAGACATTACAATCTAGACATGAAGATGACCGTAAGACAGGGTAGAGAAGAGAAGGTGCCTTCTAGGGACAAAGCATCAAACAGGCAAGAGCAGCAGGCTGTAGATTTTGTGATGGGACTCTGCTCTCCAGAGCTCTTCAGCTGGGAACTGAGCAGCTGCAGGCAGGGACAGGAGGAGATGTTTTCTTGACTGCCACCACACTCTTCTCTTAGAGACAGAGGAAGAAAAAGACAGGGCAACACKACAGTCACTGCTAACCACCCCTACTGAAAGGGTTCTCAGTGGCGCAAGCATTCTGCTGCTAACAGCCTCTTGATTCTCCTGTCCACAACTAGTAATGATCATAACTATAGGTACAAGCACATACAGATCAACACAGCAGGTTCAAGCTGACCGCTTCCTGAAAGCTACCAAAGTGCAAGTAAGACGGAAGCATGTTCAAGTTGTTGTAGATATTGAATCTGATTTGTGTCCCACTGAGAAGTTTGCATACGGAGCATATAAATTTATGTAAAAAGCAGCATCTTAAAATGAAAGACTGACATGCCAGCTGTGAACTTGCAGGAAGTAAGAGTATGTTTGGAGTGAAACAACCAACCTTATTCCTAACTATCCAGCCCCCAGKGCCTGGTATTGCTATTTTCTGATTATTCCTTAACTTGAATGTGAAAATCCAGTGTTAATATTCTCCACATTTCTTGGTCTTTAATCAGTGCGATCTTACCCTTCAAGAGCCTGCCTTACACTTCCTTTTGCCACCTCCTTTACAGGGCTAACAGGGTGGTGAAAGAAATTTGCCTGATTTAACTGCAGTAACGTAACTGTCACAGAGTCATAGCTGTTGTTGGCAGGATTTAATCTGAATCCTCGGTAGAAGCCAGAGACTAAGTGTGATATTGCTGGATTTCCTTGCTGTTGCATTTCACCTGACAGACCCTAAGGTTTCAGCTCATCTGAACTCGTACTATTGACCAGTGTGAACGGCTGCAACAGTAGGAACAGAGATGCTGTGAAACAGCAGGATGCAGAGATTGACCTGACTCCTGGGGCTGGCAAGGAAGGACCATAGCACCAAACTGCGTCCTCCACAGGCTGCGCTTTATCTCACTCAAGTCTTCTAAGGAGAATCACGTCTGCACGCTCACCCACACCTACACAAATGCGTGACAGGGCTTTTGCTGCTCTCATCTCCTGTCACCCTATTACCACTGGCAAAATGTAAATTTTTCACTTACAAGCAGGATGGGAGGGAGACAGGAAGAGCTAGGAGAAAAATGTGAGGAGAGAGTAGGAAAGAGATAAAAAGCATACCAAATTTTCTGAAGGCTTCTCTCATCTTCTGTTATCCAGCCACAGTGATTTTTTTTTTTTTTTTTTAACCTCCACAGCTGCCAGATCATGTTGGGGACATTGAGGGACACAGAGAATCACATTTATGCAGACCAGACCTGATATTCTCTAGAGACCACTCTCCAGTCTGCCACAGATGAAGAGTGGTTACACCTTCTCTAGGAAAAAAAGAAACTCCACAGACTAGGAGTTCCTTCAATTTTGGACTGCAGTAAAATGATGTTGCTGTTCTCTCGCTGTTCCCTCCATTTTGATCATATGATCTCTCTAACCCAGCAGCTGCCTACCCTCCTGCCTACGAGCTTAACTGCAGCTTGACAGGCCACGTTGAAGATTGTCCGTACACAAGCTAAGGAAAAAAAAAAAGCATCTACATATAAAAACTGTACCATATTCTTTAATAAATGAGTGAAACTCCAAAGCTGCACATAAAACTTTGCCGAGTGTCAAGTCCTAAGAGGCAGGATATGCTGCCTTGCTGCAGCCTTGGTCCCCTCTTAGGCAGCTAGGGAAGCTCCCGCGGGCTCTGCATCCAAGCACCTTCCTCAGGAACTCAAGTGCTCTGTGTAATAACGTGTCCAGGAGCTCCTGCAAGAGGAGTAACTGGCAGCAACAGAAACTTCCTGCACAGGTAGGATGGGCCACAGAAATGGGGCTGAAAGGGACCGTCTAATATCACCACATTTTCTAATAATTAATAAATTACAAATGATATTTTACATGCCGTACGTTTTACTTTCTAGTGTTTACTCGTTTTATTTTTTACTTTTGAAATTGCTGTGCGTCTTCCCTTTGCCACTGAATTCTTATTCTGAGTTTACATCCGTGGCTTTCTGATGTTTACCATTACATTTAGGAGCGTTACACACAACATTCTTATTTTAAAAAGTAATTACTCAAGTTTTCAAAGTAAACTCAATATATATAGCTATGACTGTCTCAGAATTAAATAGTCATTTACTATATTTTGTTCAGATTATTACTTAGTACATCATACTACCCGGCCAAAAGATATATTACATGTCTGGTACCTGGTACATAATTTTTTAGTATACTAAGTACTTAGCAGTGATTAACAAAGCTGAATGGGAAAAAAAAAAAAAAAGAAATATTTTAACCAATAATTGAAATAATCTGTATAGTGAGAAAGCATAATATTGCTTCATATGGTTCATAAGCACTGTAAATGAAGTCCAACCTTGAACTTTAATACTTAATGTGTCTCATTTTAAACATCTCGGCTATAACTTGCATTTCATGCTGCATGACTCCAAATCGTCCCCAGAGCTTCACGCAATGAAGCTCCTTGCTATGAGGGCTGGCTTCAAGGCACTGGCCCAACCGGTGCGTTCGAGTGCGGTGTGCAGGGCGACAGCAGCTCGCTCCGCCGCGCTGCCCTCCCCTCGGGACTTCATCAGGCCCAATTACACAGTCTACAAAAACGAAATCTAAAGCTTTCCATTTACTGTTCTGAAACCCATTTCATATTATTAGATTCTCTTATTTCAAATGCCACATCAAATACAGCTCAGCTTCCTTCTACCGCAGTGCAGCACAAGTCATATGTCATTACATTAGCCAATAATTACGTTGTTTGTCTGCCAGTTCACTCCCATGCACATGTCATTTTGAAAAACTCTGTTGAGAGAGGCTCCTCTCACAGACAGGGAAAGGAGCACACAAGGCAGGGAGCACTGCAATGACATGGAGCATGTTTTGATTACATTTGCAAGGTTGATATTTATTGGGACACATGGCAGCATTCAAAACACTACATACTACTACAGACACGCTACTTACTACTTATCAGCAGCCTTCATTGAAGCTATTTGCTCCTCACTATTAAAAACCCATGCTCAATCAGACTTCTGCTTGAAGCAGTATCAATCAGTTGTTACACCTATTTTCGTAACTATACAAAAGCCTGTYGTACACAGGTATCTAAGGTATCTGCCGTATCAGAAACCTATTTTCCAAATAGGAAAGTGTGTAAGAATGAGGACAGGTTGTAGCTTCTTCCTGCTASCCCTGTCTCTCTTTAGGATATGGGATGCACTGTATGTTGCCATTAGCCTGGAATTCAGGAAAACATCTGCAGGACCACGGTCTGCACACAAGCATTAAAAGCATCTCTACATACACCTGCACCCAACTGCTAAGTGACCTTTTGTTTAAATGCCACACTGAATGTTGGTTTTTGTTAAATAGAAAATTGGGGGAATATAAGACAGTGAATTGGCAAAGGTTAACGCTAGCCTTGTACTGAGGACCTCCTTAGATTCCCTTGATAGTCAATGGAAAAGGGTGATTCAAAGCAAAAACCTCGGTGTTGAGATTCTGAATGACCCACTGAAGGAGAGAGGCTCCTTTTCTCCAACAACTACACAAAGAATTTAACCTCAAAGACTTACATTAGTCCTTCGGAGCATCACTGCATCTATTTTTGCGCATGGCCTTCACTCAAACATGCAAGTAATTATAGGCAGCATGAGCAGTCAATAGAATTATTTACATCTTTAAAGTTAGGTACATACATAAATACTGATTCTAGGTAGGGGTTCGGCAGCAGCGCTACCAAAGGGGCAGCACGCGCATCCATGAGGATGCACTTGCATGAGATCTATGGGACTAGTATGGGATGACTTTTTTCCAGTGTGAAGGCTCAGGTCTTCGTACAACTCCAAAGTGAGCTTGAGAAACCAGTCACAGAAGCATATAATTTCTATATGTGACGTGGCATTGCTCTTAGTCATTCTCTCTCAGTTTTCACTCTGCTATTAGTGTTAATGCAATAGCAAGGATGCCCATTTCTGGAGGGAACTGGCACTCTCCTCAATGATAGTTCTGCATAATGAAGGGTTCATCCATGCCATCCAGGACTGGGAATATTCAGCCCCAAAGAGTTCCACTCCCACATAACTGCACTGAGTCACAGGTTCATTTCAGATGCATGAAAAAGGCAAGTGAAATAAATGCATTATCCCATTTAAAATGCATACAATTCCAAGTAGCAGGATAGATGGTAGGTGTCACTAAAGAGTGCATTGTAAATATATCATATTTGCAACGCAAGACATATCAGCTTGCAAAAACCTGGGTTGTTTAGGGCTATAGAAACTAGGGGCCAGGATGTTTTCAGGAAGATAGAGCTCAAACCTCTTAAGTGGCATTTTCAGCCATGAAATCACAGCTAAGAGGCAGGGACTGCCCCATCCATCCTCATGAGTAGGGTACATTTGCAAATGCACAAGAGCCACAGCAAACAGCCTCGTACAAACATCTTATTGCTATTCTTAAGCATATTAACTAGCAAAAGGTTTCCAGTCATAATACCCAAGGTTTTTCTTGGCATCACATGCACAGCAGTAAATTTTCTTCCAGCCAATAAGTGTATGCAAATTCTGCTCTGTAAATGAGCACGCTGCCACCAAACCAGCAGTTTCCATTTGCTCTTGTCAGCCTCACTGCTGGCAACCCACAGAGGCCAGACCTGCACAGGAATCTGCATGGTGGAAGATACGGAGACTTGCAGTTTACTTGCTGTCATTTCCTTTGCATGTCTTCCTATGGGAAGTCGGGGCTTTCTGCTATCTTGATACGAAGTTACGATATAAATGTTCTTGCTTTATTCACTGGAACACATTTTGGTGTATAAAGGTACAAAGGGCGTATTTCTGCGCTCAAGACATATTGTCTATGGACTCAGAATGGACCTTGCACATTTTAAACAGGAAAAAGCAAGGCACTTAAGACCAAGTGAACTTATTTTCACAGAAATAAACAAGCAATAAGGCAAGGTGCACCAGAGAAATGATGGAATTTCCATCACTGTAAATAGTCAAGACTTCCTTTTACAGAGCCTAAAAGAGCCTAAGTTAAGGGCCTGCTTTCAGGAGAAGGTTGGGCCCAATGCTCCTTTCAACCTGACCTGTCTGGGATTCTGTGGCAAGTTTTCCAGTGTGATGCATACATTGCATATATCCTGACAGGAGATGAGAGSAGGAGGAACCAGAAATAAAATATATGTTTCTAAAAACAGTCTAATTTCTCATGTATTCTTTTTTAAATCCTTAATTCCCTTAAATCCTTAAGGGACTATTACCTATTACATTCCTTAACCTAAGCGCTCTGTGGGGCACTCAGCCCCTCTATTTTGGCTACATGGAGTTTGCTTCCTTACTGAGCATTGGTGCATTTCATCTGTTCCATCTTTTGACAGAACTTTGACTTTTGTGTAATTTTTAGCATTCACACTAATCCAAACAGAACATTTTTTTTTTTTTTTATGGGAAACTATGCCCTGGTCTCCTAAAGCCACAAAGATGACTTTCTATTCCTACTTATTTCTATGTTTTCCTCTTATCTACCTGCTGGCCTCATACCCGCAGAGGGCTGAATTGAGTTCAGAGCAAACTGCACTGCCCGTGTGGTGTACAGTGAAATCAGCTCATCTACTCAGCTGAAGAGCTTTCGTGGTGTCTTTAAATAATATGCCTAATTTAATTATTTTAAAATGGACTTCAAGTAGGTTGATCTTCAGCAACAAAATGTTTCAATATATGTAAGAAACACCAGTAAAAAACAGCAAGAAATTTAAAGACTAGCCTATGCTCATAAAAGTAACAGATGGTGAAAATTAGAACGCAGTGGGGTTTGTAAAATTCCTACTAAATCTTTCGCTWTCAGTTGAACTTACATTTTTTGCAAATCTCCAAGTCTTCCAACAAAAGCAGAAAAAAAACATAAACAGTTATACATGAGGAGATTTCCCTCCCTCTCAGAGGTTTCTTTTGCAGCCGGCGTTAGAAAATAGAAAGGTAGCGGGGTCAGCTTTCAGTATCTGACTGGCAGCTTATCATGGGAAGTCTGACAAGGGACGTGAACGACATTATCAGGCTTCTGCAAAGGAGAAAGCAGGGCCTGAGCTGCTCAGAATTAACCCAGTAACACTGTGTGTTTCCCCAGGGAAGCAGGGACAGCCACACTTGATTGCTGGAAGAAGTCAAGAGCTGGCTCGATGCCAGGAAGGAAGAAGCCTAAACCCCGACCCACAGAAGCAGAAGAGCTCTATGCTAAGACTATTTTTATTCCTGAATTGACAAAAAAGAAACGCAATTGCGCAGKAACAGATCTGCCTCAAACATGACAATTATTTTGCTTCATACTTTTGGGTTGTAGTAATTATGTTTGAATGTCTGTCTCAAAAGAAGCAAAAGATTATTCCTGATCCTGCCTCTATGCAATATTCAGACTTTCCTTCTAAAGCCTAAAGAGTAAGGTGAGGAACACAAGTAAGAGAGGGGTACAGATCAAGCTCTGATGCTTCTTGTTGTGCTCTCATTTTTAAGGCCTAGACAGGATCACCAGGAAGTTGGCCGAACCTCTCCTCACGCCTGTCTTGAAGGGAATTCTTCCTCCAAGCAGTACAAGCCTGATCACAAGAAAACAAACAGCACCAAAGTGATTCAGAGCTTTTCGCCTTTCCACACATTACAGCTACAGTTCAGAGACACATTAAAAGGCTGCTTGACTGAGCAGAGAGCTACCTCACATGATGCTGTCACAAAGGAATCCACTAAGCAGCCCTATTTTGTGAGCTGCGAGTGTTATCCATGACTCGGACCAGCTCCTGAGAAGTGGAAGCACACTCCACTTGTACCAATTTTAATCCACTTTTCAGCACCACCAGTACAGAAACACTTAACAAACTCAAAATCCAGACACTGAGTAGCCTTTAGCTTTGGTATCTCACAGCACTTTTTTCTACCCATCTTCTTGCTTTAATACTCAAATGGGAGGAGAAGAAAATGACCCTGTCCGTGCTTCTGGCTAATGACCCGTCATTTAAAGACCTTTTCTCTACACTTAAATACAACAATGATCACACTCATAAATTTTTCTTTCCTATTCTACTGCCAAAGCACCTCCAAAAATAAGCATGTTATCATACTTGAGGAATTAGATCAAAAGTAAATACCATAATCACCCTTTCAGTACATGAATACCACTTAGCACTACCACAGGGATCAGAGAAAGATGACAGGCTGACAGAACAAACTACATGGATTTATCTAAAGGGCTGCGAGCAGAGGCAGGCGCTCCAGCTTGAGGACAGACTCTAGCCTTTTTTTAAAGACATCTCTTTTCAAAGTATGATTTGCTTTATGTGAAATATTTTGGCTCATGGTTTGAAACAGTAGCTCGCTGCTCCCTCTCCCTTACTTGGCTCAAGTCACTACCGTGACTCAGTCTGTGATTTTGATTTATTTAGATGAATTTCCCATAATGAACAAAACAAAACACATACAATGGCCCATCTGGGCAAATAATTTCTGAAAATGCTCACAAGACAAATAGCACAGCATACTCTGAGACACAACGCATAAATAATAAACGGTCATTTTAGCATTATATATTTGCCAGCATATAAGATATGTTGGATTTGCATAGTCTCAGATCTGTCTTATTTTAAAACATTGTAATTCTGTTCCCTGAACCAATATTTGAAATAATTTCTGTCCCTATTAAAACCTTTGTGCTGTTTTTAATATTAAAAATAATTTCTCATTTCTAATTATAAATATTAAATTAAATCTCAAGTCCCTATATTAAAAAAAGAAAAAAAACCACCCTGCAGACCTCAGGCGAGCATACTGATTTCAGCCACAGATACCATACACCTAACACCTTGAGTTGCAGCAATAAACTATAATGTTAACATATTCTTTCCAGAAAACAAGGTTCCAGTGCTGTTTTTGCAGTAGGGCTGGCCAGAAGAAAAGCTTTTGCACTCTGATTCACAAACAAATATCTATTTTTTTTAACCTGATTTTTAGTGCCAGAGCAGAGCCAAGGTTAGCTCCCACAGTCCTTTTCTTTGCACATCACAGGAGATAGCAGAGCACACACAGAACTCATCACCCGTGCCCAGGCCACCCCAGGGCGGCCAGGCCTTGAGCGGGCAGTTCCCGGGCCCAGGTTAATGTTACCTGGTATTTTCAGCTGCCTGTCCAGCTGCTGGGGCAAAGGGATCCGTGTGCGATTTCCTCCCTCCAGGGCTGCAGCAGCAAGGCTGCAGCTCACCCTGCTCCCTGCCCCGCGTGCCCATCGTGGGTGCTCCCCAGCAGCCTGGCTGTGGCCACAGAAGATTCACAAGGGACTGATCACAGAGCACCAGCAGTTTGCAGAAAGCTGAGAGCAGCCTAAAATTTTAATGGCCTTCAGATGCCCCAGGCCACTATTCAAGTAGTTCTTGTGAATTTTACACCTGCTAATGGAAGCCCTGACACATAAATGCTTCTACTGAGCAACTAAACACTGTGCAGTTGTGCGGGACCTACAGGCTTCACTGGAGAAGCAGCCCCATTACTACAGCCGGCCACATACACTACGTGCACTTCTGTATGCGCTGCTTTGCCAAGGGGGTTCTTGTTGAGTTGGTGTTTCTGGGTTTCAAAGACTCCCCCAGTACACACCAAATGCTTTAACTCAGATTAACAAAACAATGCAAGATATATACTACAAAAGCGAAAAACACTTGGCTGAAAGATGTAGTTCTTGCTAAGAAGTACATATGACAAACATGCCAGCTCCTTTAAAAGAAACAAGACAGATCTAAATCGTTATTAGATTTCTGTTTGCTTATTTTTTCCAAGACTGGCAGCATTTATGTAACTTTTCTTGCTTTAATCACAGATATGATGAAATCTGATGTCTCCAATATTTTTTACAGCATACATTACATATGTACATATATACCTTTAAGAATCTGAAAACCACATAGGGAAATGAAAAAAAGAAAGATTAAGCTCAGTCTTTGAGCAAGCTTGACTGTTTCAAGCTTTGGGATGAGTTGTTTCATTGCATATGGACTATAAAAGAAGATTGTAAGTTATCACAGAGCTTAGCATTCAGCATATATATCTAGATGCAAAGAGGAGGTGTCTGATTCTTAGCAGGGGAGAAAAAAAACAGCCCATGAATCCAGCAAGAAGGAACACTAAAAAGTAGGATGAGAAAACAACCCTGTATAAATGATGAAGCAATTTGAGATGACAGTTTATCTGAAAAGAGGGGTTAATAAATATTATCCAGCATAGAAGGAGATAAAAAGTAATCAAACAGTCCATTTGCTCTTTCCTGGGATTATAAGAACTTAAAATAATTTCAATATCTTTAATTCTGTCCTTATTTTCCCTAAGTATATGCATTGCTTGTTGGCAGTTCCTGATGAACAATGACTACTGCAAAATTCAGATTTATATTGCATCTGTGCTACTGTGTCTATTTGGAGACAAAGTGGGGAGGGTTCTTACAACTCGTAATTTCAGTACCTGAATTCAACACAGACCAGGTAAGCCACAAAATCACTTGCCTTGATGAGGAACCTTCTGCCAGTTGCTGAGGTGCAAACAAGCTGAAGTACCACCCAGACCAGTCAGTCCCCTACTTGGCAATTAACAGCCACTGCTTTGCTGAGGACCAATTCAGTAGCAACAAGGCTCTCTATTTATATGATAAAAATCAATCTTGGGGCTTTTTATTTGGGTGGAATCTGTACAGACTATGCCAACAAGCTCTTGGCAACAAAGCTTTAGACCTCCTGTATTTCTGTACGGAATTTCCATCACAGAAGGACCTGTAGACTCGACTCTGTAGGCAACACATCCTGAAAGCCAGAAGCACTGAGAATGCACGGACTACCAGTGCACCAAACACACAGCTAGGACTTAGCCAATTTAAGTGTGTGTTTTTATATTAGTGTGTGCATCTGCAGTAAATTCAATGCCCTAAACTACACATATTCTGTATGGCTAGCTGAGAGAGAGAGAGAGAGAGCGCGCGTGCGCACGAGAGAGAGAGAGAGAGAGCACGCGCGAGAGCATAGCCTTAGTGTAGCCACAGTCATAGGCAGAGTCCCAAGCTGGGGTAATATAACAGCACTCTAAGATGATTACCTTCTTTGCTAGGTTTTTACTGGATAAAATGAAGAATGGAATATTTCAAATCTCAGCCCAAGTCAGCTACAATTTTGGATGAAAATCATACCAACTTGTCTCCACTTAAATATCACATAAACAGTTTCTAATGTAATATATTTTATAAATGTCTGAAAAAACATATATATACATTTAAATTAAGCAGTAGATCAACGATTTATTGTACTATTCTCTATTGTCTAACTCAATTCTCATTCAAGATTGAATTCTGGCTCACTCGTATTATTGATAATACATACCTCGGTGCTGTTGCTTGAAACTTTGCTACAACAGCATCATTCACACACACACAATTCTTAAAGGAATTTTATTTGAATGCATTTCTTCGTTTAGTGAAACTTTAGTGGAAAAATATATAGGTCCAGATTCACCAAGATTTGCTTTGGCATMGCTCTTATTTTAAGCATAAAGACGCTGCACTTTCATCTTGCATTTGAGCCACTCATCATTCATCATTAATTGACAACAGTAAAGAACTCCGTATTCTCAAACTCTGTCAAGATTAGACTTAGGCTGACAAAAGACAAGTTAAACTTATATAATACTTATTATACTGTATTTCTCTGAGTATATAAATGTAAAGCTGCCAGTAAAGTTATAGAGGAAGCATTGTCACTTGTCTCTAATGTTCTCCTGCTGCTGGTTTTCCTTCCCCAGTAAGGACAGACGCAGAACTACACAGCAGAACCAGCCATGTAAATAGTTTGCTGCTACTTTTGCGTGGTTGGGGACAAGCCCCTCTTGCTCACAGCCCTCTGCTCCAATGTTACTCCATCTCCCCGTGTTACCTCCAGAAATTGGAGGTTAAAGAGCAGCTATGAGAAATGGTGGCAACAAGACACAAARTTTTGTGGAGCAACACAAAAGATTAGGAAGTGCTGAGCTTAGGCGCATCTTTCAGGAAAACGAATCCAGATAGTTTAAGTGTTGAGGCCTGTCAGCTCCAGCAACAACCCCAGCAAAGTGATGCAGGGGCACGTTATTCCAAAGCGGGCAACTTTGCAAAACACCATCAGAGGACAGGAAGCCGAACAGGGCCAGGTCCTTTTTCAGTAGATGCAGCAGGGCTATAGTTTACCTTTCAAAGAGGGAAATATTATTTCTTTTAAAAATCCCAGTACCTACGTCTCCTATCTTTTCTTCTATACAATTAAGCAATATCACTTAAGTGACACCTGTTCCCTAGGCCTACACACATTCAGCCATCTACGATGGATATTCTAGTCATTCCTTTGCTCTCTGCTCAAGTTTCCTGCATCTCTACGATTGCTTTTGTACATAAAAGGCTATGCTGCTGCATCAAATGGTATTGCAAATTCCAAATATTTAAGGAGACAGGTAACACATTACAATTGCTTAAGTTCCTCCTCACACATCATGTACACAAAAAGAGTAACTTGATAAAAAAAATCAATTTGTCTATAAAATGAGTAATGCAATTCTGTATAATTCTTCTTCTATAGAGTCTATATCACACTTTAAAATCCTGATTTAATCAGCTTTTCATTGTCAGCTTTTATTTGTATATTAACATTACAACTGAAATGACAGTTCAAGAAGCAAAAAACAGCTACACATGTTTGATGTTGTATGCAAAAGCCTTAGATATTTAGCAACTTCTTTGATGCTTTGATCTCTGAAGAAATCTTACTAAAATTATGATCAAAGGAATTTATATTATTCCAAGTGCTTAAGAACAAACCATCTTAGGGCAATAATCAGTATTCTGTTTAATCCTTCACCCTTGGAATCCATTATTTCTAAGCACCTCTATCTGATGGGACTTACATTTACTTAAGGATGATACTCTCCTAAAGCAGAATTAGAAATAACAGAAAGCAACATTTCTGTCTCATACAAAGAGCTATGAAAGAATTAGATTTTATTCTACTGACTGAAAAGTGTTCTTTGAAGCAGTTTTTTAAAAGTACATAACTTAGGAAACTAGGTAAACAGTTCATTATAATGAGACCCTTCAGATTTTTATTTTCCTACAGGACACAAAGAAAAATGTATGTATGTTCAATACACAGCTACTTTTAATTTAATCTATTTCTAACCCTTTCCTTCTGTCAGTGTTTATAGAAGAGTATTACACAGATAGATATATCTAATATTTATAAAGTAAATTAACACCCTACTTGATAACACGCAAAGGATGATAAATAATGAATTATCCTTTTCATCAATCTGACCACATAATGTTTATTTCACTCTAATATTAAGTACTGCACAAGACTATTGTAATTCCCCATGGCAAGTTAAATCGAACAGGATGATACAAAGGATCACTAAAGTGAAGCCCACAGAAAATTAGAGTCAGGATAGATTCAACAAAAATGCTAATTAATGGTTATATTAGGAATTAACCACCTGTTGCTGTCAAGAAGTGGAGCAGGATTGTACTTTTGCAAGTGCAAATAAGAGATCAAACCACGATTCTGAGTCACTGCTACAGTCGTTATAACTGCCCACATCCTGACTAAGCAAATCCTCCTGCCATTTTAGCTGTACAGGGGCCTTTTCCTCCTGCACTTGTGGACTTGGATCTTTTGGCCTTTTCCTAAAGACTATTTCTATCCTCATATTCTATCCCCAGTCTTTAAAGGTGACTGATTACAGATAGGTTAATGTGCAAACACATCTGACACACTGCTGAAAACATTGTTTCAAGTTGACAAGAAAACGCACCTGCTTTAAATGAAAATCAATCTCTGTTAATAGCATTACCTTAAGAACTCCAGGAGAGGTGGGCTGGAGCAGTGCTATTACAGAACCAGGCACCTAGCTCTGAAAGATGCAGATCAGCTTGGCCTGCAGCGCATCTGATGGAGCACAAATAGACAACAGAGGCAGACATAGGCTGATCGTGTTTCTAACAGGCTTCTTGGTACGTTATCTTTCCTTTCTGGAAAGGAGGACTTAAGAACAAGGTCTGTTGAGGAAATGCTCTCAGCTGTGCACAGTTAATTCATTTCTGAGCACTTTGTCCTGACTTCAACACTGTGTAAGGTTCAGTTATCACACACTTCGAGACCCATTCAATCTGGGGATCTGTTTATGTCACAGGAAGCAGCGAGAACTAGGAGTAAATTCCTCCAACACAAGAATAACATGGGAGTCCAAAAGGCTTTCACACTGACTGACTCTAGTCATAAGCTTGATGTTATTTGTAGAGCTAGAGAATCTCCCATGTTACATGTAAGACAGCTAATCAAGAGCAATGAAAGAACAACTATGAATTAGAACAACTTCCAGACAAATAATTTTGTCTCACTAGAATTCATAATCCAGGTTGTACAGAAGTGTGTTTAGTGCCCCTTAATAGCAGACCTCCTAAATGGATATTTATTCCTGGGAAATACATTAGGAGAAGAAGTAGCAACAAATATTTTTATATTGAACTCTGTTATCAGATCTACGATAAAATGTTTTTACCTCTAAAACTTACTTACTCGATTAAAGTGTTGAAGTTTATCAATTAAATTACTGATGAGCGGGTCAAGTCCTCTGACTTTCAATTCTGGGTTATTAAGTTGTGCCTTCAATCCATTGGTAACAACTCTGTTGGTATAGCTGAAAAAGAAAACAAGAACAAAACATTAGTGACTCAAAACATACCCAATACAGAATCAAGAGACATATTAAAGAGAGCTTATAACAAACAAATATTCTGTAAATAAAAATAGTAATTTGTAATTCATGTTTATGGTTCTTTAAATGCACCAAACCAGAATACAAGCACACAGTTTCTTGCAGGGTCAGCACTTCAAACTATTCAAGTCATGAACCAACATGGATTTCAGAAACCACACATGGCTGCTGCTTATTCATATTTTAATATGGTGTGGTTGGGTGCTACTTGCTGGCACTGTAGCTGGCATCTCTCTTTCAGAGAGATTGCTTCTGTAGCAAAACTGAGCTGAGAAAGGCTCGCGTGGGCTTGAAGGGTGAATTCCTGTGACAGAGGGGAGGAGACAGGACAGAGAACTGGAAAATACACACTGTAGTTACAGTATGTATTTCATACATGCAAGAACAATGGTAATTATATTAGACTTAGATTTTAGCTAATTCAGCTCATCACAGGTATACAAATGGATAAAAAGCTATTTACACACTGGACTGCATTTTAACTGAAGTCACCCGTTTTATTTTCTATATAAATATAGATAAAGTATGTATTTGTATCTAAACACTTATTTTCAAATAAAATCAGATCCTATTTGACATTCTATGTTTTTTCTAGCTTGTAATATGAAAAGAGATTATGGAACCAGATTCCTTCAAAGCCAAACATACCTCTTTAGATAGCTCAGGACTTTGAAAGCCACACACAAAACAAAGCATTTCAGATTTCAAAGGCAAACAAGTGGAGGAACTGCATTAGCAATAGTTCCAACTAGCAATGATATTTAGCCACAGAGGCCTGGGGAACAGAGTGCTGTTTTCACACTATTTCCTCCCCTCTTGCCCACAGGAGACAACTTTCGATACAAGTGTCTGTTCAAAGCTCTTTGGGCAGCATTGCCAAGTATTATTGATCAACCTCCAGCTGGGAGACTATTTCCATTACTCCGCTTCCCTTGGGGTAGTATTACTCCAAGTCGTGCCACTAACAGCCACTAAGCTCCCCAGTGCTTTGATCCCGTGGCTAATGGTCTGTATTTCTCCTGACTGAAGGCAGCTCTGCCATATGTGCTCGCGGCAGGGATTAAGGAGAGCAGCAAACCGGACCAAACTCCGTATGCTCCACCACGTGCACTGCAACTTTCAGAAGAATCTGCCCTGCAAATCCAGCATGTTCTGACCCTGAGCTGCACCTGAACACAATTCTATTCATTTTAGTCCTATTTTTTTCTCTTATTTGCCCCCAATACAGCTGCTTGTCACAATTTTTATTTGCCCTACAACCTTACTATCTTCAGAGTTGAGTCAGTATAGAGTAATACACCCTAACTATGAAAATAGAGGTACTCTTGCTGAGATTTTTCAGATTTGCTAGCCAGATCCTGCTTAGATAACTATGGAGAAGAAATTACTGAAGAAATTATTTGAAAACACACATATACATCTCACAGCTGTCTTGCATTTCTCCATCATTTTTGTTGACACTGGCTGCACAATTCTGCTGTGATCAACAAAGACCAGAACACCAGTGTTTTCCTGAGACCTACCAGCACATTCAAACTTCTACTGACTGAAAGGCTACTGACTCTTAAGAGTCATATTAATCTATTCCTAGATTTATAAAAATGGATTTTTCCTATTTCCTTGACAAATACATAAACTATTCTGTAAAAAAAGCAACAGCAAACAGCCCTCCCCAGTTCCTCCTCAGAAAATTACAGGAAAAAAAATGCAGACTGGGCTATCTATAAAAATGTTTTCTCGGCCCTCTGAGATTAACAGCTGCCCAGCAGCCTGCTGAAGTGAGAGCAGTCTGAAACAAGTAAGCTGCTAATTCTATAACCAACAAAAACATAAGATCACTGAAACAAAGGTAGACTGTACAAAAATGGTTTTAACATCCAGCTCTGCTTTCTTCATTTTTGTGTTTAACGTCTTAAGCAGGAAGCTATTCTTGAGATATATGTTGCCTGTAAAGCCACCCGGAAGCAAACAGCACCATGCAAATAATAACTGTAATGAATTAGAATGATGTATTTTCAGGCCCATATGTTTTCAAGACAGTCATTCACTGTAAGCTCTTATTTGGTTCAAAAAAATGTGAAGTAGCCTGTTTATTCCAGTAAGATACTCAACACGATTTCATAGCCAACACCACCCACCACCACCAAATGACTCAGAGGTTAAAGGGTTAGAGGAGCAGAAGGAAAGGAAGAGCTTCAAATGTGTCACTTAGCAAGAAGCTACAAGAAATATGGATAAGCTATTTAACTGGTTTTGAGATCCATTGAACAATTAATTCAGTTACATTAGGCATAGTTCACCAGATGGTGAGTTTTGTCTTATATTTATTCATAATCTGACCCTGGGGTTGGAATGGCTTGCCTGAAATTCAATTATCTGAATCCACTGCTGATCTACACCAGCTTGATGGGTCTCTAAATTCATCATTTTGGGACGTTTCTCTTGTAATTTTTAGATGCAGCCCTTGGCACACGTGACACTTTGACCCACAGGGCTCTATCACAAATGATTCTCTTCCAATCCAAGGCACACAGAAGTGTGCAGTGACAAGAAAACTATATGGCTGAAGAATGTGTTTGAAATAATTAATCAAGATTACCAGCTTTGATCCAATTAGCTGTTCTACCCACATTTCTTCACGAAGTAGAAAGACACGCAGAATATATAACAGCCTTACGTGCCTTGCTTCATTATATTTACAAGTGACTCAGTGAATACCTTCAGGGAAGCAAAGCGTCTTTTGCCAGAAGTATTACTGTCGTGTAAAACAATCCTCACAAGCAAAAGTCACCCAAAGCAGGATCCTTCTTTTCCTCAGCTGCCCCTAGGCCGGGCCTTAAGCTGATACTGTCAGGGGGTGAACTCCTCCAAGCACCTTCAGAGCACCCTCATGAACACCGACCAACACAGGCACGCACTGTGCTTCCTCTCCAAGCAATTCCCTCTACTGCCTTATCTGGAGTTCTGGCTAGTTCTGTCCTCCCGCTTACAGGTCTAAATTGGCAATTAGCTCCATTAGTTTGAATGGATATACTCCACATTTACAGAAGGGGTATCAGTTGGGCATCCACTTGCACAGCTACAGCAAGAATTGCACGAAGTAGCAGAGCAAGGTCATCTCTAACAAACCAGGATCCCTCAATAATACACTACTAGCGCACATGTGGAGTTCTGCAAAGATCCACCTTTTACAGACACTTGTGTGCAGGAAGCCACGACTTCTTGGCTAACTTGAAATGCAGGTGTGTGTATGCACATGCATATTTACTTTTGGGGCTGGTTTGTTCGTAATTAAAGGAAAAAGCATGTGATTTAGACCAATGTAAAGCAGAAGTCTTCTACTGAAGCCAGTGGATTCAGAGTAGAGCTCCACAAAATCCAGATATATCACAGGAAAGCCAGACTCTTTCTCCATACAGAAAAATTCCATGCCTTCTAAATAACCAAGTGAACATAACTAGAAAATACTCTCCAAGATTTATCAGTCTAAAAACACCTATATAAAGAATTCATTCTGCAATGATGAAATTATTGCCAATATCCCACAAGAAGATTCCAGCCGAGAACAGGATGAGTTCAGCTGCCCTGAAGGTTCTGCATGCAGAACTGACACAATGTGAACACGGCCTCTGCCGGAGCTATTCCAATGGCTTTCATAAGGAATTTCCCAAATCATCTTGTTTATTCATAGTTACAGGAAACAATGAGACAAATACAGTTTGCCAATTGGCTCATGTGATAATATTTCCCAAAGCCAAATAGCATTTATTTCTCTGCTTCCATAGGGATAAAAAAAAAAAAAAAAAAAAAAAAACTCTTACAGACTAAAATCTAAAGACAATTTCAAGACTGTGGGTTCAAGAGCAAGCTACCGGGTTTCAAATGACTGGATGATGCCACCCCATGAAGAGAATCAAACTGCACACAAAGAGTCACAGGGAAAAGCAATTCAGCTACTGAGTGCACATGCAACAGATCTTACCCACAAACCAAATGTGTTCATCTGCTCCCCAGAAACATGCTGAAAATATACTGAGTTGAGCTTCAAAGAGTACTTGTAAAATGCTTCAAAACTGTTGTAAAAAAATTATTAGGGATTGTAGGTGAAATGGCCTACTTTCTTTTCCTAGGTACATGAAAAGTTAATACTACCTTCAAGGCACACGGAAAGCACCAAGAAATTTGTAAAAGTTAATTGGACAGTCTTTATTCTGTCAAGGGAAGGAATGTATTTGCCTGAAATAACAGCACGTAGGCAGACTCTTCAGTTTAAAGTGGAATAACCTCAGAAGGGCACTTAAATGGTAATTCTATACCCGAAATGAAAATAATGAGCATTAAAAATGATACAAACCCCAAAGCTGATAAGCTAACTAGGAACTGGCAGCACAAAGTCCATTCCCCACAAGTGAATTATTGAGACACAGGACAGAGGAGAGGACAACAAGGCAGCACACACTTATCAAGGCAACGTCTGTGGGATGTCCTAGGGGACAAAGTAAAACAAATCTGGGACACCTTTTTCTCAGAGCATGGGCATACATTTTTCAAGTACAAACAGCAGGAGAGAGCTGAGCCCGGCGCTGACAGAGAGGGGGGCTCTGCAGCTCTGGGGGCTGGGGAAAAGGAAGGACAAAATTCAGTTGACGGACTTTTTAACTTGACAGATGGACAACACTGGTGGAAAATAGGTCTGACTGAGCACAAAAGAAATACACCGTCTCAGGCGAGGGGAGCCTGTGAGCTCTCAGAAAAAAATAAAGGCAGGCTAGGAACAAACTTTATAGCAGTAGAGAGAGCACAGAAATCCAGTAAGTGCTCATAATATTTTGTTGATAAAAGTTCTGGCAGGGCAAGAAGGTCAGGATCCAGCTCCTCTTATGGAATGCCAGACAGCTATTACTTAAAAACTAGGCTTAACAGATGACCAAGAGTATGCAAAAGGATATCCCATGATCCCAGCACTGAAGTTTTTAGGAGTAAAAAATGGGGAATGTTCTAATTTGTACAAGAACGGACATGAGTCACAGGAAGAAGACCTTGGCTATGGCCCATTAAAAGTAAGGTAAAATGTAATAAAAAGACATAAATGATAAGAGGTCAAAACTGCCACTTTCTTCAGCAGTCAGTTCCATCAAAGCCACCACAATGCACCTGGAGATGAGCAAGCAGCTGGCAGTAAGGGAGGAACCACAGCTCCCTAGGCATCCAGCCTCAAGTCTCACCCCAAGAGTTGTCCTCAGCCATCCAGCTTCTGCACCCCTGTCGTTGCTGCAGCTTTGCTGCCCTACAGTTATCCAACAGACACCCTTTGTGCTGCAATTCCTTACAGGAGCACCAAAGCCTCTGTTGTACTAGGATCTGAGGAAATGAGTTTTGAACACAGACTTTTTCAGCACTAGCTTCATGGTTTGGAAATAGTTTAGGTAGGCAGCATTTGTGCTTCGTTGCTAGTTCATACGTAACTAAATTTCAGTCTAGTAGTACAGTATAAGGGGACAAACAACTTGTTTGGAAAACATAAATTAATTACATAAAGCATCACATTATCAGGGAGAAAGTCCATTATTTAAATACAAACACACACTCCACAAAATACTGTGTGAAAAAAACACCTATGACAAACTGTCGGGATAGGAAATCTTTCTTACTCTCTGCTGTTGAACAAATACCCTCCTCTTGAAACAAGAGGTACAAAGGCTTCTGCAGCTCCAGCTGCCTCAAGCGGGATTTGCTTTTTGATCGTCACTTTTCAGCTGGAGGATATTAAGCAGGGAGTCTTTCTGAGTAATCACTTCTTAAATATTTGAGAGTTAGTGCCATCTTTCCTGAGAATTTTGATTTCTGATACAGACTTCCTTGTCTTTCATCCACATGGGAGCTCTAACATCTATTGTTAAGACACATAGATGTACTCTAGGCACAATCCCCAAATAAATGAATACAAAGCAGATCACATAAACCAACAATAGTAGGTAAACTAAAGTCACCTTCCCAATGCGTGTACATATCTATGCACAGAATTATGTGCCTATGTACCCACTTTTCGGGGCTGGAACACGTACATATCYGGAAGCCAGTAAGTAAACAGACTGAATAAAATAATACAGAAAAAAGATAATCTTAGCAAGACTAAATTCAAGAGAGCAACTAACAGGTACTCAAGCCAGCATACAAAGTCACAATGATTACACGGATTCACGCAGCCCTTATCTACATAATGTCCAAGTATCACCTGACTTTTTTTCCATAAAGATATTGTTAAAAAAATTTATTTAATAAGGAAGTGCTACCACCCTCAACTCACATATAGAGAAGAAAGATACAAAGGCTAAAGCAGAGATCCTGAAAGGGCCTAATTCCATCTGGTTCCTCTTGAGCATTTAGCCAAACCTTATGCTCACAGCCGGGAGATGCTAATAACCAAGGAACTGAATGCTGAGCTCCCTTGATCCATGCGCCCACTGGGAACACACAGGTGCTTCCTTCCAGCCTCTGAGATAACAGGCACACGAGATACCAGCCTGCTACCAACGAATCTGCTGCAATACCTGTCACTGGGGACAGGTAGTTGCTGCTTTTTTGGACCTCCTGGATTCTCTGCGTGCCTTGCAGAAGTGAGCTGAATTCTCCAACTCTCTCCTCCCAGCCCCAGGCTGAGGAGGTGTTAACAGGTCAGGACATGTCTGTGGCTGGCAAGCCCAGGGCTGACTCCTCACTAGCYTGCTGGAATATCCAGCAAGGTGCTCTTTGATGAATGCTCCCTGAAAAGCCTTTAATTGCACAGCATAAGCACTTCTCATAGTAAGGCAAAAGTCTGCACCTATTAAGCTGCATGTTATTTTTTTTTTCCTGCACATTTAAGGCATGATAGAAAATGCCTCAGATCTTGAAGGTAACCACATTATTTTGCATGCATTTAAGGTGTAATATAAAGCACTTCAGAGTTTGTGGGTGACGATGTTCTGTAAAATGGCAGCTGATGGCCTCAACTTGTTGCTTCGGGCCAAGCAGAGCCAGAGCTCTCTTCTCAGAGCCAGCTGCTGCCCTGGACAGAGGTTTTTGTGAGCGGTTCTTGAGCTGCTGAGGGCTCCTGCACATTTCCCACGCTGGAGGCGGCACATGCAGCAGGAGAAATGCGGACCTGCCTATGCTTGGCCATGAGGAAATATCTACAAATATCAAAGCCAAAAAACAAAAAAATGAGCAAAAGGAAACACAAAACCAAACAAAACCTCCCCACATAGGACTGGGTCCAATTTCCTCCTTAAAAACATCAAAAAAAGGGAAAAAAAGAACAGGAAAAAATATATTTTATATATATTTTACATACTATATATATATATATTAAAAAAAAGATGCGTACGATACTATAGGACACAGAGAACCAAAGTCATTCTGAACACAAGACAAAGGAATGAGAGAATCACAGGCAGTTTGTTGTGGTACAGTCATCAGCTACAAAGCGCCACTTRTTATCTATGTGCTAAAAATATTATGATGATTAATGGAAAGGATAAAGGAAAAAGCAAATAATAGATGGAAGAATAAATGACGTAACAATTAAAAAAAAAGCATGTAAGCATGTGACATTTCAGCGTATACAATGGGATCTGAATAGGCTTCAGTTGTCTATAGCATCATTGCTCTTTGAGGTATCCTGAAGAACACTGCACAAAGAGATAGGGTGGGTTTGGCTCTGCTCTGGCTGTGACGATCTGATGGCAAATGGAGCAGGCATTAGTCACTGAAAACAGCCTGCAAACAAATGCTAGAGCTCGTTTCCAGTATGCAAAAAAAAAAAAGAAAAAGGCAAGTCTATACAGCTATCACTGTTGGATACTTGATTTCTGTTTCAAACAAAAATAGCAAGACCAGCACAAAGCAGCTGGTGACAGGCAACTTCACTCCGAGGTCATGAGCTCCAAAGCTTCTCCAATGGAGCATTTCCATCACTCGCTGCTTTGTGAAAACCTACACAAATGGGTCCGTGGGGCCGGGCACAAGCGACACCCTTCCTTCTCTCCTGCAACAACTGGAACCTTTCAGCAGCTGGGAGGGCTTGCATAGCGCAGTTCTACTTCCCCCCAACTTCTTCTCCCATCTTTTAGGATGCTCTTGGTTTGTGAAATAAAGCTGCAGTACTAGGGTCAGAAGGAAAACCCTCCAAAGCTTTTTCAGAGCTTGTAATATGCTTTGGATCACACAGAATTTAAGGCAGCTGGAAAACTTACAGCAAGGAGCATGATATGCACACTAAGTATTCAGATCTCAAGAATGTGTGGCTGGAAAAAATCTCAGCTACTAATGCTACCCTGCACGAGGGCCTGGCAATGCTCTCTGCTGACAGCAGCTGAAGATGGAGAGTCTCCCAAGTTGGTGATGGCAAAAGTTGGTGATGGCCTAGCCAAAGGCCTTCTCCTAAAACTTCAACATGAAATCACATCTGAATCTGTCCAGTCCTAATTTGCAAGGGAAAGAGAAATAACATATGCACAGAGCCACCGACCTGCAGAGTTACATGGTATACAGMAAGTGGCACAAAGGAAAGAAGAAACCATGTCCAGCAATTTCAATGAGCCCACAATAATATTTTTACCAATGCAACCAGTAAGGAAAGCAGTAAATCAAATGCTGTTATATTATGCTCGCTTGAAACTTCACTTTTCCTGTTAGAAATACCAAAATACTTGCTGTAGACATTTATTGAACACTTTGATCTTCTGCTTTGCAATTGCATTTTTAAAGATTAATAAGCAAAGATTTTTAAAGAGTTTAAAATTAATCACAAAGGGGATTGTGTGTATGTGTGTGTGTGCCCAGGTTATTTATGGCTTACGTTTTGGGATGAATCACCTTTTCCTCAGTAGAAAAAAGAATGAAAAAATTCTAAATCAATTTGGTGAAAAGTGAATTCTTCCCCAGGTGTTTTGTTCTAATAATCAGACTAACCAAGTCCACTAATTCCTGAGGTGTACAAGATACTCAACAGTGGCTGCAGTGTTTCACATACACTTACAAGCTTCTAGTTAATCTTACCTTGGCACAAGAGAAATTATTATCAAAAATTAATAGCCTCCATGTAGACACTTATGCTCAGCAATAACAATCTCTAATCTATTTCTTGAAGCATTTCTGAAACCCAAATGACAGCCATCCCTCAGGCAAATGCTGCAAACACAGCAAATTGCTTGAGGAAAAAACATTTAATTGATTTTTTTTATTAGTTTGCATCTTGAAAAGAGCAACATATGGCCCCCACTAAAAGATAAGACATAGAACTATCAGAAGTTATCAGATGATTAGCTTCAGTCAGTCCAGATTTGTTTGGACAATCAAAGCCTCATAGCTTAATGTCGTCACCCCAGAAGCTTGTGGAAACAGGACCAAGAATCATTTGTGAAAGACGAACAATTGTTGACACCACCAGGGTGCAGATGTCTACCCTGTTCACAAAACACAGATCAAGAGGAAGGCTCCAAAACCTGAACTGGAGCTGTGGACAGAGGATACTGCATTTCCTTGACCAGTGCAGCCACATCTTCATCCACTCCACAAGCAGAGACCGGTTTCTCTTTCCCCTTCGTGTAGCCACCTGCTTTCCACACAGGAGCACTTTCCATGCCAGCATCCTGGGCTGTAGATTGGAAGCCTTAGACCTTATCCATGAAAACGACTCTGCCTGGAAGTGCAAAAGGCACAGAGGATGACTCCAGACTTGAAGCTGCACGTGCGCATTGCTTGTAGGCACCAGGCCTTCAGCAGTGAGCAGTTGGGAGGCATAAAATCCATTAGTGCAGTAATCAAGCAAAGGCTCTTGAATTACCATGAAGGCAAAATGTTAATAACCAGGACTAGGACCTGCCAGAAGGCTGCACTCACTCTTGGCCAGTGGCTAGTTTTCCGTACCTGCTCCACGTAGGCATTTTCTCACTGCACAGCAAATATCTTCTGTTCATACAACCTGTCTCCACTTGCCTTGCTGAAAACCAGCTCTCTGCTTCCTTCAAGAGAGTCAGAATAGCGACCACAGTCTGCGAGTGCAGTGTGTGKGGGTCAAGAAAGTTGATATATCAAGTGTCCAAGTGTCACCTTTCTTCACCTCCTGCTTCAGCCCACAAGGGACAGATGCTGCCCGAGCGGGTCCAGGACTCACAGCCAGGGCTTCAGCCACAGCCAAGGGCAGCTGCTGAGCCAGGGACCAGGGAGCCCTGCAGAGGGGCCAGGGCTCTCAATGACCGATCTCAGCAGTAGAAATGCCCTATCTTCAGTGAGAGGCAGTGACCGACTGCACAGCTGTAGGCTTGTGGAAGCGGAAAGGAAGCGTTTTAACTGGCATCCTCATTATTTGATGATAATTAGACCCCAGTGTGCCATAAACTGCCCCAGAATTTTGTTTTTACAAAGAGGAAGAAAATGCATTGCCTTTTCTATGAATGTCTTAAMATCTGTTCAGTTAGCCTTGAAATACAAGGGAAGATGGAGATGCAATGGCACAGTTAGATCCAAGTAACACAGAACCACAACAACCCTTTACCCACAAAGTGGTTTGCTTTGCAGGGAGGGATGAGCTACTTAAAATATTCTTGCAGCTTTACAGGGTTAGTTTCCAGCAGCTCCAATCCATCTCACTCATAATTTTTCCCAACTACAGTAGGCACCCTGGAATTGCCAGGGAAGATCAGCTCAGCAACACGTTTAGCTGCTGCCTCTGGCAACAGTCAAACTTCTGATGCTTCAAAGGAGGAACATTTTTTTCCAACATATCCTGAACAAAAGGCATTTTTCTGAACTATGGATGCCAGCTTGTAGCCTCAAGCAGGAAATTTGATTACCTAAGTTTACATCTTGTTTCAACCTTTCTTCCCGTTCCACATTACGGTTCTATTTTTCATCGGCCTTCCCTAAAATGAGCCCAAGGAAGCATTTCTTACCCAATGAAAGAGCTCTCACAGGGTGGATGCAAGGTTTTGAGGAGCTAGCAGGTAAACTCAGGAGTTATACTCTCCAAAAATGAAACCGATCACCTCTACCTGAAGCTGTGCATACAACCACAAAACTCTACCAAACTGACCTTGCTGACATGTTTATATAAAAGCAGCGCACTACTGTGTTTTCCTGGGCAAGAGATCATTTCTGATCACAGATACCTCCAGATATTGGGCCAAATATAAATAAAAGCCCCTGCCAGCTTCTAGAGCAGGGACCTCCAGAACACCCAAACTGCGCAGTCGGTTCCAAGGGGGTCAGCACCAAGGCCTCGCCTCCTGCCTCCTTGCACCATCCCATCTCCATCACATGCCTATCACTGAAAACACACACATGCTATTGCAACAGGCTGCAAGTGAAGTAGACCTGCAAAGAGCCTGACTGCACTTCTGTCCAATTCGAACTTTTGGAAGGAAAAAAACTCAAGTATTTTTGATTCCAATTTAAGAGTAGATGCAATAATTTTCTGTCATTTCTACATGCTCATTTGACACGCCAGTAGTAAAAGTAATTCTACAGGAATTGCAAGTTTTAATATAATTTGAAATAATAACACCACATCCAGTGTGGAAGAAGGATTACCACCAGTATTATCATTACAAGCTAAGTGGCATAAAATTACTGCTGGAGGCCCTTTGTCTACCAGAACTTATGGAGTCATTTTCTCTTGCGGACTCTCTAAAGTTAGGAAGCCACATTCAGGGCAAAGAGCAACTCTGTGCATATCATTTTTATACCTGAAGCTTATCAAAAATATCCTTGGGAATTGCTGTATATTAACCCAGCACAGAAGGAAAAAAATAGCTTGTACCTTCTCTACAGAAAATGATTGGGAATCTTTGATTCCATTACACTGCTGTTTATTGTACCATATTCTAAAAATAGTTTATACTTGAATCTAATGCAGTCAAGAGTTCAAAAATGCCTGCCTAGTGAGATGCTCCACGCAAAGCTATGAATATTCAGCATCAGTTTGAACCTGGAGCTCCCTCTTGTGTCATTTAAGTACATTACGAATGGAATAATTTCTTCTACATAAACCCCAATCCAGGGTTGCTTTTTTTGGGGGTCAGTGGAGGGCAATATGCTGCCTGACACTGGACACTGACAGCTGGTCCATCTCAGTGCGAATGCCCAATATCAGATACACATCAATTCAAGGTAGCGTCTGACTGAAGATAAAGGAAATGCAAGGATAAGACTATTTTCCTTCTGCTTAGTGCACAGGAGCATGAATTAACCTTCCTGACAGCTCCTTCAAAACACAGCTGCAGTTTAGTCCATGCCACCTACTATGCACAGATAGGTGGGACCTGAAACCACCCCTTTTACTCCTTCCATTGCACTGATTCATACACTGTATGACATGTTCTTCAAAGAGTATTGCTTTTCTCCCAGCAACACCCATGGAAATGGGACATAACCTGAGACCRAGAGTCTAATGAGAAGTGTCTCTGAAAATCAAATGTCATCATCGCTAGCACTAGAAACTGTCTCATGTCTGAAAAACAGAATAACAGATAATAACTTAACAGACAAAATATTAAACTGCTTCAAGGCCAGTTTAATGGCCTGCTCCAGACTTACTTTTTAAATCTTAAGTCATACATCAGCTACAAACACATAAGGAAAGGCAGTTTTGCTACATCAGGCTTACTATGCTGCAGGTTACTAAAGCTGGGATCTGAGCACTCCAAGAACATCAACCATCTGTTTCAGTAACAGGGAAACATTTCTGAATAAAGCCAACTGGCCTGCTTGAAATAGAGAAGGAAAATCCATGCTGGTATTGAGTTTGGCTTTTAAAACCATGTGCAAATAGAAAACTTTTAAAATTGACCCTCCTTAAAAATCAAATCAATGCACACACAAAATGTGACAATTACATTTTTAAAAAATTAAGATCTGTCCTCCCACCCAGGAATATCCCAGCATGGCAACAGTGCTCCCCTTGGAAGAAAAGGGAAACCAGCAAGAGGCCTGGGAGCTGGAGATGGACCCTTTACGGGATACAAGTATCTGTTACTTAAAAGATGCATTTGGAGGTGTGGACTGTAAGACACAGTCCGGCAGGTGCTTCCTAGACTTTGCAGGCTTTAAAAGATGAAGTTTCTTTGAAATCTTTCGAAACTGCATTTATATTGAAGTATGAAAGAAACGTTCATTTGTTAAAGTCTACAGTCTGATATTTTTTGGTCCTTTAGGAACAGCTGTGTGAATTGATTCCACAAAGGCTCCCTTTTTTGCCTTTCCTGTCCTCCTTTGCCCCAAAGTGTTACAAGCACGGATAACAGGGGTGTGGAACAGGGAGCAAACAGGGTCTTTTCCTCTTCCGTCCCTCAGGGCTCTGCTCCCAGTGCCACCCGACACAAGGCACTGCCCTCCCTGCCCAAGTGCTGAGTGCCCAGGAGCGGCACAAACCCATCGCTGCCGCAAGCAGGAAATGGCCTCCACCTTGGGGCTGTTCTGGCAGGGCTCACACATGCACATTGTCACCAAACAGACCAGACCAACTCTGTACAACGTGCCGAGTAATCCCCCATTCTCAGATCCTTTCCAGTCATTCTTGAGATTAAAAACACCTTTAAGTGATAAATTCTTCTATTTTAGTGCAGCTATGTTTTAAATAAAAACTGCATAGCAATTACTAACACAAACCGTCTGCCTGAGATTAGAAAGTAGTGAGACAGAGACAATGGAAGTGCAGCTCCTTTCCAGCTCAGCAGATCAATCACTATTTAGCCAATATGTTTATCTGGGGTCAGTTCTTTTATTTATAAAAATATCTGTAAATTTTTGTCACTCATACATCTCGGTAAACTGGCAGCCAATATGCCAATTCTAACTAGTGTTCATAACAGTATTTTTAAGGAGTACACCAATTTTTTCTATGCTCTTCTATGACAATGGTATTATATTTTCTTCTTAGACACTGACTTGAACTGGGTTGAATACAGATCTCTATGGAACGAGCATGAACAAAGCACAGTCATTAGATGAGTATTCCTCATTTCCAATTATTTTTATGTGATCTCCTACACACTTTTAATTCAGTGGATATGGCAAGTGCTGACTTCCTACAGTCCTACATACTTCTAATCAAAACGTCAACTAGCAGCTAGTAAAATGTCAAGTCTAAGTGCATTAACATAGTTACTTTGATCAAACTTGTGAATTCCACCCAAAAATGCAAGCAATGGGTTGGTTTGATCAACTCCTGTCCATAAACAAAATCATCTGCAGTGTTACCTGGAATTATGTTACCACCCTTTGGTTCTCTSTTAATTAGATCCCAACAACCCCGCTCTATAACCACACCTCCACGTATCGTCAGATTGACTAGTCTTCTTTGCCTGCCTCATCCCATTCACTACTTTTGAAACAGTGACACATTGTGAGCTTTTACTCCTGGTGTTCTAAATAGAATCATAGAATCATAGAATGCCCAAGGTTGGAAGGGACCTCGGAGGTCATCGAGTCCAACCCCCTGCACACRCAGGGTCACCTAGAGCACATGGCACAGGGCTGCATCCAAGCGGGTTTTAAACATCTCCAAAGAAAGACTCCACAAAGATCTCCAAAGGAGACTCCACAACCTTTCTGGGCAGCCTGTTCCAGTGCTT
The DNA here is from genome assembly GCF_003342845.1 of Nothoprocta perdicaria. NCBI lineage: Eukaryota > Metazoa > Chordata > Aves > Tinamiformes > Tinamidae > Nothoprocta > Nothoprocta perdicaria. The sequence goes on along the minus strand of NW_020455390.1, from coordinate 304,046 downwards.
TGTCACCCTCACAGTGAAGAAATGCTTCCTTAAGTTCCTGTTGGACTTCCGATGCTTCAGTCTGAAGCCATTTATCATATGGAGTGAGAACATTTCTGTGCCTTACATGGACAGATGTATGTCAGCACAAGCTTTTCAACTGTTGCCTGTCACAAAAGTCCATGGAGTGTCCAGGTAAGTCTCTGGCTCCAGGCCTCAATGATTATTAATATACCTAAAATTCAGGCCTAAACTGTGCACAGCCTAAGGCAGCATGTTCAGTGGGAGAGCAACCAAGATGTAAAATTAACAGCCCCCTTCGCAACTGAGTTCCTGCAGGCCCTCACAGCAACCGAGTTCCCGCTCACTCACCGTTTCCATTTTCCATTCCTAGCAAAAGGAAACAGGCTCTTATTAAGACCATATTTACAAGAGAAGTGCTGGTTCCTGTGACATATATTCATTAAGATTTTTTCCAAATCATTTAACTTTAGTCCATTTCTACTCCTATAAAAAATAAATGGCCAGGGTGATGCTGTCTCCAGGAGGATAATTGCTAAATCTCATTGATTTTACTTTAATCTCAATGCCTCTCCCCTTTTGGCTGGGACAAAGGGGGTTTGTTGTCCTTAGGGATGAACAACTAACCGAGATAAGAGACTTTTCTTTGATACTATATGTTTTTTTACCATTAAGGATCAGGACTAGGCAAGCTGAAATACCAGGGCACGGTCAGGCTTGAGGTAACGCAGTCAGCACAGAGGTAAGACATTGCAAATAATAGTTAGAAGATGTCATCACAACTAGAAATTTCTSTAAGTTTGCTAAGTGTGCAGGTTAAATACTGCACATATAAATGCTTGTAAAGCCAGGGAAAAAACATAAGGACTTTAAAATCAGGTATTTTTATTTCTCCTTTTTCCCTCCATTGTTGAAACAAGTGAAGGTAAAATTTCAGACTGGAAATTATTATTTTTTGGTGTCAGCTTGCATATCAATGGATTAAAATGACTTACCATTTTGTGACCACATATATCTCTTCTGTTGAAAAAGTTTTTCTTTTAAATTAAAAGAAAATAAACACTGACATGCCCTTCTTTCTCAAAAGCACACTGTTAGAGGACCTGGGAAATCACACTAAAATTAAACTTCTGAAATTTTCATCTGAGAAAGTATGTTTTAAGGAGATAAACATGAAATACATTGCGATAAATCAAAGTTAATCTACTGTTATCTCTCTCTTATTTTGCCAACTCTTTGGATTACACAACACAGTTTCACTATATCATACCATGTACTAGAACAGATGGACAGCCTTTTTTATTAATCTTATTAAAAAATACATTTTTCAAAGTATGATTATAAATCTTTGGCTGGGAGGAATTACTACCAAAAGTATTGCATAAAGAACATATTTTCAACACAGTGTAAAAAGTTTTTGTCATGCATTTGAGGGAAATAATGTTGTATTATTAAACCTGTAACCAGGCAGATAATGCATTTTTCCAAACCAAATTTAGTAGCTTACCTTTACAATTACACATTAGTTGTTTCTTATATGATATTTTTAGTAATATTACAGGTACTTTTAGGTGGTTTTTTTACTGCCAGTAGATACTTCTGCCKTTAGTGGTTCCCTATTCCGTCAAGGCTGAAAAGGAGAATGGCAGCAGGTCTACACTATGTTACTGTGTATGGAGCATCTCTACAGCAGTTTCGGTRCCTTTTTGGTATCAGAAAATAGGAAGTTTTCACAGCCAGACCATGGCATATTTACCTTGAAACAGCAAATCCTAGCCCGGCTGCCTGGGCCGTGCAGTGTGGGCAGGCCGCTTTCAGACACCTCCTGCCACAAGGTCTCTGGCAGCTTTAGCGGGTCGTGTTAAGGTTCGTGCAGTGTGGCCCGCCACGTATGTTTGAGAGGCTTTATTTACCTGCACCAACAGCTCAGTGAAACAGAGAGCAACAGAACTGAAAAAACTGCCCCAGCGGGGGCCGTGTGTGAAGCCACTATGCTGGGGAATAAAGGCTCAGAGGGGCGTCTCGGTGCGCATCGCGCTCTGCTTTGTGCCTGGCTTCTCTCTGTCAAGCAATGCTAAAACGAGCTACAGCGTGAACTGACAAAAAGCTTACAGTAACAGTGGTTTAAAAGGAGTGAATTCCACTAGAAAATTGATACTTGAGAAATTCTGAGATTGAAAAGATTTTTTTTCCCCCATGATTTATGCATTTTCTACAGCCTTCACTCCCATTGTTCTTGTGCTTTTATGAGCTCCTCTGAACTGGTGCTTTTCATGGTATCTGCTGATAATTGCAGGCAGTGATGAAGTAGTGTCCTGCTAGTAGCTGTATGCCAGCTCAATAACACAATCTCACTTATGGACAAGCCCTAAAAAGCAATCTGTCAAGAGAAGAAAAAGCCTCCCCTTTGTCCCAGGGGCAGAGACAGGATTTTATTAAAAAAGGAGGAGGGGGTTATGGGTATTCGTCAGGAATTTCTATTATTTTATTTCAGTTTTCCTCTCAACACAGGAAAGTCTCTTGCTCCCACTTCTCCTGGCTGATTTGTCTGTGTAAACCAACAGAAGTCAGATCCTACAGAGAAGCTCCTTAGGTTACAACCTGTATGACAAGCGTTAAATAATTACAGACTATTCTAAAAAGGATTTTTTCTCTTGAAAAAAAAAAACCACTAAACTCTCAAGCATAACCCCAAATCTTGCTAAACTCATCAAGTTTAGCAGCAAACCACCATGCTCAGTGCCCCCACAACACCATTAAATTCCCTGGATCTTGGACATGTATTCTGCACATAACTACATCCAGTGCTTTAAGTGCTCTCTTAGCAACTAAACAGCCACTGATGACCAAAACGAGCACACTCAGATTCTTAATGAAGGACAGAAACCCTCAGGTACCAGTGGGAGCACATAATTCATATCCATACAGTGTATGTCCAACCACCCCGATCTGCATGGGAGATCTTTAAAGCTACTAATGCACAAGCTTTGGGACTAAAGTTCCTATCTCTACCAATAGTTAAACAAAAAATATTTCACCCCATGCAACAGACATACTAGTAGGTTATTCCCTCCTCTCCCAGCAGCCCTCTTCGTGATCCACAGATAGGAAAACCTCTCTCTTTCTGACTCTCTATCCTTCCAAAGGAAGTCTCCCAAGGGTGACAATTCTATCCGCCACCTGTTCCTCTCTCACAGTCACAGCTTTTCTCTCAATGCTTTATTTGATTTACAGAGTGATCACATGCAAAGAACAGGATCACATCATTTCTGGACATTCATCCTATTTAAGTGGGCTACCTAGGAGAAGCAGACACTGCCAGCTGAATTGCCCTACAATGCGCCACTCCAAGCACATTTAATCCAGAGTCACCTCCCACTGTATTTCTTGCTTCCTTTCTYCTCAGTTACCTCTGTCCACAGTCCCTCTTTCTACTGGGGTCCAGGGCTAAAGTGGTTAAAAAGGAACTGTCTCCTCCATGACATTTCAGAGCTAAATGTATAAAAASGAAATGAGAAGACAGACTACAAGCAGATTCAGTTGGAGACAAATCCCTAATGAATTCAGCTAGCTTGCTTTTATTCCTCCTTTTCCCAAATGTATTTCTATGAAAATTACCAGTAACTTCACTGAGGACAAGAGATCTATACATGTCCCTTTTGGCAGGAAATTCTTATCATGGCCCCTCATCCTCCAGTCTCCCTCAGGATGGACTTGGAGAGCTTCAGGATCTTTAATAGATAAGAGAAGAAGCTTGCAGCAATTTTGTAACATTCCTACCTGATTTTTTTAATGCAATCATAACACAGCTACAGGCAAGAGCTTAGATAATTCTGTGAATTGGAGTCACAGGCCTGTCTAACAAAGTACTAAGATTCAAATACAAAACAAAGTGTGACTGAAAGCATCTTTCTTTTACTCAGCTACTTCCTACAGCAGGAGAAAAAAATCAGAAACTGCAAAAAATGGAGAAAAAGACAAAACAAAAACCTTTTACCCAGTCCTCCTCTCCTCTCAAACCTGGAAAGCTCAAAGATTCATGGTAGTAAAGGGAAGAGCTCTGCCAGGTAGGTCTACTGTGGTCACGCCAGCAGGTCATGCCCTGCACACCATGTCATTCAAAATCCATGAAACAGAACTCACAAGTTTACAACAGTCTCATGTACAGGACTACAATAAGACATTCTACCATTTAGGCAGCTAAATTCACATCCCCTATATTTGAGAGATTGATTTTCTCTTTTTTTCTTATTTTAACTCACTTTCTATTTGTCTCCTTCATATGTTGTCCTATCAGCTCAAGCTAGAATTTATTGCAGTTTGATGTCGGGTAGCATCTGTTCAACTGTAAATTTCTTTAGTTGTTAATTACCCATGTAGGGACCTGTACCTTTCAGAGTCAGCATATTTACAACATGCAAATATCATTATTCAATCTCTCTCAGAGAAAATATTAAATGTCTTTGTACTTAAGCAGCACAGAAAGTTACTGCAATTATGCAAGTATTTTTAAGCTGGTGAATACACCATATGATGAAATCAAATCTGTTAAAATGCAGCCAACTGCTATTTACTAAGTAATGGTGTTTAAGGGTGTAGGGCAGTTTAAAAAAAAAAAAAAAAAGCATCATTTTGTTGTGGTCTTTTTTTTTTTTTTTTTCCCCCTCTCCAATGATTAAAAAAACCCTCCTTAGTTGCTTGAAATGCAGCTTTGGTGGCTTTTTTCTTTTTCTTTTTTCTTTTTTTTTTTCTTTCCCTGTTTTTGCTCTTATTTTCACCATTCAGCACAATGAAGCAAACAAGTCATCCCAGTGCTCCAGCAGCTATGCTACTGTGTGGCTAAGTCAACGGGCAGCCACTGCATAAGGGGCAGAGGCCAGACATGGGCCTGCTTCACTGTGGCCCTTTCACACAGTCTTCTCTGTAGCGCTGGCAGTGTCCTACAAATGCAGATGAGGACACTCATACAACTTTACAGTGTTTGGAGTAAAGGGTCCAGTAAATCCTACATAGAGAGATTTCCATTCGCCACCTTTAAGAAACACGTATGACAGATCAAAATGCAGGGCTTCACTTACCCAAGGTGCTGCCCATAGAAGAAGAAGACAGAAGGGAATTTCTTCCACAGTAYCCCACAGAACTTCAGTTCTGTCACTGTCACACAGGGGCCTCCAGAAGTCCACAGGGGACTTCTTGCATGGGAGAAAGACAGCCAAGGCTTCATGCCTGTGCTACGGCAAGTGCCTATAAAGAACAGGATCCTTTTAAGAATCCAGTGCACAGGATGGAGTCCTTGCACTCCACTTCTCTGCTGGAAACACACAGTGCCCTTGCAGACAGCTCAGTATTGGGAAGTCATTCCAAGGAGTACAGCAACACGCCAAGTAACAGGTACCTAAACTATCAACTCATTAAGYCCACAGGTTTATGACGATATATAAATACACATGCACACACATATATACCATATATACACACACGGTGAATCTAAGCATCATACGTATGTGTATGCTTATATATGTATACACACACACATATGTAAATATTAATACGCACAAATACAGGAGGTGGTAGGAATGTGGGAGGRAGGATACTCCTTCCCAAGTGCACTAGAGAAGTCTGAGAGCAGCTATTAAAACAAACATCAGGTTGGAAAATGAAGCAGAACTAGCGCATACCGCCTTCCCTGACAGCAGTGCCTTACTAAACCCTATCAATAGGTCTCTGAAAAAAAAGGTCCTGCAGATAACGCATTGCAAGGAAAATGCAAAGTTAACTTAAGCAACTCTCATAGTATCAAACACTCTAGTGGTTTCACTAAGGAAAGGTCTGAATATTTCCTCCCTTAGCTGCCAGAAGGTGGTAGTATTTCAAAATCCTAATATTATTTATGGGGAAATACACTCACTGGTTTATGAATTTTGATTGTCTGCCAGAACTGTATTATTGTACTCGTAAGAGGTCAGCAGTGCTATGCCATGATCTAGAGACTTGGGTAGCAGAGGGACAGGAAAAAACACTGCAGGCTTGTTATTCAAGACAACTTGTTTCAGGGGAAAGACGTATTAATACCTGCTTAAAAGACACGAACTGAAACCTTCTCAGGCCTGAGAACGGAGGTCTCTGCAGGATCACTTGCAGCCAAGTCTCCCAGACTAAGTGAACACCCCTTCGCAAAGCCACTAAATCTTACAGGGTTTTTTTGGCAATCATCAAAAATGAATTCTCCAATGAGGGCAAAACAAATTTTAGGCTGGACCGGTAATTAAAGGCTGCTGCCAAAGAATGAGTCTGGCTCACGTTAAAAGCCAATTCTTGGCATGCAGTATCCAAGTATCTATTAAGGTAACCTAAACAAATGCCATTCCACATAAATGCTAACAAAACTATTTTGAGCATTTTTTGTTCATAAATGAACGCTTGCAAATCTTAGAACCTGAGTGAAATTCCTGCAGCCATATAAATATAATGCATGTTGCTTGCACCAGATGTGGTTAGTCAAAATAATCAGTTATAGCAGACAAAAAGTGTTGCCCTATCTAAATAAATTAAATTCACTGTGTTTTGGAGGATATCATACCCAGAAACAGCTCTGCTAATGGACACCTCCTAACCAGTCCTGCAGGTCCTCATTAGTGCTCCAAGCAGGAGCAGAGGAAGTTCGTTCCTGTTTGTGGTATCCAGAGAAGTCACCTACAAGCTGGAAGGAGGCAACCCAACCTGAAGCTGTTGGCCGGGTTTACGTTCTACGAAGTGCAGAAGGATGTGCACAGACTCTGGGGCCTCCATGGCTCTTCCACAGAGGCTCACAAACATTTTCATCGAGAATGCCCTGTTTGTGTGGGAAGAAGAATTTATTTCATTATGAACTTGAAAAAAAGCTGAGTGGAATTGTCAGGTTTTGACCTATAAAACTAAACACACTGAGTATTAACCCGTAGCTCTCATTTTACTATAATTTCCTATATGCTAGGACATGTAAGTTATCTTTGAAGAGTTAATTTTTCTTAGATATCTAATGACACTCATTTTGTAACACTTCCACTACTGGTAAAAGAAGAAATGAAAAACCTGTCACACTGGAGCCCTGCACATAATTATGCTCAATAAAATACTTTTCTGCAATAATTGCCTCATGATTTTTGCATTTTCATTTCACTCCTGCATCTTTAAAACACAAAGTCTAGCAGAAGGTACCGTTAGCATTCAAGAGGGGAGGAGAAAAAAAAAAAAAAAAAAAATAAAAGAGCTTTTACAATAGCACCCTAGGAACCAAAACAGTAGAGCTGCCTTCATTCTGATGTGCAGCTTGAAAAGTAATCTAGAAAATGCAAGTGCTATTAAAAGGGAAAGATCTTTTCTGGGGGAGAATAATTCCTGAGGGTGTGATACACAGGGAAATCAAACCAAGAATTATATGAATCTTGACTACACTTGGAGAATTGCTTTGCATGCTTCAAAACTGTTAGCTCAGCTCCAGTCAAACTCCAGTCGGAAGGAATGAGGCTGAAAAATAAAAAGCTATGTGGGAGATCCCTGGTGAATCAAAAACAGTCTCACTCCAGACAGGAGGAAACAACCACCCCGGATCCTGACTGCCAACACTTTTGTGATTGGGTGTATTTTAGAAGTGGAGTTTAATTTCAGTTCAGTTCCAGTTCAAGCAGTGGAGTTTAATTTCAKTTCAGTTCAAGACTAACTTTAGTTGTAGGGTAAAGGGCTGTAGGGTAAATGGCCCTTTTAGGCATGGAAGAGAGGATTTCTAGGAATTGAAAACAAAAGACAAAGCAAAGCCAGTAGGAGGCAGGCCAGCTTCAACTGTCAGATTTGCATTCCACTTGGAATTACCTGATTGAATTTTCAGAGAAAAAACATTAAATACCAAGGAACACTAGGTAGTAACCCTACTTGTCYTTCTGCTGGCTTTTTTTCCTAGGAACTAGAGAATTTTTAGGCTGAGTTAAACTCTTCCCTGGCTTTTAAAGATTCACAAAGGAAATGAACAGAGCTCTGAAGTATTGAAGACAGCAGATTTTGGCTTTCTTTTCCTTGAATTACGAAGGGCAAACTGTAACAGGACCAAGAATCTGGCAACTTTGCTGCAGACTGAATTCAGAGTCCAAACATCTCCCGAGCCTACTTCCTCACAGGGAATATAAAGTGATGACATGTTCCAGATTGCACTTGGACACGTCAGGCAATAAAATACACAAGAAATGTTCAGTTCCCTGAACTCTCTGCAGGACTGTATAGAAACTGAGAGTCTCTTATTAACAGGAGCTTACTTCTTCCAGAGTGGTGTCCTATCAAAGAGATATTTATTAGATAATCAGTTGACAACTCCTTGCAATTCAAAGTGATCTCTAACGCCAGTGATTCCAATCAGGCAAGACTCTATTTTGGTCACTTGATCAAATCCTGGAAACAAAGTTTTTACAAGAATTTTCCCTGTGTAGTCCTTAAAGTATAAATCTTGTTCCTATCTTCTGTTTCCTTTCTTTCTACAGTTTAGACAGAATTTCCAAAATCATCAGCAATACTCAGTGTTCAACTTCTCCCAGCAGTATATGACCTGAACATCTCTTCTCAACCTTAAAAATTACATTAATTCAAAATATATCTTTTAAAATCTTTTCCTCATCATGTCACACTGTTAGCTAGCCTCAAATCTGTGCCTTCTCCAAGAATCTTTTCCCTGTATTGTAAGCAGTTGCATTTTAAGGAATTTTTTTAATTCATTCTATGGTGCATAGACAGCGGAAAGCAACAAGCAAATAGTGCACTCAGATGAAGGGCCTTGTAAACGCCCTGCACAGACATTTGAAAGGAGCAAATGAGAAGAGCAAAGAGCCGAGTCCTCACAGATCTCCTTCTGGTCAGTAGGAAAGCCAAGAATGTCAGGTTGCCAGACGCACAGCTACAAATGAGTGCAAGAGATGCTACAGGTATATGACCCGTAATGTCAAATCAATGAAGCACCATATGGTTTTTCTCTCTGCTAGCAAACCTGACACCATCAGAACTACTGTACTCTCCACAAACCTGAGATACAGCCAAGGATGTCCCACTGTGAATAAAAGCAGCAGAACCTCCTAAAAGTAGGCTGCCCAGCGATGCTTATGGCTATAGCACCTACAGCCTGTATTAAATAGCCTCCTCTTCCAAACAGTAATTTCTGTTTCAGAAACCAAATGCACTGGGACTGCAAACCACCAAACTAGCATCCTTTTACAGCACTAGTTAACAGCACGGAAAAACCTAACTCAGCCCAACAACCCTGCACATGACTGGCTAGTTCTGCTCATTTTTTAAATGTATTTGTTTTATACTTTTAATAAGTTAGCCTGTGTTAGTCTCAAGCATGTGATTAAAGACTTCAGCATCTTTAAGTCAGGACAAGAAATACTGTGTGAAAGGCAACAAGCAGATTTATTCTCACAGCAGGGATGACACCTTCAGAGTTAAAGCTGCATCGAGATCTGAACATTTTCAGCATTTTTCAATCTTGGCAAATTTTGCAGAGAAGTTGCTTATACATTTCTTAGTGAAGAGGCTTTGATTCAAGAAAACCCAAAAGAAGATGGGATTACCGGGGTATCTTAAAGGCTACTGACACGGAGAAGATTCTGAAAAGTGGTGTATTTTTTTCAGGAGAGCTGTTGGTATGTGCGAAGAGGCAGAACCAAACCTCAAATCCTGCACATATTAGGACTTACTATGAAAACAGATGGTTCAGTCCTTTTATATTTATAATAAAAGTTCTGTCACTTGATTGCTTTCAACATGAGGACTCAATTCCYTTAGTTGTGAGGTACAAAATTCTCCAAGCTGATGGGGAGGAAGAAAGGAGCATCTGGATGAGACAGCATAGTGGTGCTGCAGCATAATTCATTTAGGTGCTGCAAATGTGCCTATTACAATGAACATAACCATCAATCACTACTATTTTAGTTGTTCAAGAAAGACAGAGGCACTGAGAAAAAGCAATTGCAGTAAAAAAAAAGGGGGGGGGGGGGGGGGAAGGGGAAGGGATGAAGAGGGTGACACCAGGCAGCTCCTTCCTCCAGACTGCTGCTCTCTTGGAGCAGAATTTTCTCTTACCCCTCAAGCTCTCCACTTCCCTGCCTTTACACACCCTGAAATCCTTTCCTACAAACTAAGTAATTTTCATATTCTTGGCAGGTGCCAAGCTACGTGTTTCTCCTCTTGCACAAGCCCCTTTTATATTTGATGTGAGCAAGGGGCAGAACAAAAAGCTAGCAGTGGACTTCCACTAAAGCTTTTGTTCCCTTTCCCTTGAAAACTTTGGTTGAGAGTAGTGTTGATCTTGGGTGAAAAGAGCATATTTAATAGAGAAGAGGAAAAAACTCGGGATGATGGTGGGAAAGGATTTATGGACTTGGGAAAGAAAAAGGTGGGCCAATTGCTGTACCACAGCGCTATTAATTTTAAGAGCTTATCAGCTCTCCACTAGCTGAGGAAACAGCCTGTTTGTGAGATGGCAAAGGGTGCTGGTCCAGGACAGCATGTTTGTTTGAAAGGGCTGCAGATTTTACAGAATGATCTAGGCCAAGTGGGGTCTCAATCTGCCTTCATCGCCATATTAAAACACTCCATCTTTCCCAGTCACCCAAGTTATGAACTTCTGAACTGACACCAGTGAGTTCTGCGGGGCTTTATATAGCAGATGTAGTCATGTAGTTAATTCATACCTCAGCTATCTCAGCACATACCGAAGGCCCAATTCCTTCACCTGGTACCATGTGTAATTATTTATGCTTGTCCACATCTAACAGAACATTCAAGTAAAATCTGTGGTTGTGCCTCGTGCAGACCTGCTGGTAGGACTGAAAGTTACGTAGATATCTGTACATCTACATAAGTCTGCAATGTGGACTTCTACTCTGTTAGATTTCTGTAATTTCCCCAAGGAATTAATGATGTTATTTGGAAGTTGCACTGAAGCCATGGAAGTGAAATCATCATTAGACATCAGAATTTTATCTTTCTAACTCTGAAATAGGGAAGTAGCCCATGTTTTGGAGATGCACAGAGCAGTGATGTAAAAATCAACAGCTGCCAGGCTGCTGCTCAATGCTTGGGAAGAGGAGAGCTCCACAGCAGCTGTGAGACACGGCGTACTCAGCACTCATAAGCGAGGCACATACTCACACTATGGCCCTTCCCAAAGTGAGGGTGCGAAAGTGTTTGAAAACCCTCTCATTGTGCTGGCCAAGYAGTATACCAGACAGCATGAGCAAGCTAAACTACTGCACTGCACATGAGAATAACRTACATCAAGAGTAAGAGAAAGAAGAGGAAAGGACATAATTTCCAATAAGGAACAGAACTACCAATTCATTATGTTACTGAATTAGAAAAAGGAAGAATAATCTATTTGCTTCCTGAGGAGGAAAAAATACACTTAGCACTACTGCAGCACTCAACACTACTGAAAGGAGGCGTGAACTGGACAGTGTATCACTGTAGGTCGTCCACTGCTCTGTGGTCCTTTACTGACAGGACACTGAGGTGGGAAGCGACAAGCGTGGGTGCTGGGGCCAGCTCCACCCCTGCTAYCTATGCAACAAACCTGCAAAACAGGCAGAAAGCCAGATACATGAAATGCATATTAATTCCAGCCTGACTTACACTACYGCAACTCTAAGACACGTACTACACTGTTTCTCCTGCTTTGATTGATCTCCTGCCCTACCACTCTACTACTACCTCTAGCAGCCCTATTTTGACTCTCTTGCAAGCAWTCTTCAGAAGGATTGACACTGCTTTTCTAACTTACGTTACAACCAGAAAATACCACAGTGCCCTCATATATTTTAAGACTCTCATTTCTGTCACGTTCACAGGCAGCAATACTGTTCTCCAAAGAATTAACTGTCAAACTGATTGTGTTGTGAGACACAATCATTATTAACTCTCTTCATGGAAGCACCTTTCCAAGGACTTGACTAGATCTGAGGTCAAAGCTTGTCTACATGGAACAGGAGGAACCAAATTGGAACTTCAGGACCTGACACAATTCTCATCCAAACAAGAAGAAAGTTAGAAGTTAGAAAGAAAGAAACCTAGAAAGAAAAGAAACTTAGTCTTTTTGTTAAACAGYTAGTAGGTGTAAAGTGGCAAATATCTGTGCCTGCTAGTGAATTAACACATACCAGTTAGAAAAGTGGCTCATCACTTCTGTGCAGCTACTCTCAATTGCTACTAGTGCAACTGGGGTAAGAATCGAGTCCTTTGAGCACAAAAACCGACAAATGATTGCGCTGCTCCCAAAATGCCCGGGGTTCCTCCCTCATCATTAATGCATCTTGCACAGACAAAATATGCATGTAACATAAATCCTTCTCATTAATGTCCTCCAGGAATAGGGACTACTGAAGACTGAGGATCATAGCAGTAATCACACAGCATTCCCTGCTGAGGAGGGCTTCAGACCGCTGCTCTCACTAGTGCGCCAGGCCTCATGCAAAATAACTCAGCTATTCTGGTTTGCATGGAAAAGGGAAAGGGAAGATATGGCCCTGAGAGAGCGAAGAGCAGAGAGTTCTCAGTTATAGACTTTTTTTTCCTAGTTACAGTATAAATGTCAAAGCTCGAGGGAGAAGGGAGGTGGTTATACTCTTCAGGCTGTGGTTAAGTTGCTGGGATTTGGTAAATAAGAAACATTTTTACAGCTCATGAAGTGGAGCTTTGGGAAATGTTCTCATATCCGCTTTCAAGGGCCTGTGGAGAGCTCATATTGTATGGTGGGTGAGGGCAGAAGCCATTTCAAACTAAAGGTTCAACAGGACAATATATATATGGGGCTGAGAAATACTGGCACACAGTCATTTTGTTTTTGTTAATGCATTATTGCTTTCACTTGCCAGCTAATTGAAGGGCAATATTTAATACTGCTAACGAAAGAGAAGAGTCTAAAAGACCAGAAAGATGGGACAGTATAACTAGAACATTTCAGCTGATCCTGCAAGACCCATCATCTACTTTCATATTTTCTCAGTATCATAAGAAAATGATTTTTTGTGTGTCTACAGCTGAAATTACCGTGTATGTTTCACAGGACCATACTGGTCTTGCAGGGCTTAAAGGAGGGCGATTTTTCCATCACTTCTTTTCACAAGCTCCCCAGAAAAACATGCATGCTCTTCCAAGAAACACAGAGCACTTTGTCGAAGCTGTCACTGCAAAGCAAACGATGTGAATGGGTGACACAGCTCACTGGCTGCAGTCGCACCCCTTTAGCTAAGCAAGGCTTCGTTTGCCCACAAGAACATACAGCTGTAGTGGTGTCTGTGGGCATCCCTCTTCTTACTTCCCCCTTGGAAATCTTGTGACTGGGGGCCCAAACTACTCTGCAGCATGTTTTCTGTGAAAATGCTCTCCGTCTTGGAGAGACATCGAGTTAAAGCAAGTCCTATAGTAAATACAGCTTGGATAGGAATCTTGGCCTTGCTTGCATGTGGGAGCTTACAAGGAGCCATGGGCTGCCCCATGGCAAACACAGGCAACTGCTAGTCTCAGAGAAGGGAAAACTAGAGATAAAGTTACAGTCAGTAACTGAAACAGCAACACAGAGCACTCCCTCTCAGGTACACAGTGCTATTCCCTCCAAGCTGCTGGCTGTGCAAGGCACAGGGAGAGGTGCTCAGCAGCTGGGTTTACTGCCACTCTTCCTCCTCCAAGAGGGACTTTGGGCAGTTGGCCATTTGCAGCACAGTGATTTACAGTATGGACTTCAGTGTCCTTATTTAGGATTCAATTCTGTAGCAATATGGTCAATAGGAAACAGGTCCTATCCTTATAGGCCGAACAGGATTGTACATGAGAATAAAATCAGTGCTATAAACTCAAGAGATCATAGCATCTATTTTCTGACCCATTTCCTTTTAATACTAACCCTTAAAACATTCTGAATATCTCACTGAAGAAATTTTAATGGCCACACTTGGATCTAGAAATACCCCTTGAATTTATGGGCTCGAGTGAACTGCTGTCTTTCTGAAGGAAAAAAAAAACGTAATGCAACTGCATGTACATGCAGCATGTAAAAAAAACATAATGCAACTACATATTAACAGGTAGTTTTGAAGAAAGATGCTAAAAATGCTTAAGTGAGGTCTGATGTACTAGGCAAGCAATTCTTAATCCTGAACAGATTATAAGATCTTAATACTGAACAGATGATAAAACTAATACTGATCCAATTTTCAAATGAGGGAATAATGGCCTCTGCTACCTTCTCAGCAAATGGCTTGATATGGGGACAGGAACAGGCTGGAAACAAGACTGTACACAGTTCTCAAGTGTTCACCACAAATCAGATTTTTTTGATCTTTTCGGGCTAGCAATCCAACTTTGCAAGATATTCCTTGCATTTACTTTAAAAATATTTTGAAAAGAAGAAAGAATGAAAAGAAAGGAGAAGTGAAGGTGTTTGCCTAAGATTTAAGAGGCTAAGATAAGCACTTGACTATGGATAAATGTTGTATGAAGAAACTGGGGAGAAACCTGTGCATAAACAGGCTAACAGTTTTATTAAGTAATAGTTCAAATGTCTAAATATGCCAATACACCAGTTGAGAAATGCTGCATTAAACAAGTCTGCCTACACTGCAAATCTATAAAGCAATGGCCACTATTCTCAGAAGAAACAGAGATATAGATACACATACACACCCTGACAGGAGGAAGTTCTATTTGGATCACACTCAAAGAAGCCAGAGCTTTCAGGGACCACTGATGTGATAAAATTTCATGAAAYAAAATTTTCCATTTGGTTTCTAATGGAGTCTCTGAACTTCTACAAGGAGTTAACCACGCCATGTACAGGATTAACAATTTGAGGAAGAACTTAAAAAGAGGAGTCCTAGGTCTCTTTGAGACATAATAGCAGTCTTGAAACTAGCCAAGTAATCTCCACTTGACCTCATCCCAATAAAATTTTGGGATCTGTCCAAGACAACTCTTACATTCAAAATTTGAAGGATATTTATGAGAAACTTTATTATCCTGAACATTATATCCTCATTATATCCATATAACCTCATTATATCCATATACCTGGTGTACTGCTTTCAAGATCACAAGATTCTTTTGAAGGTTGAAAGACAAAGAGTGAGAACTCAATGTTTCCATATCATAAGTGCAATGAAGACCCCATCCATGCCTCTGCACTACTCTCAACTATTTAGGGTTCTAATAGAAACACATAAATTATAATCACTCTCTGCTGCACATAAGGCTAACTCCATCTTTTGGGGTGAATTCTCAATGAATTCATGTTTCAAACCATACATAAAACCGAGAATTACACAAGAAGGTAACTAAATATTCAACAGAACAGATAAGAAACTCCTTACATCTTTGACATTTGTGGACATGTTSATTTCCTTATAGTTGTTTTTCCTTTTTTTCTTTTCCAAGAAACATTTTACATATTGGAATAAAATAGCGTTTCCTCATGCTAGAGCAGTTAGTTAAGTACCTTGTAAGAGTGTAAAAATATCCAGAGTTTCCAAATATGTGGGGAAAAAAATTCTCTTACAGACTGTACCATGTCTAAAGAGGCATTTGGCCTAAAAACTAGCAAGTTTGCCCATGGACAGCCGTGAGTATTGTTTCATTCCAATTCTCATGTTAGCATTGTCCTTTAAAGAGAAAAGCAAACCAACAGAGTGTTCCTGGAATTAATGTATTGGAAGGAAATTTGCTGGTTGGAAGCCCGCTGGATGAAGTCAGGAGCCAAGCATTTTCTGGGGCCRTTTCAACCAAATCATACAGGATTTGACTAAGAGTCTCCCCAAGGAAGGAATCTGTCACTGCTGATTAGCTTATCAAAACGATCCTGTTTCACTGGGTAGAATGAATTGGATTAACCTTTATACTTAACAAAGGCTCTCCCTTACATTTTTCACCCTAGCATGCCACCTATACTTACACCTTCATGAGTCTTCCCATAGCATGAGTTTTAATCCTTCAACGTCCTTCTTAATTCCTAATTACTCCTTGTGGGCCAGGGACAAATCAATAGGTGTCAGAAGCTGACACAAATGCTAACCTGTCACCTCTATCAATGCCACCTTCTGTTATCTACCTGGACATGCCTTTCTGGGCTGCCTTTTATTGCTTCTAAGGCTACTAAGCTGAAACAGGAGTGGTTCCCAGTGTTAGGCCTGAAAACAGAGGATGTGGTACCTAAGCGATAGTACAAGAATATCATGCTTTGTGAGGCAGTTTCAGGGCATATCTTAGGGGGTTGCTTTCTTTCTTTTTTTCTTTTTTTTTTTTTTTTTTTTTTTTTTTAAAGACGCAAACACAAATGGCAATCACAACAGCTTCAATGTACAACTGCAAGAATGGAGCACTACACTCCGAATAGCAGCTCTACATAGGTCTTCATTGTTATGGAGGGAGGAAATAAGATAGAAAATCCCAAAGCTAGGCAAGAAAGATTCTTTCTTTAATACTTTTGTCACCCTTTACCTCACTGAAAAGCAATAAATCTTCTGAAGAAAAGAAAGGACCGCCTGGTATCACTGAGGCTTAAACATGGCAGGATACAACTCTCCAAAGTCAAATCAGCTATTTATGTCCAAAAAAAAAAAAAAGAGCAATTTTATTTCCATTCCAAGTTTTATGTTACTGCAGAAATTGTGGTGCTTTAACAATTAATCATAATTCAGAACACTGACAAGATATTAGGCTATCCTATTCCTTGGAGAGAGAAGTGGAATGTATATCATGAAGCAAAAATAAGAGCCTACTTGGCCAACATGTCAGATGGAAGCTGTGTTAAGGGAGCTCTGTATTTTCTACTGTAACAGCAACATGGAATTTCTGATTCAGCATTAAGCTAACAAACTGGGTGACCCAGGTTCAAAATCCATAGACTCCACATGAAGTGAGCTACTCTTTAAAGTACTTCACAAATGTAATTCAGTAAGTACTGCTCATAGAAAACAGACTGCCCTCTTTTTTGCAGCTAATACAAAGGCAATTGAGTGAAGACAACTATGGACAAAGTACTAATAGCATCAGGCAATGCCCAAAAATGCAGGACACTTTCTTTTTCCATGAAAAAGATGGGCAAAGGTCTTCATTTTCAACCTGTTATTCCTAATCAATTTTTTCATTAACAAAGAAATTATGCTTGAGAGCCCAACATTAAGAATTTCAATAGAAATYAGTTACAGCTACAGAAATCCAAACATTTTTAAAAAGGAAAAGACTATAGATTTACCCAAGCAAAATAGTCCTGTTTAAAAGCCTGGCCATGAGCAATTAACAGGCCCAGCCAATTCCCCACTGCTATACCATGTCTCATCACTCACCACCACATTGATCAAATTATACCATTCAGGCAACCTTAAATTAGCATCCTTGCTCTCCTCAGTAGCAGAAATACATTGCTGGATGTAACTGATGATATTCAGTGCGCAGGAAAGGTTTCAAAGGAACAGACTGCTAAGATACATTAAATTCTGCTCATGGTCCAATATTTTCTTGGAGTAAAATTATTAGTGGAGGCCAAGATACTTTTTAATGTTCCCTCTTGGAAACGGGAAGAAGAAATCGTATGGCAAGAACAATGTATTATTTCAAAATATAAAATGTCTTTATTTTTATTCTTTCCTGAACTGTTTGAACAATCAGCTCACTTAAGCCAGACAAGGACAAACTAGAGTTATAATAGATATTGATGAATTTAAATGAGGAAAATAGCTTTGGTCTCAATGTGGTAGTTAGCTCAATTCTACAAGTAACTCAACATTATGGGAGTCTATGAAGTTTCTGTTTTCCCTTGGTAATTCTATTAAAGCATGACTCCTACTTGAAATCCTATTTTATGTTTTTCAGAAGAAAAGCCTCAACATTACTATCTTAYTAAAAATGAACACTAAGAACATTTAACATGTTAGGTACTCTTCTGTATCTCTTTGAGACAGTTAGAAACAGACAACATTAGAAAAAATGTTAATTTTGTTTGCTAGATCATATATCACATCTGGGGCTTCACAAAATGGCAAAAGAGTTGTTCTCATCTATGTTAAATCCATGTTGCTGTATTATCATTATCAGTAATATAGGTTCACAGGCAAAAAGGTTAGAGGGAGAAAGAATTCTGGCACCATTTCTTCATCTTTATGTTTTAATTGTTTTTCTTTTCTGCCTGGTTTTATATATTTCACTTTTTCCACTCTAACACAAAAAAGTTTCTATAGAAATCATAAACCCTCATGCACACAGTTAAGCTCATCTATTTTCTCATTGCTTGCTAAATAGGAAGCAATCACAGAAGCAGGAAGACGGTGAGAACTGAAGTTTAGTTTTATTGCCTATGAAAATAAGACGCACATTTGCAGGAGTGGCAGTTACACACATTGCATTTGCAAAAAGAAAAGACTGCTTTAATTTGGAATGTGGTTCAAGCTTAGATTATGCTTTGCAGCTTTATGACCATTTTACAAGTCTGTTTTCGATATTTAAAGCCGGGTGTCTTTCTTATAACTAGCCCAGAAGAGACATCTCTTATAAGACTGAAGAAGATTATGAGCTAGTTTATTATCCAGCTTTATATGGTTAAAACACAATTAAGTTCCCATTTAATGGATTCAGTTGTCTGAAGTGTAGATTATCTGCTAGACTGCTTAAAAGAAATCAGGGCTGACCTCATGACTGACTCGTTGCAAATGTGCCAGACCTACCTAGGCAGTCTTGGCACGAGAAGGTTCCTTAAGTCTGTATTTCTCTAGCATAAATTAATAATAGAAGGGATCATACACAAATAGCCTGTAGAAATCATTGCTGCAGAATATCGTCAAGGACAAGGGATCAGGAAGAGGCAGAGTATGATAATACATTTATATAGAGCGTGAGGAATTCTGAAGTCATAGCAATATATTTGAAAAACTAACAGTGGCTGGATCAGCACTCTGGGCTCTACTCATCAGCTGCAAACAGCATCTCCTACGGACAGCCGTTACCTTCTGGCACAAGTATCTGCTCTATGTCACAACCTTCATACTGCATTCACTGATCTTTTTTTTTTTTTTTTTTTTGAACAGACATATCAGCGTCTAAACACACACAAAAATAAAGCTCTGAGCTGTACAGGAGAGTTCACTGACCTCTGTGCTGTTCAAATATACAACCATTATTTGTAAAGGGAGAGCACGGTTTTCATGGTTTTCTAAGCTGAACACGTATTTAGCCTTTTCAYCACAGGATAAATATAATCCTTCCCCACTTTCCTTTAAAACTAATGTAAATCAAGTATTTTCTGAAAAGTCACAGAAATGTCAAACTCTACAACTGCTCTGGACGGACTCACTGTCATATTCAGTTTATTCAGGAGAAGATTAAATTGCAAAAAAAAAGCAGAAAACATTTAAGAATTTTGCGTCATTTGGCATGCATGCAATAGAAGGAAGAAGGCATGCCACACATCTGCTTCTTGTCATCCTTCAAGCCAAAACGCATGTGACAATTGCTTTGCTTTTTATTGCCATGCATACCATAAAACTCTGAGACTCTCCCTCCTATTAGGGACGTAACAGTTTCCAATCTGCTCATGAATATGAAGTGTAGAGTAGAATTCCTGGTTAACCAACAATTACTTATGAAMTGTTAGGTATAAGGGATGGCAGATTTCTCAAAGAATCTCATGGAACTACAATGTAATGCAACACAGCTAGCCTGTTAAAATGGCTTGACCAAGGCTGGTAGATTCTGCAAATCATGAGCACAAAGTGCTTCCAGCTTGTTCGGCAGCAGGGCACGCTTGTGTGTTACGTAGGAGGTCTGGCAGGGAAAGCCACAAGCCCTGTGGATTTTCAGATCAGGTGGCCAAGGAACAACTGGGCGTTGATGGCTGTAGTCAGATTTCGTTTGAATTACCAAAATGCCTTATTGCAAATTCCTGATTACCACATTTCCTGAACTGCTGCATTATTACAGGATGAGTTCAGGCCCTGCTGCGGTTAAGCCCAGTACCAGCTCTAGCTTCTCCAGCATCACAGCAGTAACCCATTCTCCAGAACTATGCACCACCTGCTCCACCTAAAAACTGAGAGGCCTCTTCTGCACTGAGTGGGCTCCCCAGAACAAAAGTCTGAGCAGAGCATAGTGCTACCAGGCACACTTTCCACACGTGAAATCAATGTTCTTGGAACAGAAACTGTGCTGTCGAGACTATCAATGCAGATGTATGAAGGAGGCAATGGGTGTTTAGCACTGTCTGGTGCAGCACACCCTGCCATTCACTTACTCCAGAAGAATATAGGTTGTAAAGACCAATTGTGCTGTTTTAAATTTTGACTTTTTTTTTTTTTACACTTTACACTTATCAATACCAAAAGTCTCTTCGTCACTAACGATGCTTTTAGCATTTCATGTTCTCTGTCGCAAACCCTACGTGAAGGAATCTCCCTTCTTTTATCTTCYTCATGCAGCCCCACGCTACCAGGCACCCACCTGGGCTACAGGAGACATGCTGCTTATGGGCACTTCCCAAATAAAAATGATAAATGTAGACAGCAGTGAGAACACTAGGTCCCAAATAATCCATCTCAGCTTGCTTGTTCTAACTGTAGCAGTGTTAGAAAGCTGTAGCAGTTGATTTTTTTGAAGTACTAAGTTCTCAAATGAATTTTGGCCCTTCCTGCCCAAAAACATCAACTTTTTACTCTAGGTCACACTTTAATGTAGCTGAAAATAGACAAGGATTAGTACAATTCCACTGTTTGATTTCCTAGAAAAACATCTTTGACCATAAGGCCCAAGATCACTGAAAATCATAAAGAATCCAAGTCCAACACCACTAGAGAAGATTTTCTGGCTTCCCGAATGGTACCTCAAATATTTCACCAACCTCAAAAAAGCCCACACAATCAAGCTTTTAAGTCGCAACATTTTTAAAGAAAGGAAGACTACTTCAGGGTTGTGCTGAAAAACACTACGCTTTTAGAATCATTTACAATCATCATTTTACTACTCATTTACAATCTTTGCTGCWTCTGTTTCAGCTAACAACGTTAGGTTCTCCTAAAAAATAAATCAACATATGTGATCTAAAGGGAGCAGCGCACTGGTGATTTACAACCACATTTGTTTTGGACTACAGAAAATAAACTGAAAATGAAAGATTTCTGTGTTGCTTTCTAGTTCATGAAAAATATGATCATTTCAATCTTGGCTCCTAAAATATTTAAGTAGGCTAACAGTATTCAACACTGACAAATATGGACAAAATGATGCTTGAGAACTTTTTTCTAAAAAGAAAAAAAAAAGAAATAAAAAACCCCACACGCAGTTTAGGCTGAGTAACCCAAAACAATAATCTATATTTATATTTCTTGCTCTAAACATCTTCTCTTTCACATTCTCAGTTAAGACATATTTCCAGGGTACAAAAAAAACATCAGAACAGAAAGAATTACAGTATAATATTTATAACTTTATAACTGGAAAATGAAAAAGAAACACCCAAAGTTTCCAAAATAAGATACTGCAAAGCCTTCATTTGGTCTTTCTGAATTTGTGAGCTATTTCTGAGACTAAGTTGCTGTGCTAATTACTGACTCTAATAAAATAAAACTTTAAAATGAACAAAAGATTTAAAGGTTTTTGAGAACTAGGAAACCTTTAAGCAGATGTTTCTCCTAAATGGTAGTAAGTCGTAGTCAAATTGCACGGCACATTAAAAGGATGCTTGAAAAAACATGAAAACATCTGGATAGAAATCTCCCATTTAGGCACATTTTATGTTCTGGAAATTCTGCTGCAATTGCTGATGCCAGTCAGTTTATGCTTGCAGTACTTTTGTTTGCTCATCTGAAAGCCAGTGAGCTAATACATGGAACCTAACAACAATCCACCTTTTAGAGAAAAGTATTTAGTAAGTTTGGCAAAATGTTTCAGGTCTTTTAAATATTTCAGGGTTTTGACAAGAGTCAAGAGTGAGTACAAGCAGAAAAGAAATGACAGATCCATTCTGCTTTCCTAATGTCTTATGAATCACAGGCCTGGGATTTCAGGCATACCCATTCCAATACAGCAGACACAGCAAAAATAACCATTTAGACATAAAATAATTCTTCAAATATTAGAATCCAGAGGCAGAGATCCCCTCTGACACTTAAAGAGCAGTAATCACATGGCAGGGTGATGTGAGCCAAACGAAAATCTCTTTTGGCTGACAGCAACCCAAGCCTAAGGCTAAGGAGACTCCTCAATTACAGGCCTCAGTTAAGCAGTTAAACTGAAAGAGAGCAACCCAGGCTACATCTTGGTTGAAAGAATATTGGTAGGGCCTTTCATGCAGGAAACTCCCTCTTGGGTGATGCAAGTGACAAGGTTAATCCCTATTGCTAAAAAATTCCACACACATGAACTCTTAAAACTATTCTCTTCAAGAGAAGAGAACAGCTTGAAGCACTGAACGCATTTGATAACTATGTCCACTACTTTTCAGCCCAAATATTAAGACTGCTGGGGAGAGCCCCAGCAACTGCCTTTCAGATCAGTGAAAAGGTGCACAGTTTGCAAATCTACTTTCTTGTAACTTCAATCTGCTCTTTTAATTAGTATATCCCTTAGAAATACCTATTATCAGCAAGAAATCTGCCAGGCTTTTTCCYTCGTCTGATCTTACTTTACCCCTACGGTACATTTATTTCCTTTTCTGAATCTAAAATACTAGTGCCCAGTATCACGCATAAAAGATTTGTCATGAAATATGACAAAATGAAACTGGGAAACTGATATTCTCAGAGCTTAAGTGCTTTCCCCAAGGTTCCACTACAATTACTGCCAAAACTAGGATTAGAATCAGCCATTTCTGCCAGACCAAATTCTTAACACTATATGTCTTTGAAGGCTTAAGGTTCATTCTTAATTTAAAAAAAAAGAAAAGAAAAAGAAAGAAAAAAAGATGAAATATAATTGCACATCTCAAAGGTCTCACATGTTTTTTAAATAATGTTTTTACATGCCTGACTGAGAACAAGACTTGTCGGAGAAAAGAACAAAGAACTATAATTCTCAACTTCCCACAGATAAGTAGTCAAACTTTTCCTTCAATACCTTTTGCAAGTGAAGGCTACTGTGTCCTAATATTTGGTCCCTCATAAAAAACTATGAGAACAGTAAGCTCTAATTTTCCTAAGTCTATTTTGCTATCCAACAGTTTTGCCAATATAATTATGTATATTTTATTGATACAAAGGGTATTTTCAAATGTAGTATTAAGTTTTACAGAGTTGCATACACTTCTACAAAACATTCATAGGCTACAGTAAGAGACAGATCACACATATTCCCTGATTCAACAGCATAAAAGGAAGAAAACAGAGGTCCACCACAAGTTCCTAAAACGTCTATTTGACTTACKCAAAATACAACATCTTTAACAAAAATTAAGCCATTTTATTCACATAAATTTTTGTGGGCCTCATGATTCCAAGACTGCCATAATAGTACAGCTAATGCATTGAGATGCATACTGAAGCTTTTTAAGTGTTGATTTTGAAACTATTAGAAATAACTCGAGTGATCAACAGTCATCTGAACAGCTGAATGACCTTGCTCAAGTTTAGAAGCTGGGATTTTTAGGCAAGACTCCACTGCAGGTTTTACTGCCAGCCTTCATAGCAGTAACATATCAATTCTGCAACAAGCAGCAGCTATCAGCGAGGACCACGTCCCCACTTTATAGAGCCCAGCATAAACACACGGTGTGAAAAAGTTCACGCAGACAAAGTTTGGAAGATTAGAGATATATGGAAATCAAATCCCTGCCAGAATGAGAAGCACAAAACGGATCTTTTCATTCCCAAATGTGTTCTCACTGACAGGATAGAAGCATGAAGAGCATTTCTGCACTTTTATATCGTGAATCATGCCAAGTTGGAATCTACGGAATCTGACTCCCTTATAGCATAAAGTACAGCTACACAGCATAACAAGCCATTCCTTCATTTTCTTTTTTTCTATTTGCTTATTTTTTTTTTTGTGGAGAAATCACATCAGTGTTAAATCTTGCCTCAAATGATAATGCTTCACTAGGCCATCCTTCCCTTTCTGGTTCAGGTCAGGAGGCATTGTGTCTCTGTGAACAGTGAATACTGGAAACTAATCTATAGTGGCATTTCATCTTTAACATGAAGTATCTAGCAGAACTCTTATGCTTTGAATGGTCAAAAAAAATTATCATTATGGATCATGACCCATCCAGCTCCAGCCAAGAGGCACAAATTTGAGAGCCCTATCTGCTTTTTCTTTTTTTCCCCTTTTACAATATATTTTGAGATTCGTGGCTGTTCTTTTAGAAACTTTATTCCTACTTTTTCCAGTATCTCTGTTAGTGAATTGTGCAGACACTTACACATCTTCATGCAGCTTAACTGCCATATTTATGATAAGCAAATCCCACAAGCAACACCAAAAAGGAGGCACAAAGCATAAGCAAATAATCCACATCTAAGACTCTCTTTTACAAATGTTTCAACTCCAACGTCCACCTGTTGGATGGGTCATGAGAAAAGATATATTTCCAAACAGCCATAACTTCTGAGGAACGAGATGCAGAAAGAGAGTATCTCTTTGCTAGGAAATGTGATCTTCATCAGAGCAGATTCCAGGAATGAATGGAGTTAGGGTAGATTTAATGGTCTACTACTTTTGCATTTGCCATATTCCTAAAGATTCTGTCTTTATATTTGATACATGCAGTATCAAATATGCAGTATGGTATAAATATAACTGGCAGAATATGTCATTCCTTGTTTTCCATTCAGCTAATATGCTAATACTGTACAAAATAAGAAATGAACAGTGCTTTCCAAATGTATGAGATGTATGTTTGGTTTTAATGACCAAGTTAGGAAGGATTTTTTTTCTATGGAATCAGTTTCCTCAATTAAATTTTAAGAGAAGTCAGCTTTGGAAACACTGAACACTTTATTTTACAGTCCTCTGTGGAGGGGAGAAAAAAAGTGAGTGGAAAGGATATATGCCTACTTTAAAAGAACAGCAAGTTTCTAAAGCATATCCTTAAACTCTCTAATTTTAAACTCAGTTGTTGAGCTGTGCTCAAGTGTCTGTGAATAAATACTTTGTGGTTTATAATCCACTTTAAATGGTCAATAATGCTGTACTGCAGTACTAAAAGATTAAGACAACCTGTAATCTAATAAAAGAGGGCAAGAAAAAGAGTTTTATTCCTTGGCTGTTTAGAGGAGAATGATCCTCCTTTGAGCTGAAACAAGTGCCATTTGCCATCAAGCAAAAGAACTTGCTGGTCTTCCCAAAGGCCAAGGAACTACAAGGAAGCTTTTTGGGGCAGAAGGCTGTGGGTGTGTACATGCATTCCTGCATCTGAACATAAACACACCTAGTGGACATGTGGATCTATATAATGCCAGGTAGATTTATAAAGATCATTACGAGTCCCCTGAAGAAYAGAAACAAGCTGAATCACTAAAACAAGGATTAAAAGAGGGAAAAGGAGACTTTTGGTCTCTCTTAAATTCTGTTATAAGAATCTTCTGAAGAGCATTCGGACTGAGGAGAAAGCTTATTTAGTTCCTTTTCTGACTTTTACTTAAGCCCATCATGAAAAATGTGCATGCAARTTTTTTATCACTACAGATACATACTAAGCATCTTAAGTTTTCTGTGTTGTTCTAGTTACCCCACATCAAAAAGGACTCAGCTAGAATACACAAAGCTACAGAAAATGGCAATAGGGATGTTAATGATATAGAATAGTTGGAATATCAAGACCAAATAAGTAGGTTAAGGTTCTTCAGTGCAGGGGAAAAAAAGTACCTGCGAGCGGTATTACAAAGGTCTATGAATCAAATATAGCCAGGAGAAAAATGATTTGCTTAGCACACCAATATCAGCATGTTTGTGAAGAAACAGGACATAGAACCAAATGATTTGGGAAGAAGAACGTAAAATACATTATCCTATGGCCTGTATTTGCACTGCTAGTACCATGGGACTTGCAGATGCCAAAAGAACAAAGCATTTCAAAAACCAAAGTCCACCAGGAGCTACTAAAAGCCAAAGGCTCAGAAAATCTCAGCTCTGCTACAGGCTGGGACAATATATAGATGGAAAATCATTTGAGCTCTCAGACTGAGGTCACACCAAAGCCTAGCACTGTATGTGCAGCATGTAAACACAGCCCATTTCCATTCACTCTCGGGCTGCTGCTGCCAATTTCTCCTTCCAGAGAACTGCAGACTCTGGTTACCATCACAGAGAGGAGCAAATGTCCTGAAAGCATCTAATGTAAATATCAACATTTGTACAGGACGTTTTCTAGTAAGAATGTTCTTTAAATAGCAGTTTACAGGTTTCTGAGCACTAATATGAAAAAAAGTCAAGTCTGCGATTCAAAACCTTAGCAACACATCTCAACTCTATGCTTGCCGTGATTCCAAGCTGTCCAGGACCCAGGAAATCAAGGAAAGGTTTGACTCCCTTCTGGAGGATTTAAATAAGGTGCAAGGCTAATAAATGACCTATGTCATCATTTCTAACACAGGAACACGCTATTTGCTCAACCGTTGCCTTGATATAAGCAATAACAGGCAAAGCAAACATTAAAGACATTTCTAATGATTATGAGGGCAAAACAGCCCCTCTTTGAACTAGCTGTAGACTGTACTGAAGAAATTTCTCAATAATCTGAGGCATTTTGGTATTCAAAGAAATCCAGATATGCAAGTATACATGTCTGTCATGCATTTTTCTTGCAGCTTTCTGCCTTTACAAGCCATTCCCATGACCCGAACAAAATAAGAACTGGTCTTTCATTGATTGCAAGAAATAAAAATCTGAATAGCTTCTGTCTCAAAAACTGTTTCCCGACAAGTGGAATAGTGCAGATGATATATGGAATTCGGTCAGCTGGTCCTGCTGGTATTACTAGTCAGTGGGGGCTCACCAGCAAAAGAAACAGAGCTCTAGCTGACTCCTGTATTATTATATCAAACACACATCATCTCCCAAGAGACACAAGCAGGTATTATACACAAATATTTGGGTGTATGTTTGCTAATAATAGCACTGAATTTTATTACCTACTGCTGTAGTTACAAATAAACTTGTACTTAGTACATGTCTACACATATTCTGTGTACAAACTTTATATAGCATCATAGCTCCTTGTCCTCTAACTTTCAAAAAATGCCAACACCTATGCATAAACAGAATATTGTAATTAATAAAGCATTTTGGTCAAATATTTAACTTGAATTATCAATGTATATTACAGTGATCTACTCAAAAAAAGAGAGAGAGAGAGAAAATTAATGATTCTATAAATAGATCAGAAGCTTGACTTGGAAAGGGCGTTAAATATCCTCCCATAATTACAGGTTTATCTGATGCCATTCAGGTATTTAACAGACTAATTTGCAGGTCCTGTTATATCTAAAGATACCATATGCAACGCTCATACCAATTTTCCATACAAAAAAAAAAATCAGGCCTTTCATCTTACTAATTATCAAAATGTAATCTATACGAACATTGTCATTCTTCCGCACGGAGCTCTCTGAGGCAGTGATGTGTCAGAAATGCTGCATTATAGATATCTAAACCACTTAGACCTCTGTTCTATCTTAAGGCAAGACAAAGGCCCTGGCCACTCCTTGTCAGCTAATGAAGACAACAGAAGGTAACGGTAAAGTTTACAAGCTTGGGAAGCTGAGACATCCATAGGTATCTATGAAACAAAAGGGGTGACTCCCAAACTCCACAAACATAAAGAGCAAAAATGTTACCAAGGCACTATGCAATTACCATGCAACAGATTAGTGTTTTCTTCCTAATATGGATTCCCTTGCCTTTCTTTAAATAATATTTTTCCGCATGAGATAGAACATATTTTCTTTGTGGGAAAAATCTCCAGTGAAGACATTAAACACAAAGAAGCCTTTTCAACTGAGCAATCCGTCTCAGCACTGATCTCCCCTCTTTCATCATAGCCCCGGCAGAAGCAGGGAAACATACCTGAGAGCTAAGGCTGGAAAAGCCCACACCCTGTAAACATATCTGTCCTACTCCATGAAAGGTACTGAAGTCCTGATTTCTCAGTGACCTCTAAGTTTGTTTCTACAAACTGCCACATTTTCTTCCATTGTTTTTTCAATGCTTTTATTGAAATTCTCTTCAAAGTCCTTCATCTTTCTGGATTTCAACTTACACCACCACTTCATTCACTATGGAATCTTTTTTTTCCCTAGAGGGAAAAAGGTTGAGCAATGTGAAGCCACAGCACCCATAAACTTCCACAAGGCTGCGCTATGAAGGAAAAGGAATTRGTGCAACAATCTCTTAAACATTTCTGTGGCTTATCATCATAGTAAATCTAACAATAACACACTTTATCCTACTACTAGATGTTCATTTCAATGAAGGAAGCCATTGATCATTTGAGTCAGATATTTGTGATCTACAGTCAGTAGTTCCCATAGGAAGTTAATCTGTGCTAAAAAGAAAGAGGGGGAAATGCATCTTTTTTCAGTGGTCTCTTCTCGTAGCACAGGGCAAGGGTTGACAGCAAAGAACGAGATTTAGGGACCCTTGCTGGGATAGGAAACGCTGCATAGAAACAGCTAGGCTCCTTGTAGTGTAACAATCTACAGCAATGCAGGGCTTTATTGTCCTTTAAATAAGCAAGAAATCAAAGGCCGAGGGGGCCAATTAACTACACCGAGTTACTGCAGTAGCAATAAACAAATAATAAACCTGAGGACAGTAGAGTCATTCCTGAAAGTCTTACTCTGACAACTGCTTGGTTATCAGACCTAGTATGAAGGGGAAAAAAAATGCAAGTCTCATTAAAATCAACATTAATCTTCATGACACTATTAACAGAGCAAAACTCTCCTTGCAACTGCTGGGACACCAGAGCCCACTATGATGAGGGTACTGCAACTGCAGTCTAACAGTCCCAGCTTTAAGGGGATTGTTACTGTGATCCTGGTGAGTTCTGTCTTGTATCCTTCCACTCTTTCTGGATCTAAACCTTCTCTGCACGTGAAACCAACAGAGTGGATGACATCTGTATTTTGATTCTGCTGCAATAACTTAGAAATCTCTGCCTCTTTATACCCAACCTTGCAATGCAGCTGAGCTCTTCGAAACGTCAACATTTTCTCTAGGACATAAGACTGAAATAGGAATTCTGAGCCATAAGGTCTACTTATTCTCACTTAGAAGGGTTCCTAATTTGCCCCTCACTATTTCTGTCAAGATACTGTTCCAACAGCTCTGTTTTCTGACAGATAGGCATCAAATCCACAGATTAAATTTAACACTGCTCTGTTTATACCCACTTGTAAACTTTTGCCAACAATCTTCTCCATTTAAATAACTCTTCCTCCTTTATGGCAAGCTATTTTCAGAGAGCCATCACTTCCTGTCTGTGCCTCTCTTTTTATTAAACTCTGTCTTTTCCATACTCTTTCTTTTCGTGGGCAGGCTCTTCCTTTCTATCATCCTAGATGTCTTCATCTCTCATCCTTAACTCAGCCAGAACTGAATTGCTGACTTCTCAGACAACAACTTTTGCACTGCTTTGGGATCTGCATTTTACAAACACTTCTCCACACTTTCTACTGTTGCTTCCCCTGCACTGAGGCACATCTCCAAGCTCATCTGCAAGCCTCCAAGCTTCTCTGAAGAATTATTATAGCTATAATACGCAATGCCTTTGCACCAGAGTTGCCTCTGCTTCACTTTTCTGAGGGCTACTTGAACTTCTGTCATGAAAGATGCCCTGTCTTGTTTCTGTCATCTCTCTTCCATTTTCACATAACACGGGTTGTTTGGTTCCTTCTGTTGTAAAAAACAAACCACCTGGGCAAAGTACCTGCCTTAAGCATTGTCCTCCCATTAAATATATCACTTCACAATCACACGGAGCAGCCTCAGGATCAGGTACTTCTATTAACATGTGTATACATTTATGTGAATGCAATGAGAACAGCTAATATGTTAGAGACATGATTGTTTACTATGCATGCACATTTAATGGATGTTAGAAACATGTGACTTGAAAAATACAATAGAAAATGGTCTGCTAGTCCTGCCCTTCTTAGTTTCTTTCATTAGATACAAAAGGCAGATCTGGAAGAAGTAAAATATTATTACTGACACATTATTTATCTTCCAATTGAGTTTATGGGGCTCTGTTTTTAGCAACTAAGTTACATTTGGAGAAAGATTACAGATCTTCACCATATTTCACCATAAATCCGACAACAGAAGAGTGAGGAAAACAAAGACACGAACTATGTGGTAGAAGCAGAATCCAATGCATTTTAAAACGCTCTAAAAACCTAGTGAAATGGACTGTTGAAACAGGTTTTTAAGACCAAACTTTCAGAAGTCAGCCCAGTAAATCCTGATATTATGTCAGTCATATGTTTTCTTTAAAAAGACTGTATTATTCTAACAAAGGAGTTCTAGGCAGCTGCACTTAGTCACAGATTCCAGATGGTCAAAATTCTAAAACTTCAACTGGGAAAGAAAGTTCATCTGGAGCTCCAGTATCAACTGCTAATCTGGAAAAATCACTGAGCAGCTCAGCACCACTCACTTGAGCAGTAAATAGTACAAAGGAGGTGCTGTTGTGCAGAACATGTTCTAACCTTCCCTAGCCAAGCTCACAACTGGAGCCCTAATCCAGGCTTCCTGAGCTCCAGACAAGCACTGGTACTGTTAAGCAGCAGATGTTCACAATAGTGTTGATGAATTTTTCAATTAATTATACTGCAGTAAAAACTTCCCTAATTTCCCTTGCCTGAATATACTGAACTATGTATGTTCTCTTCCAATAGGGTGTACTGCAGAT
Organism: Nothoprocta perdicaria; assembly: GCF_003342845.1. Lineage (NCBI taxonomy): Eukaryota > Metazoa > Chordata > Aves > Tinamiformes > Tinamidae > Nothoprocta > Nothoprocta perdicaria. Next base: position 273,151 of record NW_020455390.1, on the reverse strand, counting down.
CCTTCCATTTCTTTTGTTTGTGACCTGAGCAAAATCTCTCCCAGCACATTGGTGTATCCATGGCCCAGATATTAGAATATCAGACTGAGAGGTCTTACAAGGTCATTTTAACATTTATGTACAGAAGAAGCAAGTGATCTGGAAACTGCTATTATGGAATCAAATTCAAAACAGTATTCTGCAACAATTGAGAACTCTGATTAAAAGCTACATGAAGATGGTATTGCAAAGGAAGAAAAAGCTCYGACTGCAGCATTTCTGATTTGTAGAGAAAAACAAAATAAAACAAAATTTCAGGGTCTATTTTCTAAACCATTTTCTAAGTATGGTTTTTGAAATGAAACATTCTATGGTATTAGCTTGTAATGAAGTACAAATCTTTGACCATTTGGTAGTCCAGAAAAGCAAAATTTACCATTTGCCAAAACAAACAACTCCTAGGCAACAGCAACCACATATTAAACACTAGTAGATTTTCTACTGCTATGGGATGTGAGTCCTTTTGAAGCAAACACTGCAATAGCACAAGTGACAGAAGCCATCACAGACCGTTGCTCCTGAAAAGTTCAGAATCACTATAAAAACACTTTCATAAAAGCTGAAAAAGGCATGGGATCCAAAGTTAACCCGCACTTGCAGGTTCCAGAGAGATGGAGTATAATGCAGGCAAGAGCAATAATTCCTGTAAAATACCATGAGGATGAGTGAGAAAAGAAATAGACAATAGTTAAGTTTATATTTGTATAAATTACACCAGATCAAGCTTCCCTTTAAAATTTGCTGCAGCTTAAACGGCCTTATTAAACAAATTGAAAGTAAATTCCAAGTCTTCCGACAAACTGAAGACTTACGCTCTGGATATCAAGCTTGTGATGCTTATATAAAAGCTATTCTGTGTTTCAGGCCTCCTTCACTCTATCTTCTTTTTCTGCCCAGATGTCCAATATCATGAGGAAAGGAGGATCTTTCTGCTTGACTGCTGGATGCTAATAAGTCTCAGAAACAAGTCCAGTGAACAGGCATAACTGATTTCCCCTGTAAACTTGCACATCAAACACACAACCTTGGCACGTGCTCTGCAGGCACAGATCTGTACCAGTCCACCACACTGCTGCATGCTGTATTTATTATGCATGAACAGTCCATCAGCAGAGCCTATTATACATTAAAGTATACAAATATATTTGTATATACACCAGGTTCATTATAATCTGGACCTAATATAGGGCAAACATATATAACCTAGGAGTAACAAGGCAAAATTATGGGAGTTTCTGCCTACATGTTGCTATAAAATAAGCTCATGTCCTGCTTTCCCAAGGCTCCARATGGAGATGCATTCACTAACTTTACTGAACAGAGCTGCTCTGCACTGGGAGTATGCTTCACTTTATAAAACAAAGCTATTAAAGTTGTCCTGAGAGGTCTTAAAAACCTCAGTATATACTCAAAAAATTAAGGCTTCCTTCACCTACAGAAAGCCATTTGAATACAAATAGAACAGCAAAACAGAGTTCAGAAGTGCCATTGGAAGGATACTTCATGACCTAGTTGGCAGCTCTTAGATCTTCCTCTACAACTAAAACTCGCACTAAAAAAATGCATGAACTGAAGAAAGCTGTTGCTCCCAAATAAATCACACTAACCAGTCATTAAAACGTTCTTGGCAAAATCTCATCAGCTGATTTTCTACAGTGTTRCCTAAACTGTCATTTCCTGATACATGTCTGTTTGGTGATCATTTAAAGGGAGAATTTAAAAGCAAGTCTACCTTTATATAGTTGAATTACCCATTACCTTCTACTTGCAGGGCCATGCTGTACACTGGAGTGTGCTTTGACATCATACCTGAGTTCGTAACATCTGCCTGCAGACAGAAAACACACTCCTTCCCTCTGCATCCCTTTCCCTGCATACGCTCACTGYCTCTGCTGCTTCCTGAGCTTTCTACCTCATCTAAACCACTTACTGTGAGACTGTAAAGCAGATAAAGCTGGAATACGTGGCTAGGAACCCATCGGCAAGCGCAGTGAGGACATAACACTGTCCTTATTTTGATGGCAGGTACCTGTCAGATCAGCCTAGCCTGCACTTTCAGCCCAGTGGACAGATTTAGATTAAGATGCTACTTTATTCTGGAATAAGGTGGCACAGTATTATGCTGAGCTAGGACCTCAAGTGCTATTATCAGCTAAATGAATGCTCAGGCAGTAGACACAAGGTGGACAAAATTCTTCAGCAATGTATCATCTTGTTTCCACTAAGAAAGTAACTCACAAATAATCATATCCTTTAGTTGTAACAGGAAAGTAGTATCAGCATTACAAAAAAGTGTTTTTTTTTTATTGTTGAAAGTCATCAGATTTTGTAATCCCCTGTATCTTATAATAATTGGAATTATTTAAATCTTATATTCTGTATTGATGTACTGCTGGGGCACACAGTTGCTTAATTCCAGAACTGAGACCACAAAAACCTACAACAGCAGTACGTGCTCACTCATGGCTAATATCTAACAATAGTGACACAAGTACTACTATTTAAAGGAACAACTAATGCTGTTTTACAATTACAGCTACCACAAAGAAAAGTTGTAAAAAAAAGATGTAAGAAAATGTGAGCAATTCAATTAAGAAGCACTAATTAACAAATCAAAGAATTTTCTGCTAATACTTAAAAATCATACACACAAATTGTCACTATAGAAACAGTACATGGTTTTATTTTTTAATCTGTATCAAGTCCTGTTACCTAATACAGGCCTTTCATTTTATAGAGAACTTGTACTAAACCTGCAAATAATTTACATGTGCGAGGATGCAATTCAGAAATTTTCCGATTAAAAAGGAATCTCTTTATGTTCTATGTCTGCTTGCAATGAGCAGTTCTTTGTAGGCAAAATGGATTGGATTCTTTGCCAAATCTCCATGTGTGGCACTGCATTAAACTGAATAATTCAATGTGCCTGAAATTCCCAAGTTAGCATATTTTCCAAAGAATTTGCCCAATTTAAGGACATATTTTAATTCAACGGATAGTTAGAAGGTCACATTATTTTTCCATATTTCTTAGTTCTCAAATCTATTAACTTATTTCAATTACTTAACCTATCGGTATGTGGAAGACTTAGTCTTCCTCAGCACTGATTTCCCAACAAGGTTATAAAATGTTTAATTCAGTACTTCAGTTCTAGCAGTATTTGGTAACATGTGTTTGATGGCTGCTATACAGCTTTGTAAAGCTCAYCTAATATTATTTATCACAATTATCTAATAATTGTAGAATTATTTCCATAAACCTCTTTGCTGACAGATTTTAACATTTCTGTGAGGAATTTCAAAGTTTAAAGCGTTTACTAGTCTTTGAGCTTGACTTTTATGACAGACAACATGCTTTTTGCAGTTTGTGATGTAGGCATCCTCACCCAAGCTGCACACTCCTGTCTGTGCTTCCTAYAACTTTGCAGAAACAAGAGTAACAACTAGTGAATACAAAAGACAAACATTTCCAAATACACGTGCCTGTGTATGCGCTCAAGTGCTTGTAAAACCAGCATTCCCCAAGGTTGAAGCAGGGTCAGGTCAAACAGCTGCTCCAATTATTTTTCAGCACTCAAGCAGCTGCCTTTTCCTTCCTCTAGGTCCTGGTAAGGCTGACGACCACATAACTGATACTATGAGCAAGCACACAAGTGAGAAACTGTACCAACCAGGCAATAGTGGGAGCAAGGCAACTTAAGGATCACTTTGGGAAAGCTTCAATATTCTGTTCTGTTGATCAGCAGGCAACTTGAAAACATTTCATAAATCAAGCTCTTTAGTGACAGAGAGACTACCTGACCTAATTTCTCTCTCCTTAAATTGCCTGCAAATTACCATCTTTTAGAGGAAGCACCTTTGGAGTCAACAAAAAATTCTGCTATGACTAAACACCCTCCCCTGGTTCATTCTCTTTGGTCTTTATTTCTGCTGCCATCTTCTTCACAAGATGCTCAGCTTCTTGCTACATTTCCTGATTAGCAATACATAATTAAGCTAAGAAAACAGACAAGGAGGTAGGACAGATGGTGTTTTGCGAGTTTTTCTACAGACATTGAGCATAACTTCAGGAGAATTGCTTAAATCTGTGTATCTTGGTTCTCTCTCATACAGAAATTGCTTTATTTTGTCTTCGTGTAGACTGAAAACTTTTTATAGCTGAAATTGTCCCTTGTTCTATATACTTTCTGCTTCTAGCACAGATTTTCTTGGTTTTGCCATTAGGAACTATTAGTATGGTAAAAAATTTAGTAAACTAAGTAGGCATTTTTACAACTATTTTCCATTGAGTTCAGATTTTATAGGAGCACCTAAATCCAATACAACACAGCTGGTGTCACACCTTTACCAAGTACCAAAGTAAAGAAGATTGTATAATCTACTCATACAAATGACTAAAACAGCACTATCATCACTACCATTATTCACATTAAAAAAACTCTGTCTCAGTTCCCTGAACAATAATTTCTCAAATACAGACCATTTCCTACCTTTAAGTAGGAAATAAGCTTAAGTAATTATAAACTAAAAAAAAAAAAAAAAAAAAAAAGAAAATTGTATTGAGACAAAAAGATGGAAGAAAAGCCACTAGGCAGATATCAAATCATGTATGGAATGACTGTGTTCAGCACAATAATTGGCACTCACAGTAAATGAATGATTCCACTAGCTGCACTTGCTTCTAGTACTGTACCAATTATGCAATAAAACTGGTTGAGAACTGGCCCCCCTGTCGGGCCACTGCAGACACAGCTGGCTGCTCTGGAGGATCCAATCCTCTCTGGGCACTGGTGCCACTAGTACTGGAAACAGTGGGTACCCAGGCCAGAACCATCTCAGCAGGGGCATCCCGCCACAGATTCAGCTGCACTGAACCCATACTATTTCATGTCACAGTATTTCAGGCCGAGCAAAACCACACCTGGCCATTTCTAAGCAAAGCACAGGTTTTGAGGAGATAGCCCATGAAGAAAAGGAGGTCATTACCACAGCAGGTGCTTAAACAGATCAGAAAACCTCTCGGACTCYGCACATCATCTGCATTTCTTTTTGAGTTTTATGTGAGTCTTGTGCTAAAGACTTAGGAAAAACCAACACTGAATTCTTCAAGCTGCTGGGCTTAAAGTAATCTCTCCAGGAACCTGTTGTAATTACAGGAAAAGCTTATTTCATAATTATTTGCATTATAGGATATAATTGCTCRCTTCATTAAGAAAAGTGAATGAGTTGGTGCTTCTCTCATACCCTCTCCTTCAGTACTACTCTTACATTAGGYACAACTGAACTACTTCCAGTTCAGCTTTCACTGCATCCAATTCCTCCTACAAACATAAAAATACATCTTTGACACCTTCAGCTTGTATGCTCTGTCCTTTACAAGTCTGTGACAGTACAAGCTGGAGGTGAAGAGCTTACATCAAAACGCTATTCCGTGCAGCATATCCCAAGGGACAGGCACTCATACTCGATACCTTTCCTTTCACTGCCTCTTCTCATGAATGTGCGAGCTTCATGAGTGCAGTTATCTCTGACTGGCAGATAGCTTCAGATTCAAGCCCACTTCCAGCAGCAGCACAGTAAAAGCAAAAACCAAGGAAGGAAAGAATCAGCTACACAATCTCTAAGTGCTATGGAGTACAGCATAGACATGTGATTACAGTGGATCAAGTCAAGTCCAAGAAAAATGAGCAGCCCAGTCCAAGAACCATGAGGCTCACAAGACATTCTATTAGAATTCAGAAACCTACCTTGGGTGAGGTAGGAAGCCTATGATGACGTGATGAATCAGGATTCTTGTACTCTTTTCCTGCCACACAAAAACTTGCTATTGGTTTACTCATACACCTTATCAGAAATCACACATCATGGCTTAATTTAACTTCTTCCCTGTAGTGGAAGCTAGATGATTCAATCAATTATTCTTCTTACATGTTAAATTCTCTCCCAAATACTGGCACAAAACTTTCTCCTTTGTTCACTGCAAATAACCAAGCATTTCTCTTAAGCTTAGAATTTGCATGGTATGTTTCAAAGACATCACTTGTAGATCTTGGAGCATATCCCTCTGCAGTAATACCTGTCAAAGTCTTGAATATCAATTAATATAAAATCATCTTCCTGTATGTTCTGTTCCTAATCTTTTTCCTTCCTTTAAAGTATACAAACTTAACTATTAAAAATATAGAGATCAGTACAGACTGCATCCAGCCAAATGACCTGTCACAGCTACTCACAACACAGTTATGTTATACAAACATCACTGATTCATGTGGTAGGAAGATTTTCCTTTGTATGTTTCTAAAATGTATATCTTCCAAAAATATCAATGTACATAACTGTATTTTTGCAATGTACTTTCTGCTTGAGAAGACACGCCTTGAAGTTTATTAACATTTGTGGTGATGAAGGGAGGGACTAGGTCTACATTCCTAATAGGAAGCCTCAAGAGAAAGCATTATTTCTGGTCAAAAACATATCAATTTTCTTATGTTTTTGACCAAACTAATAAATCTTTCCTCGACACTGGAAAAATCAGTTCAGACTTGCAAACTCAACCGTAAATTCTCTGAAGTCATACAATCTAGGAGCAAGTAATTCCTTCCTGATTTAGTCAGTATTCTACTCTTAACAGAAAACCTGAAATAGATGTTCTGAACCACCGCAGCAACAAGCTTTAATACAAATGGTGCAGATTTACATGGGCACGTGTACAATAGTTGCTTCCCTCTGGTGGCTGGCTTAGATAGTGAAGGAGGGAAGGCTTGCCCCTAAAGGTCTCTTTTAAAGCATACAGAGAAAGGTTACCTATATGTAGCATATAAAACAGTATCTGTTTTCAGCATATGGCTTCCATCCAGCCTGTACTTTAGGATGCAGTTGCTCATACCCACCTAGTAGGCATTCTCACCCAGCAATATCTTGACTCCCAAAGCAATCCTCTTCGGCCTCAGCAGAACTGTAAGAGGTTCTGGGGGCAGGGGGCACATTCTAATTGCTCCAAGTCCCGTCTGTAATCCAAGAGGCATGAGGCTTCCTTATACCCTAAAACACGCATGGAACATTTTCTGATGATGTTAGCGCTGCTCCAGCAAGGGAGGTACCCTGTTCACAAGTAGCTATGAGGTGTTTTTTTCAATGTATGGCAGGTCCACCAGCGCACGCTGATCTTCAGCACAGCATTGCAGGTAGTCCCAAAAGCAAAATACACAGCTATCTTCCTGGCAATACAAAAAAATGAGTGCTAAAAGCCTGTGTCTGACTTCATAGTCCTGCACAATATTAGGAACAACTCCTGACTGCAGCAAACATATATCTGCAATTTACAGATAAAAGTAAGTACTGTGGCAAATGCAGAACTATCAAAGAATCTTCTGAACAGTTCGAGAAGTCTGATATGTAAGAGCATAGGGGACAACCTTCCTTCTCATCTTCCTGTCCACTTGTTTAAATGGTATTTACAGTGTTGAAATTCACATCGCATTTTAATAACTGGCAGATTGAATACAACTTGTTATGGAATGGGTATCACCCGATAGCAGATAGATCAATGTGTTGTGTGTGTGTATAAAAATCTAATATTAATCTAAGATTAAAAATCTAATATTTTGCTATTTGCTTCTATTGGGAAAATAGAGTGGAACAGCTTCACATTCACAGTATGTTAAAATGCATTTGGACCATATTCTCTATTCATAACTAAACATTACTCAAGATCTTTTTAAGAAATCCTGCCAGTAAACTGTAATTGGATAACGAATACCACAATAAATAAACCTGCAAATTTTCTTTTTGTACTGATGGCGCAATGGAAGCTTTAAATACTTCAAAAATATTCTAAGGCTAAATGTTCATCTCTGTTTTCCATATCCAGATGGCTGTTTGCCAGAGCCTAAAGAAATGAGAAAGGGGACAAGGAAAGTGCTGAACTCATAAAAATTGAAAGTCTCTAGAGGCAAATTTTTGAGAAAAGGCAGTTACTGTGATTTGGCTCCACCTTTCTCAGCCAGCTTGCACAGGCCCTCAGAGCATAACAACCCACAACATGATCTGTAYAAGACAGGTGCTTCCTAATCCCTCCACTTAATGCAAAGTTCCAGACGATGTGGGGTCCTACTGGGTGTTAAAAACGCTCTTGCTCTTCCAAATAATATGGTCTGAAAGCCATTTTCAGTTGTAACTTTTTAACCAAACTCATGTTACATCTGAAACTTCTTGCAAAGGTAACTCCTAGAAATTTGGAATATCATGTCAAAGCTGCAGGCTTCAGTGATAATAAAAATGCTCTTACTGCTTCTAACTCCTCAAGGCACTACAGTGCCAAGACGGATCAGAAGCAATGAGAACAGGGATTTTTGCCTGCCTCAAACAATTTCAAGTAGTATCAATGTCAAAGGCAGGCACAATCACAGAAACCTATTCCAGATAAAATCCGCCTGTCTGCCCCTGAGGAGAAGCATCCAGCACAGGTGTTCAATCTTGCAGACCCTGCCAACTGCGACCTGCAGAACCACAGCAGCAATACTGACAGACAAATCAGTAAGGCTATTTCACACCAAGCTAAACAGCAATGGGAAGGAACTACATTTCATCTGCGAAGTCAGGGAATTTCTTCCTGATATTGAGAGGCAACAAAATAAAATTCCTTAGAGGCCTTTTCACAAATGCATTTTCCTCCCTCCAAAGATAAGTTTGCTCTTCTAACATTTTATAAATAGATTCCAACTTAGAGATGGCAGAGCTCAACAGCTGTTGAGCCCAACAGATAAAAGAAATGATAAATGAACGGATAAATAGAAAACTAACATTACAGTGGCTTAAAGCAGTCTTACAACTGTTATAATCCTAGACCCAACACCTTGTCACAGACAATACACACACAAGAAGATCTTTAGTTCAGAGAAAATACAGCAACAAAAGGTTAAGAAAACAAAACTAAAAAAACAGCTGTTTATGGTGGACAACCACTGGTCTGTCAAAATGTTTTACTTGCTTCAGATGGGGAAAAAATCCATAGGAATAAGCAGTAGAAATTATCCACTTGTCATCTCCTTTTTCACTGTTTCCGTATTTTAAAATATTTTGCATATGGTCATAATTCTTAATTTTGCCTACAGTTGTAAATTTGCAGCAACGGGGAGAGCATTTGCTTTTGTTTCTTTAATTTTGAAAAACGGAGACCACTCAGATGTGAGGCAATGAGCTAAAGAGCAGGTGAGAACACTACAGAAGAAATTGCAAGTTTTAAACTCATAATACACAATTTATTTGCATTTTTAACTATATTTTTATTCCTCCTTTTCTGAAATAAAGGCAGTATGTAAGATGCTTTTTCTCAAAAGTATTCTGAGAAATGAAACTCATGCAGTTCTCATTAAATTCTGCATACAAAACAGACAACAGTTTTCTAATAGCAATAAACAATTACCAACAGAAACATGACACTCAGTGTTCGAAATAGAGTTGAACAGATACAAAATAGATACCTGAAAGAATGAGCTTTCCAGGTTTATTTGTCCTCCAATTTAATATCTAAACAAAAATTACCACTAATTTGCTTTTGGTGATGGGTGAAAAATATCATAAATAGTCTTAAATTCAGGTGCTAACAGTGAAGACTTTTTAACAAAGATCTCTTCTTATTTATATGTTGTTTGTGTAATGGAGTTTTTCATCTAAAGCAAAGCATTGATTTTTAAGACATGTACTTCCCAATTCTGTTTTTACAAGAACAGAATCCTTTATTTCAAAGAAATAAGTATGGTCCAAGATACTAGATTTAACACCAAAATAGTTAGAAAATATTTTTGTAAGATCTAGTGAGAGTAYGATGAAGCACTGAATATCCATCTGGTTTTACGGAAACATTTTATTTATTTTGGAAATATTTTGATAATTGTGGCACACCATAAAAATCCTAACAATGTTCATTTCTCCCCGACACAATCTACTATTTCTCTGGACTTAATGAGCTCGGTTACAATAACCATTACAGCTGTTCTCCATTTCTCTGGATACTCACTCATCCAAAGCTCTTTAGAGTTCTAATAAAACTAGTAGTTAACTTAAAACAGTTAAAATGTTAAATGAGTTAAAAATGCAACAAGACAATCAGACTTGTTAGGACATTAAAAAAATAGACAGTATGCGTCATTTAACCTATTTCCCCTTTCATTCAGTTGTGAATGTGAAGTTTTAAAAAGTACTCTGAAATTACCAACTTCAATCAATTCTGTTAACGGACCTTCCCTTCCTCTGAGTGCAGAAAAATAATAATCAGGTGACTTGAAGAGCAGCTAGTAATCCTGCTRTATGTGCACACAGAGTAATATCTCTTTCTTATTCCTCTTCAGGATACAGCTACCACCACTCTTTTCCACAGTTTTGTATCACATAACAACAACTACTAAAGGATTCTAAACTTATTGCGCTGTCATAACCTGCAATGGTCTCAATGACCCTTTGCTGAGACCCATATGAAGATGCTGGCCATGATTTGGATTTGCACTAAGAAACAGTTATACAACTGTGCTTTGTACAGAACTGACTTACCTGAAGACTGAAGTTTTYTTGTTTTAGGTTTTTTGTTTTTGGAAATGGAAAATATAGCTTTGAAAGTAGTCATGAGCTTGGATTCTCATTTCCACCTGCGGCCATATCACTACCTGCTGTGACCTTCCCAGAGCCAGACTAGCTCAGCTTTGGGGACAGAAATTTTTGCTGACCTCTTCAGAAAGCTGGAAGCCTGCAAGTCAGCTCGGCCTCACAGCTCAGAAGCTCACTGCCCAAAACTGCCGGAAGAGAAGTGCATAGCCAAAACCGTCACACCATAGACTAACTTTGTAGTAGATAATATTTATGGATGCCAACAGTGCTCCACAAGACCAGCTGAGAGCTAGTCCAAAACAAAACCTCTGAACTGCAGAGAGCATGGGCTTTGGCTTATCAGCACCATCTGTTTCACTCCACAAACATGTGTCTACTGTGCACACCACTTTGTACTGCAGACAGCCTAAGAGTCTATTTCAGCACCTGGTTGTAAGTGGCTTTACTCAARGACTGCAAGCATCTGCCACAGCTAACAAAGCCGGTCACTGAGTTTTCTTCTCCCTTACCAAGTGACACTTTTCAACTGCATACATGACTCAAGCTATTTTAAGCTTAAGTGTCACAATAGAAATGGTGTGCATTTTAGAATAGCCATGTGCACCAACGTAATTACAAGGACTCACTCCTTTAAAAGATGTGAAATGGTTGCTGCAATCTCACTGTTCTCAATACCACCTGCCAACCCCAAAATTTCAACTTACATAATAATTTCAATTTATTCAACTGTAATACTTTATGTAGGAGCAACTCAATACTCCACGCACCCGTGGTACCATCCCTACATGCAAACAGCTCCGCTCTAACATGAGTCAAACAGATCTTGTGACTTTCAAAAATCCTGAGACCCAACACCAACGGCTTACGTCATAGGAGTGATCATGCTAAAGACACACATCCATTTATGTCACAGCAAGTGGGGAATGTTTATACGAGCTTTCATAAGGACTCCCCTTGCAGAAGAGTTCCTGGAAAGCACAGCAAGGCTAGGACATCTCCTTTGTTTCTGGATCTTAAAATGAAGTCCAGCTGACATACAAGCAGGGAGCCGTTGCTGACATCTAAAAGCAAGTGCTGTGGTTGCTGCTGAAGACGTCACACTTCCACACTCCAGACCTGAAGCTGTCAGTTTTGGGGATAGCAATCAGGCCTTTTTTGAAAACTCATGGAAGGGCCATGGAAAGGAGGAAAATGTATCCAGTGCCTGAGGTTGGCAGGGCCAACTACACTAGCAAAAATGAACAGCAACTACATGCAGTGTTTTAGTTCTTCCATGTACAGCTTATTCCTCATTTGTTCAATATTTACAATTGTTTCATCTCTGTTGAAATCAAAGTTACAAGAAGATAAGTAGCCAGGCAAACAGAAAAAATAAATCATGATGTAACTTGAAAATAGTACTCTCAAATGCACCATTCCATTAAAGTGCTTTTCCACATAAGGATTACTCTATTGTACACAGACATACCTCTAAAGTGTGCTTGTGAGACCCCATCTCCTCTCCTTTCTCCTGTAGCAGAAAAGGAACAGTCTCTGACAAAGTCACTCTACTGCAGGCAAGATTTCGCAAAAAGCCTATTGATATTTACAGCGTGTGTGTGTGTTTGTACACACACATATAAAAGGTTCTGAAGGGGAGTTTTGTGCATGGAAGCAAATCTGATTTCAGTGGAAAACCTCCAGATAGACTTTGGTGAAATTCCTTTGGCAATGCATTACACTAGTTTGCTATTTATGAGACAGAGATCTGGGATCAGAAAGTCTTGTTTAACTACTATGCCCAAGGAGAAAAGAGAACTTGATTATAAAGCTAGAATGAGCTTAGCTGAGGAGATCGATCTTCCTAGACAAAGATTCCTACAGTTCAAACCCTAAAAAAAAAGTTGTCTGTGGAACAGCCACATAAAAGCTGGGAGAAACCCTTTCTGCTACTTCTACAGTACAAGTTTAATACATTAATATTTAGAAAATCTCAGTGTTGCCCAAAGCATTAAACATATGCCTCACATACACAATTAGCTTTAATACCAGTAGCCAYGAAAATACTAACCTTTCAAGTTACCTTTGAATATGTTAAGACACGTTAATCTCTGAACATCTCAGACATAATTAAGCTGAAGTTATTATTTACACATAAGAATTCTAAGCAAAGTTGTCCTTTAAAACTGGAGAGCCTAGTCATTGCTGCATTCCTTTTAATTCCAAATAGGAATTACTTCACAACTTCCTACAAAATACTTTTCAAAAACTGTTTCAAAGCTTGAAACAGTCTTGATGAAAATGGAATGCTAGAACTTTAGCCTTTACAAATACTAGAGACCGTAAAATACACAATATACACAAAATACAAAATATCACAAAAAAAAACCCAAAATCCTATGGAATGTCTTTATTTCAACCAAAAGGCATTTTTTGACAACATTTACTGGCAAGTTTCCAACCAGCTCTCACAAAAAAACTGATGTATTTTTTGACAGTGATAGTAGCAGACAATTATGTTTCAAGTACCTTGGGGCAATGTTGCCTCATGTTATAGAAAATAAGAGAAGTGACAGGAAAAAAGGTAGTCCAGGGATGCTGCAAGTGTATTTTACTGTTTGGACTCTACAAGTGACAGGAAAAGGCTGTAATAAAATTCAGGGGAACAAAAAAAAAAGCAGTAGCTATCTAGAAAGATCTTTTAACGCTTCAGAGCTCCTAGCAGCTATATGTACACAGAACAGTATTTATTGCCACTTTCAAGAACTTCTGCAAAACATGCTTTCATAAGGATAGAGTAATTATAAAATCCATCATTATTCAAAGTGCTACATCAGAAATATTAAAAAGAAATGACACAGATAGCCTTTAAAAATATACGAGTCCAGTCACTGCACTGCATTCTAACACCCTTGCACAAGCAGTTGCATATTTTCTAATAATAGCTAAAGAGGATGCCCAGCTCTGCACACAAACCTCAAAACATCAGTGTAGAAGGGACGCCTGGGCAACCAGAGTGTTCTTCCTTTCTAACTGAACCACTTCCCGAAGAAAGGAATTCTTCAAAATAGCCTTCCAAGAAAATCATCGGCTATATTTAACACAGATACCTAAACCTCAACATTAAAGAACCTTACACTTTTGCAAAACCCCTATTCAATTACACATGAAGTTCCCTATGAATATGAAATCCAGTGACAAGAACGTCTCGTAACATTTCTGAATCATCAGGAAGATATGAAATTTCATTTTTCACCTCTACAGGAAACTTTTACTCTTAACTTTACCTTTCTACGACGTCTTCTCCATTCCAGCAAGTTGAGCTGTCTCTCATCACCAGATCTCCATCACACAGCCTTTCTGCTATAGAAGCATAAAAGGTTCGGGATCGCTTCATATAGTTGATGAACTCTCTGCAATGCATAAGACACATTTAACAACAGGATGGTACACTTAGGGTTCAAGTCTCCCTGTCCATTAAACCCTCCAAAGTCAACACCCTTACAAAAACTAAAAAGCCAATGAAGTTACCTTCCATTTATTCTAATTATCACCCAGTCTTATTTAGCCCGGTATTAATGCGCACAATAACAAAAGGATTGTTTTAAGAAATTTTATTTACACATCTCAAATTTGAAGTTTACACCAGTCTCTACACAAACAGATAAAAAATGAGAAAGCACTATCTTTAAAAGAAGTGATGACTTTTTCCCTGTTAACGAAAGCGAGTATTTCTCCATTCCTTGAACCTATGTCAGATGAATTAAGAATATTGTCAACACTCTCCTGAGTGAAAAAGGCTTCATAAAGCTAGCATCTGATCACAAAGCCTGCAATCTTCTATTCAGTACTCCAAACAAGCAACAGCAGGACATACTTCCCGTCATCACTATCGCTCTGATAGCACAAAGAAATTYCCATCTCATCAAGTCTGGCACCTGACCCGTAAGAACAGTCTGGGCCCATTGCTTTGGAGAATAAGCCAAAAGTCCTGTCCAGTACAGCCTGTTTCTGATGCACATACGGAAAAAATGCCTTCTTGCAGATCACCCACTGCCTCACTATAATCTGATTATACCTATAATATACATGGCTGAGGTAGCCAGAAACTACTGGCTACCTGGAACTGGAACTCTGGAAGCTCCTGTTTGGCATAAGATTTTTCAAATACTGAGAACAAGAGACAGGGAAACTAAACTGCAGCTATCAAGGATCTACTTGCCCCAGAGAGTCCTTCAAGAGTCCATTTTGAGGCCAAAGGACTCATTCTGATTTATAATGCTTCTGTCTGGCAGACTTTAAGAGGACAGTGCACTGAAGCCGTGCTTAGGGATATAGCTGGATAGAGCTCGCCACAGGAACAGTCGGGATTTATTACTCTTTTTAGAACTAGTGCTTTAAACAACGTTCAAGTCGACTTATCTTACCATACAA
This sequence comes from Nothoprocta perdicaria, assembly GCF_003342845.1. Lineage (NCBI taxonomy): Eukaryota > Metazoa > Chordata > Aves > Tinamiformes > Tinamidae > Nothoprocta > Nothoprocta perdicaria. The sequence continues at coordinate 258,098 of NW_020455390.1, read as the reverse complement.
GGTATAAGGCAAGGGTTATCTTTCCCTACAGTTTCATACTTCAGACTTTCATGGAAAGTCTTTATACTTTCATGGAAGTGTTAAGCTGACCCAGCTTTCTCATGTGTGACAAAATCCTACACTAGATAAGGTAATTACCACGTGCTTCCAAGGAATTAACTTGCACTACCACTGCAGGAAAGCTCTCCTTTTAAGAAAGAGGAGCAGGCTTTCTCGGCTTTCAATGAGGAAGCAAGAACTGCTACACCTGGGCTGCTTAATAATGAATATAACCTCTAAGTATTTAGGTAGAAAAGYCCAGCCCAGTCACAAGGTTACCCACGTGTTGGAATAGGTACTGGTTACACAAAGGTGATGATGACACAGATGCTCAAGATGTTTAAATCTTCTAAAATGTTTTTTTTTTTTTTGAGGAAAAGATGCTCATAAAAATATAAAAATAAAAATAAAGCCTAAGTTTGTCTTACTCAGCTCACAGCAAGAAACTTAAAATCCTTTGCATTTTCAGTCTGAATTGGCCTTTGACATTTCAAATTAGTGTCTCAGCACATTGAGCAAGCATTCTGTGCCCAACTCAATCTTACCCTGGGGAAATACTTTTCATCAGAATGAAATTAAATATGATAGGTAGAAAATACGGTTTACCATAGTCACGTAATATAAAAGCACTAATCAAGAGCATGTCAATTCCTAGATTAGGGCTGAAATAGCAGCTTATAGCAGAGATAACTAAGTGTACAGACAACAAAATATGTCACTTGGTTTTCAATCTTACCGAGAGATTTTTTTCAAACTTCTTGATTTGTCATTCTTTGAAGCTTTCAGAGGCAGAGAACTGGAATAGGCCAGGGAGAATAAGCATCAATCAGGAGAGGTTGGGGAGTAGGGGAAGTGCAGGAATTCAGGTAAATGAGGGAAAGAAATAAGACAAAAGAGAAAAGCAAAAATTATTTGAAAGCAAGTTCATCAAGCACATGCATAGGACAATATAAGAAAATAAATAAGAAGGAAAATTGTCATGAGATTTTTCAAAAGCATAGATCCAATTAAAAATATCAATGCAACACAAAAATACATGCAAAAAAAAAAAAAAAGAGAGAGATTCTTTTTCACAATCATTTTCATTTTCAAATAAAAGCACAACTAAAATTGTAGTACACAGCCAAAAGGTAAAAAATAACTTAGGCTAAAGCTTAGGTGAACATAAAGTTTATTATAACTGATATCAAAGGGAAAAACTGTTAAATATATGCAGCTATACAAGAAAATAATGGAAAACAGCTTAAAATGAACACCATGGGAAGGGAGACACAAAATGAGCAGCATTCATTTTTTGGTGTAATGAGCACACCTTGTCTCTTAAATATTGTGAATTAAATTTTTTTTGGCTGTTCACTTTTGGTCAGTAAGTACCGTTGAGAGAAAATGACTCTTAAAAACCAAGATGGATGGGACCTAAGGCCACAGTTAAGCTTTTTTTTTTTTTTAAAAAAAAAAAAAAAAAATCCTAATTTGAGCCCTCTGCAATAGTATTTACTACAAATCCCCTTTTTAGCACCAGGATCCGTATTTAATATTACATGTTGTATTCAACACTAGCACCTAGATACAATGTTATACTTGTGTTATTTGATACTACATTTTGCTCACTCTTATATTGATATTTGTGTATGAAATGATGGTAATATCTGGAGTAACACATGCCAGCAAGGGGGTTTCAAGATACCTGCCAACTCAGGTAGCTTTACTGAAAAGAGTAAGCTTCATCCTGAGCAGCCTGGAAGATGCCCCATGTAAAGGTGCTCTGCCATCCTACTTGGTAGGGGCTTACAGCCAGGTGTGGCCCCCAAAGAGAGTGGCCTTGTCTTGTAGTGATCCTTGGGTGTCACTCACCACTCTGGAAATAGTGATTCCAAAATGGCCAGTCCAAAAATAAATAAATAAATGAATAAAACCACAGAGTTGATAACAAGGCAAATTTGGATGAGCTGAAAACATCTGTCTTGGTCAGATAGTTGGGCAGAAATGTTCAGTTCTTTTCCATTGCAAGTAAATTTGTATCTGGCCTTAATAATCTATTCTGTCCTATCACTTTAATACTTTAATTTTATTAAAACCATATGAGATCTAATACAATAGATAATTAATATGAAATAAAATAGATGACCTTGCCTTCAATCATTTCTGAAGAATCTCTGAATTTAAGTACAAAAGACCTGWATAATAAAAAATTCCCAACAAAACACCACTGCAAGGCATGCCTCTTCCTATCATGGGGCAAATATCATGCTATATTTCTTTGATAAACATAATCTATTTCTCTATACAGATCTGCATCCAGTTTATGCTTAGGAGTTTTAAATTCCACATGCAGCAGACATGCTAAAGGCAGGTGTTCAGCTTTGCCAGGAGTACTGATCCTGACCAGAATGGTAATTTGTGTTGAACTCAGCAATAACATTCCAATTTACTGTGGACATCCTGTACATTCCATGTACATTCCATGTACCATCATACGTCTTCAATTTTCTTGTCATCTGTACTATACGTTATAGTAACCTATACATTAAAAAATGATTGCAACAGCAATCCTTCTAGTTTCATTTAATCCCTGAATCCTATCGTGCAATGGAGAGGAAAAAATAAATAAATAAATAAATAAATAAACAAGACAAAAACCCCCACACAACTACATGTCTCAGCACATTCAAAGAAAAGTCTTACTACAAGATCACGCAGCATTTAAGTTTCAGCTTCTTGCATCACTATCCGTGGCACACAGCAAAAATGTGGGAATGGAATGTGGAGGAAAATAAAGATGAGAAATCTCGCAAGAACCAGTGAGGGTAAAAGGAGCAGAAAATGATTTAATTATCCCAAAAGAGGATCCAGTTGCTGCAGAAATTCAGGAACCATGCATGATCAAGTTGTGCAGAATAGCAAAGTCTAGGAGAACCTTAGGAGAGAATACTGAGCAAGCTACTATTTCTAGCCAGACCCTGAAAGGCACCAACCCAAAAGATACACCAGTCATGCTGAGGGAAATGACCTCAGAAACCCACAGAAACAGCCTTCTCAGCAATCAGCTCCTCAGGAGCTTTACATCCCCGTTTTAAATACATAAGCAACCTGAGCTCCATCAGGAAGCTGAAACCAAGTGAAATACTGAAATTCACATTCTTAAAAAAAAGGACTGACAAAGTAGTTTGGTCTTTATTTTGTAACTGGTCCCTTGGAAGAGGTAGCACAATTGCAACATATATATGTACATACAACTAAACTGTTTCACATTAAATGTTTAATGGCACCCATCTTTAAGTAGGGATAATAGAAGGGTTTTTTTGTTTGCTTGTTGTTTCCCCCAGACTGGTTCTTCTCTTTGTGCTTGGTAATATTTTGTCAGACTTTGAGAACGGGCCACCACAGCATGGACTGTGCTGGCTCATCTCTTCTTTCTTTCTTCTCATGTTGCAAAATTGAAGGGTCATATTCCACATCTCATTTAAATTAAGGGTGGGTTGAAGAGAGGTCTGCTAAATACAGCAACAGACTGGGACTGAGGCCAGTCAAAAAGCCTGTGACCTAGTACTTAATCTGACAGACAGCTGAGATTATTGCCCTTCATTTTCTAAATTGCCAGAAGCTACGGCACCAAAAGAGATCCCTGTAACTACTCCCACAGTCTAGATCGCCACTAGCAGTTATCTGTCACTCTAAGAGCATTCTACACAAGTCATTGCAACAATTACTTCCCTAACATATTTATAAAATTTTGTTATTTTAAATTTTTTGTTATTGTTATCATGTGATGAAATGTCAGAACAAACAACAGCAATCATTTACAGTGTATTTCAGTACTTACTGTTATACAATTCTTCCAAAAGCAAAGTACAAGCTCCATATCATGTGTTTTATAACAAGTCAGGAAAATTTTAAAATATTCCCCACTTACTAATTACGGTTCCATCCATCAATCTTTGATGCATATCCTCTTGTTGTTTCAGGTTTATGTTGGAGTTACTAAGAAGAACACACTGGCCAGAAATACTTCAACGCAATTTTATGGTCAGTTACCTCTGAAATTTCCTCATGTATCATAAGTGGCATTGCAAAGACATCCTTCCCTCCCCACTTAAAATTTACATAACAACAAYGCAGGAGATCTGGGAGGAAAAGTGAAAGAAACTCCATAATACCTGGGAGCAAGGATACCTGGGCAGGGGAGAAAGGCAGTAATTCAGCTGTCCAGTGTCCAAACTAGCATGTAGTTGAAAAACGGAAGCCAAGATGGATGGATTGTCTAAATGCACAAGGTTCATTGCTGTTCTTTTTACATAGCAACTTCAAAAGACCTCAGGGGATCTTATTATCTATCCTTCTCCCCATCCCAGAGAAACAAAGGATTCACTTATTGTCATGGGAATGAGTCTTCACGCCCTTCTCCCTCACCTGCACTAGAAGGACCCAAGTTCATAAAAACCTGCATAGCTGTACTAAAAAAAAAAAAAACCCACACCTTGCAAAAAAGCAAAAAAAGCTTTTCTTGGAAAGACCCGTAACATATTACCACGTGTACATCTTTGTAGTGTACATCTCCAACAGCTGGAGAGTACACAGACAAGATGGCACACCTGTGGCTCTGGCTTAAACACTGTTCTATAAGGACGCATTATCATGAGCTATGGACTGCAGAGGTTATTTCAAACCAGCTSTTGCTTATTATTACCTTCTCTTACTGTTCAGACTAGTGTGAGCCATCACGAGCATTTGCGTTTCGGTCACTTCCTTCACTGGCACTATGGTGTCTGACGACAGGTTCCCCTCTTGTCGTTTGGGCTGTCCACACACTTTATCAACCTGTATGAGAGGAAGGGAAAGGAAAACYGTGTTTGAATAGAGACACTGACTGACAACTACATTAGTGTCAGCTTGTTCCTTAKGGTTTGCATCAAACGTAAGAGAAGGTGTCAAGGGTGGAGAAAGAAGAGGTTCATTTGCAGGAACAAGAAACTCGTTCCTTGGACAGGAATGACCAAACTAACAAGTGGTCCATAGAGAGTCACTTGTATAAACTCAATAGCCATGCACCTGACCCAAGACACCTGGACTATAGAACACCTAGAAATTAGTTGTAAAGGTAACACTTTGATATAGATTTGAGGCTTCTCAAACTTCTATCATTTCTCAAACAAACATGAGAAGATGACAAAGGAAATCCTACTGCAAACACAGCAGTACCAGAAACCTTAAATCATACAGCATTCATCACCCTGCACCATACAGCATTCATCACCCTGCACAACATTTAGCAGAGCGAGAGGATTCTTGCTGGTCTGTGCTTTTTACTGAACCTGGGGAGCAATGGTTACCTAACTGCTAAACATTGCAGAGCATAGATGACCTGAAATAATTTCCCTTTCTGCCCCTTTCCACCACTAAAATGTATATGCCTGTGTCAGTGCAAGTATAGGACAATTTCCTCTAATCTCTCTGCTGACTTCCTCCAGGAAAACTACTTCTATGTAAATGTAAGAGATATTTTATTCTGAAACAGACAGACCAAATGAAAATGAAAAGCTGGAAGCTGCAGAGGCATTACGCTGAACACGTATTTCAGATGTACAAATTTAGCCTGTTTCTGTATAATATGTTGCAAAGAATACAAAACTGAATGAGGATGCACTGGATTAATGCTGACATGCCAGCAGCCGGTAGAGGGGAGCCAGTCACCTCGCTCGGCAGCAAACACTGTCGATACTGTTTTGCTCTCACTAGAGACCAGYGCAGCACTGATTCAAAACAAAACTTTTGTGAACTAAAATATTCTATTTCAGCCCCTCCTAAACTTCTGAAAGAAAGAAAACACTCCATGCAAAGGAAAATGTAAAACAAAAAATGCCTTCTGAACCCTCTGGAACTGCACAGGGGTATCGCACAGCTGGGCCACATTCCTGCACACACTGTTCCCTGTTATCTGCCTTGGGTTTCCTAGGTTTCCTACAACATACAGACCAAATTCCCAGCACAGGCTTCTTGCAAAGCCGATCTTAGGTTACATTGTGTCAGTAAAGATTGTGTCTCCACAAATAACATACTTACTGCATCGAGTCACTGTGGGTTTGTTAAGACACATTCAAACAACTAACACCAAAACCGTTCGGAAAAGCAGACTGTTTCTTGCATGTTTTCACAGCGAAGAAGTTGATTTTCTTGGCTTTCCCGTAAGAAGTTTCAAAGAGATTTAGTCAACACTTCTGTTGTGAATCAATAGTTAAAGCACTCAAATGAAAACACTCATTCTGTTTTGATCTGTATTTCTGGTAACAGAGAAATTTAAACTGCAAACATTTCAGTACTCTGTCAAAACTTACTTCCTTTTTAAATGACACTAAATTTCTTTTTAAATGATACTAAGTTCCCTGCAAACCCAAACAAACCACAGCTTTATAGATATATATATATATTTCCATAATTTCTTAAGATTTCTTAATCTTAAAAACTTTAACCAGCTCTGCTCAGTTAAAAGGAGAATACACAGCTGCACTGAAGAATAAATCACCTTCACACTTGTTGCCTAGCGGGTGCTTTGGCGTCTTTCCTCTCGACCACCTTTACACCAGACACAAACCATGTACCCCAGACAAAGGTGAGCACGATGGGAGACACGAGAGCCGTTTGCACGAGAGCAGCTCCGCCGCTGGGGAGGGCACAGCGCCCTAACGGTCGCCKCGCGTGCAGCGACGAACGGCCGCGCCCTAACGGTCCGCACGCGCCGGGCGGGGAGGGAACAATGCGCTTACGATCCGCGCATGCGCAAAGACAGGCAGGGAACGACCGCGCCCTAACGGTCGGTGCGGGCGACGTGCGAGACGTGAGAGACGTGGTGGGGGGGCGGCGTCGCGAGTGCAGCCGCTAAAGGTCCGCGCATGCGCACAGATGGGGGGGAAAGATCACGCCCTAACGGTCGTCGCGCGGCTTGGGGTGCGGGTGGGGTGGGGTGGGGAGAGGAGGGAGGTGGGTCGGGAACAATGCCCTAATAGTCCCCCACATTGAACTTTTCTTGGACTTCAAGCTTTATTTTTACACCGGGGCTGCTTCTTAAACATCTGTCTTTCTGATAACCTTTCACTACAATTTCTTCTCCTGTGAATATCCCTTCGTAATGAAGCACAGGATCACGTATATATACACAAAGGATTATGTGACCTCTCACTATTTGTTCAGTAAAAGAATGTCTATTTACAATTATTGCAAAGGCTTAACAAAATAAACTGAAAAGAATCTCATTCAGAATGTTTTGAACTCTTGCAGCTTAAGCAACCTTTAAATTTAAGGTCATATTTAATATTCTTAATAGAATCAAGCGCAGGAAAAAAGGTCATGCCCTTCTAGATATGGAGAGAATCTCATCTCCCTAAAACAAGAGACCTTTTCACCAGTTGACAACAGTAATATTTTTTGATTTTTRTACTGGGAAGTTTAGTATTTTAAAATACATTATTTTCTAGCGATCGGGCCCCTGAGCATGACACATTTTCCAGCAGGTTCCCCCACAGCAAGATACAGCCCAGCCCAGTTCCACCAAAATCCCAAGGTCTCGGTGAGCACGTCCGACAAAAGAACAAACCCTATACGGGCCTTGGCGCGTGGGCGCTCGTACCATCGAAMCACACAAACGCACTTCAGTCTGGTTTTGCTGCTTACAAAAGCCACATTTTCAGCAAGGAAAGCAGGAAACACTGAGTTACAGCAAAGTCAGGTTTAATTCCAGACTTGTCAATGTGATACCAAACCCCAAGCTTCTTTGGGGTCAGCCACAATTTGTGCACCAGACGCAATGACACAAGACGCCAACACAAATTGTTTGTCATTTTCTGCTATCCGAGCCATCAACCAAAGCTCATTATGTAAACACAGAAACCTCTCCTTAGCAGCAGCTGTAATCCATCATTCCAGCACTGTTGCAAAACACTATTTTTCAGTGCTCAACTGATGAGTGGGATCACTTCAAATGCCAGCTAAGCCAGGGCAAACCTTGCATAATTTGCACATTGTCACTGTCCATAGTTTAACGAACAAAATTCTAAGCACAGTAAAGAAAGGAGGTGATGGTAACTGGACCCAAAAAGGCAAATAAAGATAAAAGTGTACAGAACATTTAATTTTCATTTAATTACTGTGCATCTTATATGTTACAAAGTACAAATGCMGCGTTTTGCTGGTAGCGAAGTTCAGTCTTGTATGAATATAAACTATGGGATTATTAGTTTCATTTCCTCAAACAACATGGTGTATTTCATTTGGGAGAGGTGTGCATTCTTCCTTCAGTAACTTTTCAATCTAGTGGACATATTCATGTAAATTAATTCCCCAAAAAATTTGTTCAAATTGATGGTTAGACCAGGAGAGATCAAATCTTAACAGTAGTGATTCCACGAAAGAAAGGGAGGCACTATGAACTTCTCAAGGGCATGAAAAGCTTCTGTTGAACTTGACAATTCATATGGCATCAAAGAATCCAACCACTAAGCTATGCAAAAAGTTTCTTTTTGCAAGCTCGCTCTGTTCTGCAGCCTGTGGAGCTACTTGGCTTTAACCTTGCTTTGAATTACAGTAATATCTTAATGGTTAATTTTGGAATCAATATGCAAGGGTGCCAGAAAAATATGCCAACCGTCATAAAAAGAACCCACATTCTGAGGAAAGACATGAAGAATAGATGTATTCTGGAAACTGCTGGGTGAGCACAAGATACAAATCATCCCAATACTTTCATGAGACATCTGGACTCCTGTTACTCCTGTGCATATCTCACCATCTTCCGCAAACCAAACAACAACASGAAAGCAGCATTTTAGCAGTGAGAACCTAGAAGTAATGGATCACTGTTTAACACAGCTAACACGAATGAAYTGATCTAAACTCCATTATCAGTTACATAATTTAGCCCTATCAATTTCCATGACCTTGCATGCCTTGGTAGGCTCCTCTTGTGCACTCAAAGCCAAGGAAACCCTGTCACCTACGCGGGTCACAGGGAACCTGAGGAAACCCTGTCCCAACAGCTAACGCTGAAAGTTCCTTCTGTCTCCGACAGGTTTGCAATACAGATCTGTTCAATTCTGACACCAGCTCTTAGAATGCCTTGATCATATAGCAATAATTCAAGGTCTTCACCCACTTTTTTTTTTTCCCCCCTTCCCCTTGAGGACTCTCTGCGTTACAGAAAAAAAAGAATAAATAGTGTGGAAGGGTTATTTAGAATCTCAAAGTGCTGGAACATGAAATCAGTAAATTCAGAAAGCGCTTATAAACTCCCTGGCTAAAAATTGAGGGCTATAAAATTTAGACAGTGATCTCAAGGTCAAGGAACGATTAAAGAAAACCAGAGACCAGTTATACTTTGGTCATATAACAGAGTTGCTAGGGCAACACTTACCCAGAAGAACAGGAAMGCAAATCACCACCAGCACAGCAAATGCAAAGCACAAAACCATGGGTCCTAAATCTTGGGACTGGAAAAATCTGTATCGTAACTTTTCTGCAGGTGCGAAACAACTTACACACACAGAAACTGCAATTTTGTGAGGATTCTTCTGAATGTTATTTTTCTATGAATTGTGTATATATAATTTTACCCAACTGGAAGAGAAACGGTTATCGTTTATAAAAGCAAAACAACCTATAAGCAGCATTTAAGTTTTGCTTGCCATTTAAAATTTGAACAAAGTAGTAAAGTTGTGTTATTTATTTTCATTCTGAAGTGAAAATAATTATCCAAATGCTATAATTTATCACTCATATGACTAAAAAAGCACTTTGAAGTTCATGCTTCAAATGGTTAAGCAAGTATGGAGAATCTCGGTCCTGTTGGTGTTAGCCAGACTCAGCTGCTCRGCAACACAGCTCACAAGTCGGCCCCATCACAAAATGAATGATGGGAAGAGCAGGAAACTCCTGCTCCATTCAAAAGGAAGGTTTGGCCAAAGCCAGGCCCACAGCCAAGGTCACTATCATGGAAAATATTTTTTAATTAAAGAAGAGATTCTTTCCCAGCACAAAGCTGGGAGTTAGTGCAATGTGATACTAATGACTTATTAGTTAGACCCACGGTCTTGCACTTTGAAACTACGCAGCAGCTGACATGCACAATATTCTGTGTCAGGAATATACTGCTTTCCTACCCTGTCCCATTCATGTTTCTGGTCTTGTTCTGGTGACTTCTTGCACTGAGACCTGGTGATTCTGTCCTTTCTTTATGCATGTGACAGATGTAGAGTGCACAAGCCTGTCCTCCTGAACTTAGCAGCACTTACTTGAGGTACCACTTCCGAGGACAGAAAAGCCCAGCAAAAAATAGCATATCAAGTGCAAACTGGAAGTTCAGAGGCCAAAGAAGAATTTGAGAAGAGCCTGAAAAAGATACTTAGACTCTTTATGTATTCTACATAGGTGTCTCTTCCAAAAGGGATTAAAGGAGAGAGAAAACCTAAAAATCATGCTTCAGAAAAATAAACGGAGGAAGCATACCAAAAATATATATATTTACTTCAGATTTAAGAAAAAGAGTTGAAAACCAACACCTGAGCGCATTCAGGGATACATTTACAGAGAAAAGTGCATCTCTATTTAGGGCTGCATAATGCTGCAAAGATGACCCACAATGTAAGGTATGAGAAAGGTCACATATCCTACTGGAGCATAAACATAACTACCCATAAAACAACTGCCTAAAATTGTAATTAACAACAGCAAAGCAACATAAACATTTCTTGGCGGAGGCAAATTGCCATCTCTAAACTTGCTCTTCCAAAAGACATGAAAGTGACCTAATATATGTGGGAAACCAGGAGGCCACCACACTTGTATGTTATGCTATTAGCTGAAATTAGGCTGGAAGTTTTTGCACTCATTCAATAAACACGTCAATAATAACGTTAAGACTTCTAAAGACGGAGAGAATGACCTTCCCATTTTATATCTAACAGAAACATAATAATTAGAAAAGACACATTCATTCAGCTTCAGCTTCTTTTTATGAGATTATAAACCATTTCAATTATCATTTGCTGACAGCTGCTGTCAAAGTCAACATGTTTTCTCTTGCTTTTCTTTTCCTGAACACAAATTAAGTAATTTCAGATGACATTCAAGCAATTATTCAAGACCTTTAGTAACACTAGATAGCACGATTATCACAGGCACCAGCAGCCCTTATTTAAAGTAGTAAAAGACATTTTTTTCACACCAAGTGAATTTTATTTATAAGCAAATTCTAAGGCCTTTCTCTGTTTCCCTAAAGAAATCCCTTCTCATGGAATAGTTGTGTTTTGTTTAAAATAAGTAGCACTATAAATGTATTTTTTCCTCCACTTCAGAACATTAGTCTGATGTCCATGGGAGTTTTGCTGGAGGACATGGACCTTGCACAGAACACACAAGTGTTCTGTGCAAGGCCTTTCCTGAGGGCCTCATTTACTGTGTCCACCAGGATGAATCTCACCGGGCTGGTGGTTTCTACAGGGGTGGCTGACAGACCCCAATATTACATATGTGGTGAAAGGAAGGCTGCTTTGAGGATTTATGACAGTAATTAATCCGGTTGAGCAATATAAAACCAGAAAAGTATTTTTACTGCTTAATCACTTCTGTGGTTGAAACTACACAGAGAAATATTTTGAACCTATGAATAACTCTGAACTGTAAATCAGACCCTAAATATTGTACCTTTTGATTTCACCAAGAGAGAGGCATTAAGCAAAATTTATGTACTAGTATTTGTGTGCTATTTTAAACTTCAGAGTTGCAGAATAATAGATAAATATAGGAGAAAGTCTCAAGAAAATATCGTGTTCAACTGCCTTCTCCCTACAGAATTCCCTTTGATTATGCTCCAAGAGCAAGAACGGTGCTATTCTGGATGCCTGGTATTAGGGAGGAGGAACGCTGTGAAAGAGGASAACAGAAAACAAGGCATAAAAATGCTGACAATAGATCTGAGAACTTGACTTCTCATTTACGGTTGGGAGGCCTGTTTCATTCCAAGCTCCATTTCTGATCCATTCTTTGTTAAAGCAAAAACAAGAGGGTCTACTTTAAACTATTCTATCTAGCCAAGAAGTCTTCTCATTATTTCCTAGTCTAGAAACCATTTCTTCACYGGTGCCACACAGATTTCTGAAGTCTATTAATGAACTTGTCTGGCCCATTTCCAATAAAGTGGTAAAAGAGGGGGAAAAATAGTCCCTTCTTTTGGTTTGACATTTCTCAGGGTTTGTTTAAGACTCAGGGAAACAACCCCAGGAAACACAAAGGAAATCAGACAGCATGTTTCCAAGCTGGAGAATCACAAAAATTTAATATTTTGACCTTTAAAAGCACACTTTCATCCAAAAAGTCTCCTTTCGCAATGCTGACAGTTTTATTTAAGGAGAGACACTGGGCACAGTCAAGAGTGAGAGTCGGACAGTGGCTTCCATCAACTGTAGTAGGATCTGTTCAGCAGAAATTATTTACCTTTTGTTGTTACCTGACTGGGTGTGAGCTCCCAGCTCCTGCAASACGCTGAATTAGCGTTAGCAGGGAGGTTGAGAACCAGTCTGGTTTTATCAGCCATAAAGAAGAAGGCTTTGTAGCACACTGGCACTTAGAAAGCGGCACAATAAACACACGCGGCACTTGAAATCCCACAGGATTTAAAAAATAAATAAATAAATGCAGAAAGCCAGAGAAAACAGGAGTTCTCAGCACAAAACCAGAACTCATGCAGTAAGGGCACGAGACTGGGTATCAAAACTTTTTTTTTTTTTTTTTTTTTTTTTTTGACTTGCTGGGTAACCTCTGTTGAGTCACGTAAGGATAAACTAAACTCAATCCTTCCCCTCCCGGGGAGGTTTTTACAATTAAGTCATATAAAATTTGGAGTTCTCTGCTAAATGTGTGGATCCTTACTGAGAGCAGGTGAAGATGCTGAAAGGGACCCAAACTGTGCAGCATTCACAACAAGCACGGAAGTGCTTCCAAACTCCTGGGCTGTCCCTGGACACCACAAGTTCATCCCGCACCTTGAGCTCTGCAGTGCAGCAGRGTGACCCTGTGCTTTAGTCTGCTGCTCTCCAACAGCCAGAGACACGTCAAGACCGTGAAAACTTTGCACAGTTAATAAATGCACTCCAGTCACTACCCAGTGATCCTCAATTGCTACGATTTGAAGCATTTCCTAAAGGCAAAGAAATAGAGGAGATGTTTCAGAAAACAATGAAACTCTCTCCCCACAAAACTCAGATTCAGATGRCTTCCACAACAGCAAAAATAAAAATAAAAAAGYGTCCAGGAAGTGCTTGGTATATGTTGCCCGTCCAAGCTCTTGATTCATTTTTAAGCAGGCCTAGCATTTAGGACAACTGTGTTCTTGGTTATAYTTCTAAATATCCTGCTCACTTCATGCTGGTCTGGAGTAACATTTACCAATATCACAACTCTCCCATCATAGAGCCTTCACTTCCTAGTAGGCAATAACTCTTATTTTTGTCCCCATTTTCCATCTAGGGAGGCAAAGACAGAGGTTAAGAGAACTGGAACTCCCCAACTCCTGACAAGGTCCCAGTCTCACAAACACCCTCACGATCCCAAGCTGCCTCTGCAGAGCCCAATGTGCCAGCACGGGCGATGCCCAGGACCACCCGGCAGCCTCGCCTGGCACCAGCACTTGGCACCCGTCAATGCCACTCAACCTATTGTTTAGGGCTGTAATTAAGCTGCCCTGAATACACAGACTTGTTTTGCTCAGTAATTGTTTTACTTACCTTAAATAGGAGCTGGCAGCTGTTGATTCGCGCACAGATGGTCTGCACTTATGTCTCAAAACAGGTACCAGGGGGTTTTCATAAATAACATGCACTTCCTTACTTCCTCCAGCACTTTAGAGAAGAGTTTTATTTCTCTTTCTCCCCAGCCCGAAGTACTGGCACAAACTGAAATGAAATTAAGCCAGTGGCTCTTCCAACGCAGGTGCCACTGCCCTGAAAAACCAGGCCCACAATCACTTAAAACATAGGAAAAGTAATAATTTGCTGTTAGTTGGCTTAGTTTGAAATCCTGTCTTCTTTTTCTTCATAGCATCTTCATGTCATATCCAGCTACACAGCCACCTAGCGCCCAGAGCTCAGCATTCCTCCTTTGCTAATGCTGATGGAGAAAAGCTCCCTGCAAGGTCTGTGACTTAGAACTTCTGGGCTTCCCAAATTCAGTCATTGCGTCAAACAAGAGCTCAGTACTCAGCACGTACACCCACAGCCACACCAAGCCCTTCCTGCAGCTACAGCTCTGTTGGCAATTTCAAACTCCTGTAAGGCAGCACAAAACACTGGCCATAACAATAGGCAAGCAGCTTATTGTAAAATTTCATATTCTCTCAGCAAAATAAAAAAAACTATCAATGTACAGCACTAATAATAACTTTTTAAATTCACACTTTTTTATGGAAACCCACAAAAGTTTTTTTTTTCCCAAGCTTGAGAGTGATTTTACACCTACACCAGTGGTGCTCTACTGATGTCAGCCTTTAGCCTGCTCTCCTTGTGAGCTAATAGAAATTCTTTATTAAAATATGCTGCAAATCTCTTTAATACCCTGCAAGTATTCAAACACTCGATAAGCATGCAGGACAAATATAATAAAAACCAGACTATAGCAGGCAGCTGGCTCAAAGTCTGTCAGACAGTTCATCAAATCAGCGCCAGGGTGAGACCAGCAGACTGCTATCACCRGTGTGAAAAGAGCCACAGCCCCTCTTTTTCTGAGAGATAATAATTGACAATACCAAGGCCAGCATCGTAGCCTGGGAAAGAAAAAGGACTGAAAAGTCACACTTTCCTGAACCTGAGATGGGCTTCCTCAGCTTAAGATGTRTTTGGGATGAGAGGGCAGCATAAGAGGAAACTTTTCCTGCCTTCACCTATTTCCATCCTGGCGAGATGCAGAGCATGGAGGTKCCTGCGGAAGCAGGCAGGGCACGAGGAGAGGGGACCCGGGCTGTGGCGATTCCAGAGCAGAGCAGTTAACCTGGCCACAAAGGGCTGCTCCCTCCTTGGCACGGGGCCTCTCGCTGTCCCCTCCAGCCGCTGCCGACAGGACCTCCCTGCACAAGGTTACGCCGAGAAACCCTTTTAAGGGAACCCTAGCAAGAATGGGAACCACGATCCCAAACCCGTTCTCTCCTTCCACTCCCTCCCCTCCGATTTCTTTCAAACTTAAGCAGCCTAAGAAAAAACACACTAAGTTCAAATGTGAAACTGGCTTGTTTCTAAAACAGGTCTTAATGTAGTACGCCTGTAATAATGAAGAAGGTAAATGAAAAGCATGCAGATTCCTGTTATTCTTTGAGTTAGGCTATGCCCTTGGGTAGTATATGAAACCCCAGAAATGCAAAATATGAAAGTAATAAACATACAATAGCTCAGAACTTGATAATGATCTCTGTGAAACAAAATCTGAGTACTTTTGGTGGGCTTTGATGATTCTGAACACAGAATTAAGCTGAGCATATTTTAAATTAAACCTAAAATAAAAACAGCTGCTTTAAAACAGGCATGACCGACTTCATCGGAATATGTGCAGCTTTGGGTTATTTTCTTTTAGATTTTAAACCCTGACTAATATTCAGTAAATTCAACTCCAATACACAAAGCAATCTGCAGTAGCTACTATTGGCATCCAGTTAAGCCAATATGATTTTATAGATACTTGTCTAACAACTTCGAACTACTGCCATTTCTGTCAGTGAGGGATTATACCAACAAATAAATTTATTCTCTGTGGTATGCTGCAGTCCTGGGTTCAGTGAGACCTAAGGTTCACAAAGTTTATCCCACTACCACTCCGGCCTCTCTAATGCCCAAGTCACACAGGAAAAAGGAAGACTAAGAATTCAAGACAAGAACAAGACTGTTTCTTAACTGGAATTTTCCTATATGAAAAACCAAGTATCTTATTAAAAAAAAAAAAGAAAAAGAAAAAGAAAAAAAGGAAAAAGACTGCAAGAAACATAGTAGAAATAGAAAAAAAAAAATCATTCCGTCCCCTGGTATGTATGAATAAGACTAGCTCATTCTGGCAAGCCAGAGGGCAAGCTTAACAAGATGTAGAAAATATGCTTTCACTTGTGACTGAAGTCCCAAACAAAAGATATCCATGTCACAGTGRAAATGCTGTAATTGAATAAACTTTTAAATACTATTTATTTGGGACCTGACCTTTTACGCAATACTGGAAGATTTTGGAGAAGTTCAASCGTGATACAAAGCACATTGTATTCTGCAGCATTTTGCTCTTACAATAATTTTCCTTCTTGTGATATTTGTGTTAAGCATCAAAAACTACAAATCATGTTTATGAAGAAGTCTTTCAGTAGTTGAAAAGATGACACCTAGAATTTAGGTTTGCCATTTTATGCTGCAGATTTTAAAAAAAATGTCTTCTGGCTTATATTCACGTAGGCTTTTTAGGACAAAGGCTGCCTGGCGTCAGTGGTAACACACTGACACAAAAGCAGGCTGTAAAAAAAGACTAGTGAAAAAGAAAAATCTACTTTTCAGWCATTAGCCAGGGTAAAGCAGAAAGCTCTGCCGAAGCTGACTGGGTTATTTGATAACTGAGCAATGGGCAGGGTACAGCTAAGTCCTGCTGTGGCTTTTGCCAACCACCCTTGGGATATTCTGAGGCTACTGAAATAAAACCAACCTCACTAACAGTGTTCCAACTGCAGCCCTATTATATGACCCTAAGGAGACTTTGCTCCCCGAATTCTGATAAAGAAGTTAATTCGTCTGAAATTAAAACAGAAAATGAGAAACGTATCCCATTGTAGCATAGGGACCTCTCAGAAAACCCTTCCCAATAGACAGAGGTTTTTCATTAATGCAACAACTGAGAGCACATAACTATTGCCCAAATAAGGCAATATTTAACTCTCCCGAGATACAGAAAGATAGCACATTTTTTAGAGCTACTCCTAGTCTGGAATATAGTCTGCAGGAATGCAGAGGGAGGAGGATTTCCTTGCAACCATTTCTCATATTCTGAGAAGAAAAAAACCAACAGCAGCAGCATTTGTGCTACACTATTGACAACGCACCTCAGCACACAAGTTTTTCCTGCCCTCGACACAGCTGCGTGAGCAGGACTGGGAGCCAGACACCCCAGAGCTGCAGCCATTCTCCACCCAAAAGTGCCATCTCGTTGCTTCTTCCTTCTTCCTGACCAGCTCAAGGGACCCTTCAGGCCAGCTCTGCCTGCCACACGACCCAGCTCCACCAGCATCAGATTTTGCAAGCAGCATTTCAACCAGACACTTGAACAGAGTCCAATGGAAAGGATCAGAAATCTAAGGACTATAACCAATAGAGAAAGGCTGAAGGCTGAAAATGCAGTATACCAAAACAATCTATTGCCTGTATCCCTACCAGAGTAAGTAATAACAGGCTGCAAAGGAGAATTAAGTTAGATATTGAGAGCAACTTTCTTAAAGTAATAGAGAAAAACCTCTCAAGAGTGCTTGGTGAGGTTACAGATTCATCATCATTAGAGCTCTCTAAGAACAGTTTAGAAAAATACCTGGTAGAAATGGCTTAAATATTAAAGTATTACAGTTCTTGCTTCAGCAGGGCCTGCTTACGTGGYCTGCTGCAGCCCATCTGGCCATCCTGCTCCCCAGGGATCAACAAAGATCCCATTCAAATAAGAGATATTTGAGTATTTCTAGAAGTTACCTCCTGCAGAGCCCACAGAGAGCAAGATACTTCTGCCAAATGGCAAGCACTCACGACTGGTGGTCACAACCCTGCTGAACACATGTGTTTTCTATGCACTTTGAGCTATTGCATTGCTTTCCTCCGCATTTCATGCATTTGTAGTTTAAAATAAAACGTTGGCCTCCACTCTTACTTGCATGATGCTTTCCACGTGAATTCAGCTCCAGAAACCCTTAACAGGAATTTCTGGGAAAGGTGATCGGAGTAACAAGTTAATTTCAAAGAATCAGGTACAATTTGCCACGTCTGTAAGGAAATATTTTGACTTGGCAGCCGAGTCGGAATGCTATCAGAAAACATGGACCTGTCAGAATTCAGAACAGCAATTAATTATGAATTTTCCTTAACGGCATTTCTTCTCACATCCATCCATCCGTATGTTGGCGYAGGTGAAAGGAAAGGTGTCTTCCAGCCCTTCATGCCCAGAGCTGCCAGCCCCACAGTGCAAGAGCTGCCCCARCAGCAGCTACCATCAGAACCTGCCACTAAAACACATGAAAAGAGGTGCAACTTCCTGAGATTATTCCTCAGCAAACCAATTCCCCTCCAAAATTATCCCCTTATTGTTACTGCTGCAAAAATGACAAGTCAAAATTTGAGATTTCATTATTGTGTATTTGTTGTTTAAAGAAATGACAATTCATACAATATAAACAGGGCTAGGTTCTGATTTTAATTTCAAGAGGGATTTGCTTTCTTTTAAAATGTCTTCTCATTCAAAATATTTCAACTGCCTCATACGGACTTGGCATCTCTTTTGCAGAAAGGAACTTGGAAGAGTCAGGTAAATGCCAGACTGATTAGTTATGTGTAAGTATATGCAGGTTTTATGTTATATTAGCAAACATCCCTGTGAAATCGTTATCACTAACCATTTGTAACTGCAGGAGTGAWTGAAAATACTCTGTTACACTTTAAAAAATCAAAAAGCAAAATCCTTGAGAGCATGTTCTCCCCAGGGATACCAACACTCRTGTTAACCGGGCATTTGTTCTTGATTTATTATTTAGAGCAGAGCTRTGCCCTACACTGAGCTTAACTAATTTTAAATAGGACATCAATTTTCAATATACTATAATGCTGCAACTAGATTTCAGACACTGCTGTAGAAAAGGCTGTTTACGCTAGAAAATGTGTTTGAAATGGCTAAAACTATAGGATTAAAAATAATTTCATTTAAACTATTTTTACATCTTGGCCTTCTAGCAAATTATGTGAGCAGTACTGCATAATCACAGAATCACAGAATCACAGAATCACAGAATCACAGAATCACAGAATCACAGAATCACAGAATATTTAAGGTTGGAAGGGACCTTAGAGAGCTTCTCTACACGGAACTAGGAGATGAGTTACCTTAACCATGTTTAGATATTCCTTATCTGAGGGTGTGAATCTGAACTGCACAATAACGAAGGGTTCTGGGTCGTAAGAGCTCAGACCACATGCCCACTGCCAACAGGCAAGGTGGGTACATTAAGAATTATCAAATATTGTGACTTGGAAGTTGAAGAAACTTGCAAGCAGTTATAAAAATTGCAGTGAAAGGAATAGGATTATGTTTCACCATGCAAATCACAGTAATTCTTTTTGCTCCAAAGAGTATTACTTCCTTAAGGAATTCACAGGAGTAGACCTTATCCTGACAGAAATTCATATCTTASTTAAAGGACGAGGTCTGTTAGTTTTATTTGGGAGGGTTTACGTTTCTAAAACGGTAGAGTGGCAAAAGCCCTTCTGCACAGAGGTAGATCTCCCTTCAGAGGTCTAATCTTTTCAATAGTTTCAATAGTTTCAAACCCGTTTCAATAGTGCTCTATTAAAAGAGTTTATTTGTGCAAGGATAATCTGCTGCAGCTTGAGCTTTCTCACCAAGCGCCCTCTCATTGCTCTGCAGGCTGGGAGGGAAGGCCACTTGCAACGCCAGCCATGGCTATCCAATCTGAACTGACCTTTTGTTCCACGTAATTTCTTTGCAACTTTTTCCATCGGGAGACAGCTCCAGGAAAATATACTTTGGTACTTTTGAAGTCATGGTGGCTTTGGGATAATTCACTTGCATGCTGATTCGCAATGGGAAGGATTCATCCTTTTAGGAAGCCATTCAGCACTTTTTGCAGGAGACGGAACCAAGTGGCCTTGCTTTGGCACCTACACTTTGTGAAAGCCGGCCTTAGAGGGATGTAAAAAGAAAAGGAATATTATCCAAGTTACTGTAACTCAAAATTACCCTTGGGTCCACAGTTACAGAAGAGAAGACTAATCCCTGCTACTTGCAAATAACAGAATAAATCTCTAAAGGACCTTCCATCTGCTCCTGGCTGGGTGGCAGTGGCCACGGGTCACCAGTGGCCACCCACRTGCTCCGGACAGGCAGGTGCAGAGAAGCGGCTGAGCAAGAGCCCCAAAGGCTGAAAACCCAGCAAATCTGAAAGGTTTCCCCTCTGCTACTGAAATACACACGCTTCCACAGAGAACTTATTCTCAGAAATAAATTTTAGAAATGTGGGAAAACATTGAGTGATAATGGAAAAGTATTTACTGGGTCAAGAAATCTCAGGTACTATGAAAATAAAGCCACCCCAGGGTCTTGGCCATAGAGTGCTGAGCACCGACTCTCTTGCTTTTAGTCTCTCCCTAATTTTTCATAAAATTTTCTACAAATAAACACCGCAGACACAGGGAAAACCAGCATTGCTCAGAACTTACAATGACAAACCAATGTTTATAGTTTTAGTCTACCATTAGTGCACAAGGTAAAAATCAGCCACTACAACAAACAACAAACAAGCTAGAAAAGTGTTTTTTAGTTGGCTGGTTTTGCTACTTGGTTCGTAAGTTTTGGTCATCCTTTCACAGGCATCTCATGGGAAGAACAACTGTGACCTTAAAGGATTTTCATGTCARTATCCTCTCACATCTCAACTAGACATTCTCTAAAGATCTACACACGTCTGTATTTACGGTCACTGCAGATGTTTGCAGACAGCAATGCAGAAGCCAGAGCCACATGAATCCTCAACTCACACCCCACTTTGGGGGACAGACAAGACAAACTTTCAGAAGATGCTCAAATGCAGGATGTTCTGCGGCTTCTCCACRGAGCATTGGATCATCAGGCTCTCTGCTTCTGTCTGGAGACATTTCAGGAAGGTTTAGCCAACACATCAGATCCTCAGTGCATCAATCTTGCTGAACACATCCCTCTAAACATGCTTAAGACTGCCAAGTGTTAGGCATTAAGTGAAGACTGACACAGCAGCAGTAGCAGATTAAAACACACCAGGTAGAGAACAGCAGTTCAGGAGCTGACCTGTGTTAGTCAGGATGGTGATGGGCAACTCGAGCCCACCAGACCTGCAGCTTAGTGCTGCTCCTAAGCTCTACRTAGGGCTAAGCTCAGCACTGCCTCCACTACCTGGCTGGCACACAACGATACTGCAAAGCAGGCTGGAAACATTCCTAGAAAATCCAGGTGGCAGCTTTCCACTATCAACACAATTCTTCCTGCCACCTGAATTGGAATAGAAGAAACAACCTGTCACCCTGCAATCAGCAGCGCTTTGGTTGCTGTTCCGAGTCTTGGAGCAGCTCTAGTAGCTATTTCCAGATGGGAGGCACTTGCAGAGGTGATGCCCTGGCATTCCCAAAGCACTTAAGGACAGGGTCCATATGAGCAATGCGGGGTGCATGGACCTGCTCTGAGTAAGTGTCCAGGAGAAGAGCAAGCTGAAGACACACCAAAACTAAGTCAGTTCAGCCAAATGAGTATCGCTCAGCTCAAGTCTTCTCAATTCCCAAGAGGAAAGGGCTCGCTCAGGAGTTTGGCAAGAAAAACCAACCTGGGAGGTAAAACCAACCTGCTTTTACCCCACAGCTGCTCCTGACACCCACTTGTGCCTTGGATGCTGTACGAGAGAGAGGACCTCAGAGCCTTCTCCCTTTTACAGCACAGACATAAAGGGAAAGCAGAAGCTAAGTCACGTAAAAATGCAAAAGGTTTTCTCTTTCTGGGCATATTACTTGAGCCTGTAACACTGGAGCCTGTAACACTTGAACAAGGAAGGGAAAATAAGAGATCCAGAACATTCTTTCTGCACTTCAGGGACTCAAGGAGAATGTAATCTCCGAATCTTGAGACCCTCAGGTGAGCTCCTCAACCACATATAAAGGAAGACAGTCTTCCTCTAGATACAGCTGTATGTACAMCACTAATTTAAACTTTTGGAATGGGATAATTTAAACCTATTCCAGCAACTGCAGTCTCTAGAAAACACACAAAAGCAACAAAAAGAAAGTGATTTAGGAGTGCTCCTATTTCACAGCAACAACTGGGAATGCCTCCTGTTCCAGAAATACCATTTTTCTGGGRTCTGACAAGCCTGGAGAAGCTTTTGTTCTTTAAAGCTTTTAGATATATCTGGATAACACTACGGATGCAACACAGCCTGCAGCTAAATCAAGAAAAATCAATAACATCATTCGATTTGAATCATTTGCAATTCAAAGCAGTTTGTGGGAGAAATGAGAAAATCAGCTCTCATTATTTAACTCAAAAAATTACCACAGCAAACATTAGGGATAGCGTCAAGATGGATCTAGCCAATTTTTGATGGCTTAATCTCTGACGCATCAAAAAGTCATCAGAAAGTACAAACTAGCATCACTAAAAGTTAAAACCACCAGAAAAGCCCAACTGCTTCCCAAGTGCATCATGATTTCTCTCTTCTGGCCCTTATTTTGCAGGCTTGCTGGGCAGTTCTCCAGAGGGAARCATAGGCTGGTGCCCAGAGGCTCCTCTGCTATTTGTTCAGCTCAGTTTTTCTTTTCCTTCTTTCTATGCAAAATTAAACTCTCCCCAAACCACCATTTGTCTCATCCTAACTGTGATAAGTCGGTGGGTTTTCTGTTTTGCTTTGACTTTTTAAACCCAGCTGGATCCACGTGCCCTTTTCCTCCTCAATCAGTCCTTTCACTTGGTTTCCTTCTGCATATTGACAGACATTGTTTCATTTGAAATATTATATTTCATATTTCCTCTATTTCCTCTAATCACCATTTCACTCCTAAGGAACCTTCTCCCTCTTCCTGTCAGTGCCCATCTGAATTCAGACGTAGAAAGGAGGGATTTCTATAGGAAATCCCAGCTTCACTCAGCTTGTTTTTCCCAAAGTCTGCCTAATTCRCTTGCCTTAGCCTTCCAGTGTAAAAAGATGAATCCCTTCTGCTTCAGCAGAAGGGCACACTAGCATGTTTTTTTTTAAATATATTTATATTAAATACATACAGTTAAAAAGTGAGGGATTTATAATGATATATCAAGAATATTCAGAATGAAATCTGACCTAAGAGTAAATGCACATACTGAAGTAATGGTAGTGATTCAAAACATCCTATCCCACAAAGCTCTTGGCCAAAATGTAGGAATTAGACCCTATAAAGGGCACCAAAGCCTGAAAGAAAGCAACGTGTGTCACACACCTGGGCATTACACACTCCCTGAGATCCCTGCCTCTGCACTGGCTTTCCCCTAGCAAATACCCTCTGGGGAACGTGGTGGCACCTAGGTGCCCATCTGGGCAAAGTTTTCAAAGATCATTTTGAAAGCCAAGCTGCACAGATAGGGCAGGACAAGCTGGATGAGCCACCTCACATCAAGAAACTGTGTTTTTCCTTCTGCAGAAGCAGCACATGGGACCCAGGACTCCCCATCCAGGCACAGCGACACGCTGCCCAGGGCTGCAGGGAGGCTCTAGGGCCGGTGCTCTCAGCTGCCTCCCAGCACGGGATGGACTTTTACCATAAGAGCAATCACTGGGTGAAGACACTTCTATTTCACAAAGAAATCTCCTTCTGGGGAAAAGTGGTTTCTCTCTACAAACAGAAAGGAAACTATTCAACTATAGAGCRTTTTGTTTTTGTTTTCTCTCCAAAATCTAAACTACACTAAAGGTGCAATTAGTAAAAGTCTACATTCTCAATCTTAAAGCACAAATTCATTCTGGGAATATTTACTGTTTAAATTGGCAAATCCGCCTCCTGCGAGCAAACAGTTAAAAAAGAAAAGGGGGGGGGRRAAAAAGGAAAAAAAAGCCTTAAAAGACTCCAGAGAATTAGCTGTTGCTAAAACAATTTTATGGTCCTTTCCACTTCACTGGAGGTAGTTTGTATGGCTGACTGGAATCTGTTCAATGCTGTCAAACATCTAACACTCCCATAGCTGGACGCCTCACAATGAATAACAAGCAGCCGGGCTGCCAATGTGCTGGAGCTGCATTTTTCACCAGGGCCTGGACCCCAACCCAGCAACCCTCCAACTCCATTGTCTGATGCCTTGTTAATTTATAAGACCGACAATTAACCACAACAAACAGAAGTGCCAAAATTCCAACRGGCTGCAGCCACAGAAATCCATTATTTTTAATAAACTATAGTACAAAAAGTCAGGTCCATTAAAATAAAATAAAAACAACGCGCTGCATATCTAATTTTTCTTTTTGAGCTTAAATTGATTCTGCAATAGAAAATAACACTCCGTTTCAGTAGATGACTCGCACAATGTATGGACACTTTCAATAGGTACACAGAAGAGAACAAAAAGGAACCAAGTGGAAACAATGAGGGACGGATACGCGGCGGGTTTTGAAACTCTGAGCACATCAGCTGTCATCTCCACTATCAGCATTTCCATAAATTTTCTACCAACCATTGATTGCCTCGTTCAGTATTGCGCTTCAAGCAAAATCCTGCGCTCTCACCATGTTTGTGTCCTTCAGCTGTGCACAGCCCTCAGAGAGAAAAGGCAAAGGCCAAGCAGGCGCAGAATTAGTAAGTCCATTCTTACCACATAAACTCACACTGCCCAGATGAGCCTTTTGTAACCGAGCTGCGTGTTCACCTGCTAAACGTGATGCCCTCCATTTGTTGGAAGGAGGGAAGAACAGCACGCGTGCACAGGTTAGTATTTATAGAGTGCATATAGTATTTATAGAGAGCATATTTCCACCAGAAAGGAGCAGGATTCATTCTCTTTCAGTGGCCAAGGACACTTGCTTAATCAGTTAAATTGGTTTTTTTTGCAAAGTCTACTGCATCTTTTTAAAATGGTTTATCCCCTACACTGAGATAAGCATCAGACAATGAATAAAACATAATGATTTTTTTTACCACACCATTTCTGCTTCTTGCTCTGAAAAGCAGATCGCTATTTCTCAGGTTTATAGTCAACCTGCCCTCATTACGGTCTGCATTTGCAGAGCTTACCAGCAACCAGAATATCAATACACACCTGGGCTACTTAAATTTAACATGAGAATCACAGATACCTGCTCTGACCCAACACACATGCCAAGTTTGCAGAAAATTCCGTTACAAGCCAGGACAACAGCACTGCTTGTGACACACACACAGCTCTGTTGTCTTCCCACCAAAACCTATTCAATAAAAGGATATCACACTAGTATTTCTACTTGTAAGTGGGGTGAAAAAAAATAATAAAAAGTGGCAAGTGGATCTCTGAGACCTTAAGTCTCTACCAGAAGTCAGGAGCTGTCATTCCTCCAAAGCTTAATCATGGACAAAGCTGGTCTCAAGGCCAAAGTTGGCTGGTCACAATATGAAAGTTGCACTCAATCCCATTATTGTGATTATTTACCATAAAATTTTCAGGTTACATGTTTAGAAGAAACATAAGATTTAGGGAACTGAAAGKGCAACGTGAGCAACCAGGCAGAAAAGAGTCTTTTATTTTAATAGAGATTAATGACCAGTGAATAGCCGAGTTCCCCCCTGGAGGGCGGGAGCAGCGGGAGCCTCCGCACGGACCCGCTCTGCAGCGGCACCCTCAGGGCTGCACCTTGTGTGGAAACAGGCTCCTGACCACGCTGCCCTTGGACAAGAAACAGTTGGATGATACCCAGCAAGTGTATCACAACCAGTCCAGCTATATGACATTTTCCTATTCCTGCTCTGATCCATCATAATTAAGATACTGGAAACGTATATATTTAATTTTRAACAGTTTATATGACAGTGATTCCTGGGTAAACATCAAAAATTAGGTAGTTCCATCACAACAGATGAGATGGATCCTTAACCCCAGGAAACCAGACTGCTCCTCAATATCCAAACACCTGCCTGGAAAAAACTTTTCACTATCCAGCGCTGGCCAAAAAGCTCCTTGCAGCCCGTTAAAACACAGCTCAGGACTTCACAAACTCCAATTCTCTCGAGGACTTTCCTAACAGATGCGAATGAGGCAAATGAATTAAACAATTTAGCTAATTATTTCCAGAAAAACCTCTATAGTACTCAAGGGTCAAAATACTTTTAAATCAAGCAAATGGCACGTGACAAGGTTTACAAAACTGCCTCCAAGAATTAGAGGCTCAAACTCACTCAAAGTCAGGGGATTAAGGGTAGAGGGTTCCTCACCACGTTTATGACAAGCTCGTTCCTGACCAACCAGATGAACAGAGCAACGCTTTGAAGACACCATAGCCCAAGACTAGTCAGCAAGAACTTAACGCCAATAYAGCGGAGTCTCCTTCCGGCTGTGGAGACCTTTCTTCCAGCTTTTCCATGGAAATAGGCCCTCGCATGACCCTGCTGGGAGCAGCTGCCTGCAGGCCCTTCCTGAGGCAGCTCCTAGRCAGGTTTCTCCTGTCCATGTTCACAATGAGTTCAGATCTGGTGCACGTTGACCCGACACGGGTTCCCTGAGCGGTCCGTAGGAGGTCACTCCACCAACACAAGCCCTTCTGTGTCAATCCAGATCATGCCTGCAAGAAACATCAGCCAACCAGACAACATCAACAGGTGATAACTCTGGCTCCTTGAGGACCATCTACCAACACCTCATCCCAGGCATGAATTTCCTCCATTTCCTGCTTTTAGAGAAGGTCTCCCGGTAACAGAAAGATCTCCTGGTAACAAATGCTTAGGAAGAGCAAGATGACATTTTTAATAACGCGCCGGGTGCAAATCTCATACAAGCAGAGCTCTGCTTGTTATTGAGAGAGGTTTTTCCTGCAGCCCAACCCGTACAGTGCACAGCTCCCTGAGAGCTGCTGCTGAGCATTTGACCTGGAAAACTCGCAGGAAGGAAGGGAGCACCTGAGCTCAGCTCTGAGTCGTCTCCAACGTCTCCAGGAGTGTTTTATGATACCATTGGATGCCTTTAATCAAGCAGTTCATTACAGGCTGGCAGAAACTCCTTGTGGCTGTGAGATCACTCCCCACAAAGTTATTTCGCTCATAGCACTGCCATTTCCTTCCCAAGTTTGTAAGGTTGCCAGGCATCAACCTCCTGCATCTCCAGGTTCGGTGGTCTCCTGTCTAACTAGCTTTTCATTTCCTCAAGGTGACCATTTTTACAACGCTGCGTTTCCTTTCTGGATTATTTTTTTCATTTCCACTCCTAATCATTTCAGAAAAGCTGAATTATTTTCCTCAAGCCTTCCATCAACTGCTGAATTCCTAGCAGGATTTTTTGGGCAATATCTTCATTTTCTTTCCAAATGTTCTTTCCCTCAGGACGTTCTGGCCCAAGCTCACAGCAGTAACATGGCATTGCAGGGAACACCAGGATATTCCCTCATTGGCAGGTGTCCATTTTTGGTAAAAATCCTGATTTCCACTTCAACCTCTCTTCTTTTTAATGCATCACTGAACCATTTCCTTAAGCCACCTGGATTTGTTTCTTAGGATAGCACAGCAGCACGCAGCTATTTCATGACAATGTCACCAGCCACCAGGGCTCGCCAAAATTTACTCTTTTTTGTTGCTAAGACTCCTTGGTGCCTCCCAGCCATCCCCATCACTCACGTGCACCTATAGGCTAAATACCTCCAATAACAGCACACAGTGTCCTAGGCAAGGCTTGACATCTCCAAATTCCTCTGCAAAGCAACAACTTTCTCTGTGCTAACACTCTTCAATACTGCCTTGCCATGTTCTAGCAGGCAACCATGGGAAAGTCTTCCTCCTCCCGCTCCTGAAAAGCTTATAGAGTTTGAGTTTAGCATAATTTTGAATTAAAATTTGGCAAGTTGTGAATTTTGGACTGTAAATGCAGTTTGCATAAGCCCAAAGATTCTAGTCACTCTCTTCAGTGACGGGTCCTTCTGCCCCAGGCCCTTAAGCATTCACAAAAGTCCATCCAAACGTATAATGTAATAATCCCTTGTAATAATCCTATCTGGCTTCTTCCTCCTGTCACTATCAAGCTCATTTCTGCCCAGAGAAAATATAACTCAGCTTTGGAGCAGCGAATGCACAGCACAAAGCAAAGATTTTATTTCTGTTATCTTTGATACCAACCTCCACGGCCCATTAGCTTCCCATAGCAGCCTGGTAATGGTCTCCCTGARTTTGTGCCAAGGCACTTCTGCTTCCCCAACGTGCTGCTTGGCATTCCTTAGTGCTGCTTCCCTACTGTGACCACAGGAAGCAATTTCAAAACAAATACATTAATGATGATTTAACAAAACAATGCGAATTTTTTAAAATGTTAGTTATTTTTGCTGCATCGCTTTCATCGAATTCACTGCTATGTTTGTTGTTGGCTTAAAGCACAGATCTACAGATTCTCCTAAAACTTCATCTCTGCTCATATCTGTTCCAGTTTCCCCCTCTATCAATCTTTAAAGTAACTGAATGCACTGATTTAAGCAACACACATTGAGAAGCACCTTTTTTTTTCCACCCCTTTCCAGTTTAATGAAATATTGCAACTTGCCCGAACTTCTAAAATCCTAAATCCTAAAGCTGTAGATTTAACTTTTTTCAGAGAAGAGAGGAAAATGCAGCTTAATTGGCTCAGTTTTCTAAATACTCTCTGTAACTCATCAGTAAAATTTAAACCAATATGAGACCAAGTGGTTGCTCAAACAGTGGGACGTGCTCAGTCTTTAAAGCACAAACTTACCCCACAGGAATCTGCAAGAGGAAGCAGCTCAACTGAGGRCAGCAAATGGGCACAGAGCTCCCATTTTCAATCAGGAAATATCCTTTGCCATCCCACAGAGCAGTCCCTAAAATAACACATGCTTTTGGTGCATAAAGATGTCACTAATGAAAGAAAACAAAAAGCTGGGGGGTGGCGGAGGGGACAGGGGACAATGAATTAATGGGATTTCAAATGCTGAATGTTCAATGTTGAATTCTCTGAATGGGACAACGAAAATGCTTAAATTTAATGCAGGGGAAGCAGAAGAGACTCAAGTAAATGGTTTAAATAGCAATTAAAGAGCATTCTCAACACAAAAGAAGCTTGCAGAGCAATTCTGCTTCCAAACCAGCTAAAAGCAAAATATTCAGTAAGYACATATTCATTATGAGGATAAAAAGGTAAAGAGAATAAAGCTTTAGGATTTCGCAACATGTTGCATATAGTGCACTGCAGATGGTTTTTGCTGCGAATAGACAAGGAGCTTAAGTTCAGTCCTAATAAACTGTGTGTGAACAGTGCCAGAGCACAGTCATAATTTTGAGAAATACCTATTATTGCCAGTCTTGGCTACTACAGATAACTTGTATATATTACGAGACAGAATGCGTTCTGATTTTCATTTTCCTTCTAGGGTCTCACAAAAAATAGCATCGGGGGTAAAAGGTAGAGGAGATTTCAGAGGATTTGTTCAGCATATATTCTAGGTAAGGGCACTTTTATGGTGCACTTAAGTCCACCAAGAGCCAGTGCTCTCAGGTGTGCCTGCACCTGTGCAATATCCCTCCAAAATGCCAGTCCTGCTCTCCAGGAAAGCAGGCAAAGCTTTGCCTAGTATTTCAGTTTATCTTTGGATGTCAAACGTACCAGGAGAAGATTCAAGCATCAGTGACAAAGGAACCGACTACTTGAGGCAACATGAGCTGAGATGCTCACTGCAAATTCCCAGTGCACACTCTTTCTACCAGGTTACCAAACTGGTTTTCTCCATCTCTCCATACACACTRACTGCCAGCCCTTATAAACTGGAGAGAGTTGCCATGTTTGGCATCTTGGAAGGTTACATAGAGGCATCTCCTTCCCACAAAATGCTTCCCTCGTTGGAACACCTTTRATTATACCTTCATTTTTTTTCAGTCTTTCCAGTACTTTTTTCCTTGCACAATATGTCGAGCAGAGTTCAGCCCAGGAATTAACCTAATTCCTTCTCGTTTCCTTCTCGTTTGTTTTCCACGCAAACTCCTTGGCTTTCTAGGCAGCCAGAACAATCACGTTAGTCTCAATCCTGTTTGGGGCTGAACTGCTGGATATTTTGYTTTGACAATTATGTTGAACTTCATATGGATAGAACCAGCTCAATTATTAGTTATTTCTGTTTAATCTTCAACATCTTAAGAGAACCCATCAGCTATGAGTTGTCATTACTTTATCTTCATAGCCTGTCCTCCAAACCCTRCCACAGATGAAAGATGCGTAGCATTTTTTTCATTTGATTGTGTAGGGCCTGATAATGAAGATTTTTCATGTTTTTTTTTCCCTCTCTTTTCCATTTTTATAAGGAAAAAGGAAAGGAGAGGTAAAAGGAAAATGCTTTTGTAAGCTTACTTACTGTAGACCTGTGTTCCCCTTCTGGTGTCTCAACAGTCGGCACAAAAATAAGGTGACTAAAAATAAGAAAAATGCATTTCTTGCCATCCCTGTCACGATATACCCTCACACATAGTGCCARCGCTCCCAGATCAGCTCTCAGACTGCTAATGCCTAAGTTTTAGAGTACAACAATATATTGTTGGCTATCAAATACAATATATGTCCATATTTTTCTTTTATATGCAAAACAAAAATATGGACATATACTGAATTTGATTTGTTTTGCATATAATTTGTTTTG
Organism: Nothoprocta perdicaria; assembly: GCF_003342845.1. Classification (NCBI taxonomy): domain Eukaryota; kingdom Metazoa; phylum Chordata; class Aves; order Tinamiformes; family Tinamidae; genus Nothoprocta; species Nothoprocta perdicaria. Next base: position 227,449 of record NW_020455390.1, on the reverse strand, counting down.
CATATAAAACTCTATTTGTGTTTTGCATATAAATCCCTACAAGCAAGCCAGGGCTATCTGCTTGTCATGGTTGCTTCTCAAGCAAGCAAATATATATTTTTTTAATCTTTCATAGCCAAGGAGGCTCTAGGGAATCCCTTTGCAATCACCTGCAATATCTGCACCTGCTATTAGCAAGGATGGGGCTGGAGGCATGAAACAAAGCACTGGAAGCCTGTGCTTGTGCAGGGTTTCTTGCCCCATGGCCCGGCGCCCACTCACCGTGGCCGAGAGCTGGGGCCCGTTGAGCTGCGCGTGCAGCACGGCGTCGTTGAGCGCGTTGCGGATCCCCGCGAGCGCTGCCTCCGGGCCGTGCGCGGCGCCCGCGGCGCCCGCCAGGTACTCCAGCGTGCCGATGAAGTCCCTCCAGGGCGCGTCCAGCTCCGCCACGCTGGCCAGGCAGCCGCGCATGACGTTGAGGCAGTAGCCGGCGCAGGGCCGGATGAGCGTGAGGCCCTGGCAGTGCGGGCAGTACTGCATGCGCACCAGCGCCCGGCTGCACTCCTTGGTCAGCGCCGCGTGCTCCGTCGTGTTGATCACCTCGATGCCCAGGCTCAGGGCCTGGCTCAGCAGCCGGCTGGCCCAAAGCGACTTGGACAGCTCCGTGACCAGGTTTTTGGAATAGCGGCCGAAGGGGTTGATGTCCTGCCGCGTGAGCCGCAGACACTCCGTGTAGTCCTCCGATAAATCGGTAATTCCCGGGTTTATTAGGCGGCTGTAGACCAGCGGAAAGAGGCTGTCGAAGAAGCGCCAGACGGCGCTTTCCACGGTGGTCTCCGCGCCCAGGATGTAGAGGGAGAGGTCTGTGAAGAGCTCCTTGACCGGCTCCGCGGCCTCCTTGGCCATGGGCCGGTAGGCGGCCTCGAAGAGGGAACTCGTGCGGTTCTCAGCGACGCGAAGCAAAGACTCGAAGGCCTCTGAAAGAAGGAGGGGAAGAAAGAGAAGGACATGAGAGGACATAAAAACAAACAGTTGGCATCTCAGCTCCTCAGACAGCCTCTACATCCATCCCAGAAATGGTCCTTRAGCAGGCAAAACTCTTTGAAGAACAAGTCCCACCTGTGAGGCAACACTGGGGTAACTGGTTACAATAGTGATCAATGAGTAACGAGTCCATAAGACACCATCCATGTCATGGCACCGGGTTGTAGAAGCAACATTATAACATCCACATTTAATAAAAGGGCACAACCCCTTATCCATTTTTCTTGTGAACTGTCCATAACATCCGCCAGCAAGAAGCACCCGTGCCTAAAAACACAGAGTAGATCTTATCTCAACACCAGCATCCCATCAGCTCAACACCAATCTCAACTCAGGAGCTGCACGGCTCTGCTACCACTGCTGCATTGATTTAATGAATGATTTAACAGTTTAATAGTTTATGGAAGCTATACCTCAACAGCATAATCACAGCTTAACGTTTTATTTACTTTCCACCCCAAACGCTCTCCTGCTATGAAATCTTGCAGGAAAGAAAATAAGGCATTCATGTCTTCCCACAGACTATCTGGAGATATAAACCACACACTTSTACAGATTCAGACAGCTGACAGGCAGAGCAAACATATACAGGCACGAAGGACCAGACAAAGCTGACGTACAAAACAGATAAGGCTGGAGAGCAGCTCCACGGGAGCTTGGAAGCGAGCACCACGTGCTGCTCTCGTCCTCCCRGGCCTTCATCGGAGGCCCTGACACCTCGGGGGGCATCTCTGTGCCCAGCACGGCCCGCTCTGCTCGAACCAAGGAAGGGCCTCCCGAAAAACAACGAGCCACGAGAGCCCGGGCTTGGCTGAACGCATCGAGCAGCCTTCAAGAAAGCAAGAGCAGAAGCAAGTGCTGAATCTCTCCAAACATCTGCCTGCATTTTAGGTTTAAGTGTAATCATGACAGAAGAATGACAAATTTAAGTAGCTCCATTATTTGTTTGGTCTCTTAGGACCACACTAATATTTGGCTCCTTTCCCTCCAACATCTTGCATTTATTACAAGTTACAAGATGACAGAAAGCTATAGTTTGTTGAACAATAGCTTCCTTCTAATACTTTCAAGTCCTTTGGACCTTCTGCATTTTTATGGTTTGCTAAAATATAGTACAGCAAGCTAATATTTTGCAGCAGTAGGACATAACTACATATTAACTGCAATTTGATGCAAAAAGAACGGTGTACACAGCAGAAATTCCCACCCATACGCACATCTAGACAACAGAAAGGATAAATGCTTCAGAATCCTGCTTTTCCRGATATGCCATAAACACTACAAACATTTACAAAATAAGAACAGAGTCCTTGAACAGCAAACAGTAACATAAGCAGATCTTTTTTTTTTTCGCCCCTGATCTTTTTAAGATTACTTTGCAAACAATGTAAGAATAAAATAAATGGTGTTACGTTTGCAAAGACAAAAGCTGAACTCCACAAAGGCCTTAAGTTAACTTTGAAAATATGCTCTTAAAACTCCCAGCTTCATTTCTATTTTGTGCTCTTTACCAGCAGCAAAGGATGTCCAAGAACGAAGGTGTCCTGACCTGTCCTGACCCATGACACTCGGAGCTCTGCTGATACTCTGCTTTTCCCACGTGTTTTTATTTCTAGACAGGCAGTCTTACTACAGATAACACAGCTGCTCTTCTTGAAGCTGATGAGAAATAATTAACATTGTAATAAACATAATTATATCAGCAGTCTCATAGAAATAAGACATCCATCACACAGAAAACAAACTCCAGGTTTGCTGCTAAATATTTTGGCCAGAGAAGAGCCTGTTTGCTGGAAACACCACCCCTCGCTTCTGCTGCCCTCCACAGCTGGTGCCCAGATGTGGGGTGGACAGGTCCTACCCCACTGAAACCACTACYACCAGCCTGCAGATTTGGGCAAAACCCAGCATTTCCCATGGTCACACTGCACTCAGCAGCAAAACTGTGCCATCTTTGCCAAGTTCGGCATCTTCTTCAAACACCAACTTGCCTAGAAATAAGATATTCCAATAAATGTAAATATTATCACAAACCTAAATATTCCTTTATAAAATAAATAGCTGTCCTGACTATCACATCGACTCCAGCAGCTTCAAGCCAATAAAGCTCTTACAATAAAAACAATAATAATAATACAAGTAGGTCAGCATGATTAAAGCAAAAGTTACAGCATGRCAAAGTCAGGCTTGGGAATTCAAACACCACTGCTGTTAATTGGCTTTTTGTGAATTAAAAGGTGGAAAGAAGAATCATCCACTTGGCTATCTGTCCATGGGCAAACAGCAGTTCCCTGATTTTTCCACAAACAAGTTCTCTGCAAGTTATTTACTTTCTAAGTATGGCATATACAGGAAAGTGTGAAGGACACACCTGCTTTGGGTTAGTTGGCCAGGGTTTGGTCCTGAGAGCATCAGCCACAGAAGTGATATCACCAAGTTGAAAACAGGCCTCATTGCTCTACAGGCTGGTGATGCAGACAGAAAAATCCAGGCACAAGCCAGGGATTGATGGTAACAACAACAGAAGGGTGCAGTGATCCACAGTGATGTCCTGCTCGGTGCACTCATCTTGCCATGCAATCAAATACATCCCAATTTCTGCAGTCTGCATGCTGGGGAATATACCCAAATTGCTGGAAACAGCAAGGCCAGCAGGCGCATCTGCCAGATCTAGCAGCAGCCTTGGTTTTGTCATTACAATAACGTCACAAAGTCGCAACGAGCCGCACRAGCACTCAGCGAAGACACCAGAGGAAGCTCTGTACAAGCTGTGCTCAAGCACCTCTGCCAGTCCCTGCGTCCTGGGAATCGTCCTACACAAAACACTGTATGGGAGAGTTTATAGAGAAACCTCCACCAAGTTGCTGTGTGTTGTAGTTTGCTCAGCTCACTCTGAAAAACTCACTATTTATTTCATCTTGCAGCACTTTGTGAACACAGTGACCAAGGCGGTCATTAAATTTAGCTGTTTATTATTTCTGCATACCACATTTCAACGTAATTGTGTATTATTTTTATATACTGCTATTACAGGCTGCAATTACTCGTTCTTTCTAAAGAGAGCAGTTTAGAGCAGAACTGGGTCTGCTGGGCAGCCCAAAGCTGCAGTCCAGATGTGGCATTAACCTTTTACGACATCCACGTGCTTCCGCTGCCAGGGAAATAAAGCAAATAGTTCCCTGGGAATATTTTGCAGTAGAAGGTTGATTGACTTCTAGTATCGGAGGGGTAAGATGATATAGATGAAGAGCAAAAGCCCTGAGGACTACGGCTAAAGTTTTTACAAAACCAGGGCTATTAATACTATTTTCCTCCCAGCAAAACAGAACTCAAAGACCATCCATATGATTCATATTTGCCCATTTTAAATCTGTTGGCTATTACTTAGGAATATCGGTCTGTGGTTTTAACAGCAGTGGGGCCAATGCAAAATAAAAACAGCAGCTGGGCCTCAGCARCATTTTCTATGCCTTTAATTTGCTTTCTAAAAAAACTTAGTTTAGAAAAATTACGATGTACCTTCAGCAAACTTGCCTGGGTTGCTCCCCTTTTGTCTGTGTCGACATCAGGATTTTTGCTCTTCACAGAACCACCTTGGAAACCCTCAGGAGGTCTGGCAGCCACCTGAGCTGGGGGGCAGACCGGTGTTGTCCGAGATATCCGATCGATCCCTCGGCCTGGACAGGGATGACTGGAAGCCCCAGCTACAGCGGGCGACTTGTGAATGATTCCTGTGCTCAATTACGGTGCTAAGCTTGAAAAATAACCTGCAGTGGCAGCTCTGTAACCATCAGCAGCTGTTTCAAGCTAAATCTGTCTAGTTCCTCAAATTAACAGTTTGATCGAAACGTTCTCCTGAACACAGTTTTGGCTACAGAACAATACGGCTTCTCCTTTGTTTTCCAGGCTAAGTCTCTGTGCACAGATGGACGGCGGTCTGAAGAAAACGTGTCAGTGTTTCTCCTTAAAGAATAAAACGGCCTTCCAGGACAAACAAACAGCTTAGAGGAAAGTTTGCTTAAAATTCAACCCTGCTCCGTCCCGTTACAGGATGAGCCAAAACCCCCGGTGCCTCTTAAAACAAGGTTCTTGCCATGTTTTCTTTGACACGTTGGAGTAATCCTGCAAAAATGGAGTTAGCTCCAAAGGACAAGCAGGCTGGTGCAGGGATCCAAGGTTAGCACGGAGCTAGGAAGGAGTCACGGAGGGCCCGAGCAAAGTGCTTGGCCCCCAGCTTGGCCTCTCCAGAAGAGATGCTCATTGTGCTGAGAACAAGCCAAGGGCCCAAGGCTTCACCTGCTTCTAWCCCACTTCTCAGCACAGAAAAGCTTGGCTGTTTTATACACTTTTCAATAACAAATACTCTCTAGAAGAGGGGACTGTGGGGTATCTTTGCCTGAAAAGACAAAAGGACACTCATGATAGCCTTATTTCAATCTTTAGGATTAAGTCTCTCCAGTAATTCCTTCCTACAGGCTGTTGGTGTAACATTTTATTTGGATTTTCCAATTTTATTACCAGTAGTTTTGGAGTGAGATATTTTGTGCATAACGTAGTTTACCAGACTGAAACAGCCTTGTAGGAGACTGTGTGTTCCCTACCTGCAGTCTGAGCGACTCAATTCCCCAACTCAGTGGGGTCGCTTATTGTAGGGGGACATAACTAGTGCACAAGGACAGCTGAGATGCTGCTGCTGGCCTGGAGGAGGGAGAACAGCCAGACCTGGAGCGGGTGGAAGCTGTGCCAGGTACCAGCAGCAGARAGCAGGAGAGCAAACCCTGCACGGTCTGATCTGTGCTAATGGGGGCCCACTGAGCACCACGGCTGTTACCTCCAAAYGAGAAAAGCAGCAAATGCACCATGTCTGTAGAGGCCAGAGGGGCTGCACATCTCCACGAGAGTGAGGAAACTCTCCTCATCCTGCCTCCGACACGCTGCTGCGTTACGGACTAACGCTGCCTGCCAGGGAACACGGCGGCAAGGAAGAAATTGAGGTATCTAATTGTGCATCTCTGGTGTATTCAAGACTACCAGAAAAGGGCAAAATATCTTAGATTTGCATTTGTTAAGAAAAAGAGAAACAAAAGACTCCTCTGAAGCCCCCAGAGACAGAGCACAAATATGACCTGCTTGGATGCAAGGCTCCGCTCTCCTGGAAATCCTTTCATTAACAGSAGAACCAGCAGACAGGGTCCCTAGGGAGAACCTCCTCGACCTGCTCATTACAGAGTTCAACTGGCAGTAGGAAAGCTAATACGTCTGCTGCAGAGGGTCACGAACCGGTTCAGGATTTCCAGCTGAATTAGTTAGGTGGTCCGGTCTGATCTGCTTCTAAAAACCTAAGAGAAAACAGAAGCACAAGAGACAGGGCTGGCTTCACAAAGACGAAGCGTTTTGTTTGTTTTGATGCTATTTTTGTTGTTCTTGCTTATGTAYTCTGGCAGAAAGGTGAAAAATACTGAGACCCCCATTGAAGGGCTAAGGTCACAGAGAAGATGGAGATTCTCCATGTCGCCAGGCACTGGGATCCGCTGCAAGTCCCAGTGCCTGGTGCCTTCCATCCAGCCCTGCTCCTCAGGCTCCCCAGCCATTTGGATCCCTTGGAAAACTACCCTCCAAAACCCAYCACAGCGTTGGGTATCCGCAGGCAGGTTTGGGCTGAGAACAGTTTGCTGCATGGATCAGGTTTGYTGATGTGCTTCCACGATGCACTCACAAGAGCTGCTTAGGTTCAAGGCAYAGCAATTGATCCTGGATTAAAAACATCAGCAATACTTAAAGAAAATACATTTAGATTCTTTTCTCCGCAACAGCTGCTATCAGCTTTTGCTCTCTTGCAGGTTCTCTGCAAACGTGTTTGATATCAGAGTGCTACCAAGGGGTTAAAGGACACGTCTGCGTGGAGAAGCTGATTTTATTCAGCAGTTTGCTTTGCAGACACAAGAAATAATTTCACCTGATGATTGAAGAGAAATAGGGGAAAAGACTGATTTCAATAGGCATTGTATCCAAATCACCATAAATTTAAGAAAATATGCCATCTGTTGCTTTCTAAAATCTCACATTCTCTCAAAAGCCCTCTGAATGGGAAAAGTAGAGGAGGAACAGCACTAAAAGTAATCCTATAAAAACAGAACATATTTTTCTTTTATGAAGAGTTTCTCCTCAAATTATCCTCCCAAATTCCTTCAAGCAAAATGACTGGCAAGTGTTCAACACATGGGTCAGCTCTGGCACAAGGAGAGATGCTGGTGATTTGACAGACAGCCAGATGTTTGAGGGGAACAAGTTATTCCGCACAGAGAGTATGTGGACCATTAGCACTAATAAATCAAGAAGTCTATTTTTCTCCAGAAATTCCCTGTTTAAAAAGAAAAAATACAGAAAGATTAAGTTTCAAGATTTTTCCAATCATGTTGATTTCAGACAACCCAACCCAAAAATCACAACCCAAAACTATGAGGCTGCTTCTCTTCCATGCACAAAATTGTGCAATGCTTTAACAAAATGAATGCACTAAGACACCATTCTCCAATGCTGCCACATATACCCAGGCACCCTCTGGAAGGAGCAAGGCTTTACAAAATCTCCATGCTCGTGTAAATGCCAGAAGCTGGCATCGTGGTGGAACCATGATTCACTACATGATTTTTAGCTATTTATTTATATGCRGAGTTATTTTATCTATACGAGTAGCAGCAGCAGAGGAATTGTGCAAAGGAGGCTAAGAATAGGTTTTAGGAAATTAGACCTGAGTAAATAGAATCACAGAATCATTATGGTTGGAAGAGACCTTCAAGATCATCAAGTCCAACCGCACACTCCTTCCCACCCTGCCTGCTAAACCATGTCCCCAACCACCTCGTCTGCATGTTTCTTCAACGCTGCCAGGGACGGTGACTTCCCCGGGCAGCCTGTTCCATTGCTTGGATCAATCAAACATATAGATCTGCCTTATTCAAGCTCTGTTATATAAAGTTTGATGATTTGGACGCGAGTTGATTCCAGGACCAGCCCCAGTCATGCAATCAGCTGAAGTCCATCAAGTCCTAAAGTTCACACATCTGAGGACTTGCAAGGCTGCTAAATGTGAGCAACTGTCTCTGCTGCCCAAAGGTCCATTCATAACTTCAGTGGATGGGGAGACCTAGAAAGCTAACACGCATTTTGGTAGCCAGAGCTTCACAGAAGTGTTGTGCATCTTGCCCTTCCTTTCAGTCTCTTCCCTCAAAAAGGGGCAATCCTCTCATTTTTCACTCTGGAAACTATCATTCTTAACTGGGGCCTTTATTCAGTTYGGTATTTAAGTTTAAGCTCAACCTGCTGAGGACCATTGATGTCCTCAAGTGTCCCCCTGAGCACAGGCACGGACAGAGATAACTACCAGATGCTCGTGGGAATGTGCTAGAGTTCATTTCATGGCTTCCTCTTCTGCTTAAGAGTATTTGGCATCTCATGGCCCCTCCTTGGTTTGTTTCAGTTACACAAAGGCCATCAGAGATGGAAAATCAATTGTAGAAATACTGGTGGCAGTTGAAATACCAAATATATCACTTACGCTGAGGTTTTAATAGGTGACTGTCCAAGCCTCTCGCACGGGTGTTGCTTTTATAGCTCTGCTTCAAGTTTTGAAGTCTTTTATCCAATAATACAAGGAAGCCCAAGAGCTGCAGATGCATCATGCTGGTAACAAGGCCACCCCAGCTCTTACTGTTACGTGCCAGAAGGAGACAGACTGCAGCAAGGTTGGTGACAGCCCCCTGCTTAGTGAGAACAGAGCAAACAAACATTCACACTAAAAGAGCCGAAACAGGAGTCTAAGCAAGCAGGACACTGAGCCTTAGCAAGCTCCCATTAAGCCAGCAGAGTTTCCCAGGAAAGCACAGCCTTGTGAATGCACATAGGGCTGTGAAACTGCAGCACGTCACCAAATCCAAAATGGGCACAAAGAAGCAGATGGGTTAACAGGTCGGTAGGTAAAGCTCAGAGAGCTCTACAGACAAACTGGACATACCATCTAAAAGCATTTTTTGCTTCTATCCAGTGTCCATCTGGAATGACCCAACATTACTCACTGGTTTTARGTTCAAAAGAGTTCCAGGAGCCTCTAAAACTGCAGAAGAACTGGATCAACATTGTCAAAGAAACTTCTAAATACAGCAATTAAATTTTTGCCCTAACATCATACAATTAGTATATTTTAAGAAACTCTAAGTATATTAAAAAGCCTGAGCATATAGGCAAAAAACTGATGCTTAAAATTGTCACACTTCATGAACTATAGTCATCATCCTCACATGCTTATCTTCATTTCAGATCATGTGGAATTGATAAAAATAAGTCACCTTTTGTACCCGAGTCATTTAGTTCCCACATTTTCAGCCCGGCCCAAATGTATAAAGTAAACATCACATTTTAGTGGGCGGGAGCTCTCTGAAATGATTTTCCCGGGGGTCAGTCCTTGCAGCAGCACTGCGGGGAGAGGAGAAGGAGCAACCAAGCAGCCACATACGGAAGCGACTGGGGGGCTGACACACCAGGGTAACAGATACGATGCTCAGCTACCCCAGGCCCCAGAGGCACCCACATTTATTGCATTTTAGCCCCATTTCATGGCAGCAATTTGGCACAGCCCAGGTTTGTCCTATTCCTGCAATAGTTCATCCGCAGAACCCCTGCGAGTTCTGTACACGCTTCAGCTTTCCGCCAAGAAGGGTGGGTGGAAGGGGTCTTCAGCTCCAAAGCCACCTGGAAGCCAGCAGGCCATTCGGATCCCTCCAACAACCACCTCCTGCCGACAACAACCTCACACCATGGAAGGGTTTTCCCTCGCTCCAGTCTCCAGCTCCACCTTGTACCACGACACCCCTCCATAAGGTTTTATTTACTCCTAAAATTGTAGGAAAACAGGACTCACATGCTGATTCAATTAATCTACCCTGGGAAAGTTTATAAATTCAAGCATATTCTGCCTTGGTCAAAAATTTTCCACTCTCGGGGAAATACCATGCCTTAAATACCTTGCAGTCCCTCAGCCAAACACCTCTTGCTGCTTATTCGCCACCGGCTGCAACGGCGCTGCCTGGTCCGTGCTCCCCCAAGGGCTTAACTAAAAATTAAGCTTAAATCTAAGCTCCAGGAGGCCCTGAGTGCAGGTTTGATGTTCCCTCCATCAATGCAGAGACATCTCTGATTACAATTCCACATTTCCATGCAATACCTGCATTGCAAGGGCTCCCATCGAGTTTCCTCTAGTCCTGGCCCTGGCAGCACAACRCGAGGGCAGGGGACAACAATGTCTCCTTGTGCCCAAAACCTAAAGAGGTGTCGTAGCTTAGAAGTCTTTGGGGTTGGATTATCTGCACAAACATGTCATCTTCAACAGCAATTAAAGGGAGGAGATAGRTCTTACCGAGCCAAGCCAGAAAAGTAAATGACTTTGAAAATCAAGTCGGGCTCTTTCCCCAGTGCCCCGTGTGTCCGGCAGGAGGCTGTGCGAGGAGCTGTTTGTCCTGTGCGCCTGGGGACAACAGGAACAGCCAGCTCCTCAGAGAGCTTAAGGCCACATCTCCTGCCACGTGCAGCGTTTAACCTAAGGGCCTCGGGAGACTGAGACACAGCGCTGGAAAAACCTCACTTGAAAAACCTCCCCAGTCCTTCTGTGCCCTAAAGACAGGAAAGCACTGCCAGAACCATGAGGTTCCTCATTCAAGATGCTGTCAAAGCAGCCCTAAAACAGCACCCACTTTCACTTGAGGCAGGGCTGAACCCATCTCTCCACACAGCCACTTGGCAAAGACCAACAGAGCAAGCCCAGAGAGACAACCCATTAAAGCAAAAGTGACACCATGTGAAGAAGCTTGCAAATTTACAGGGGATATGACCTTGAGGACCAGTTTTCTGTTTTCTCTTCAGAGGCCAGGTGGGAGATTTGGTTCTTGGGAAACTGCCACAAGAGAAAGGAAGGCGAGGGCTGAGCACAGCAAAGGCAGCTTCATCGGGGCTGCACTGGGACCCTGGTGCATTCACCGCTCCCCAAAATGCGACTTGTGATTTAGCCAGAAGTGACCAAAGATCCCMAAAATTGAGAGAATGTTCAGAATTTATTCCGGGATCTTCTGGCCAGCTGGGCTGGGGCGATTGGGGCATCACCACCCAAGGCATCTAGCGCAGAGGAGCAGCCGTAGGGCACAAGAGGACAGAGGGGCACGGCTGGGGCCCATCGGCCACGCGCAGAAACACACGATGCTCCTCGCGGCAGCCCCACGTCCACAGCCCCAGGGGCAGATATCTCGCCCCGASACCCTCCCGGTTCCTCCTCATCTTCCTGCCCTCAACAGACCACAGGAATTTCTCGTTGTTTGTTTTCATGTCTTGGACTTTGCTCTTCAAATTCCACCTTGGGCCCCTGGGTTTCCTTCTCTCCCTGCCCGCTTTGGGTTGTGCCTCCATCTCCGGCATTCACTAGTGTTGGATTTCCAGTTTCTGACAGATACTTCACATGCTCAAATAACCTCCTGAACTTTGCCTTTAAGCATATGGATTCACTTGCCTTCCTGYTCCTTTTCTCACATGGTGCTTTTTCTACTCTGTTTCTACTCAATGACAATGTGCGGCCTGCTTGAGGATCAACCATGGCTGAACTAAGACTTAATTTATACACTTTATCACAGTCATTTATTTAAACAATATTGACATTCTGAGAGGGCACCCACACAGGTCCCTATGTTCTTCATTCCTATATAGAAACTCTCCTGGGAGCACCAGGCAACTTGCACATTTAAATTCAACTTTATAAAACGCAGACACAGATGCCTGAAGCAACTAAGATGAACATTGCGATCTCTGAATCAAATGCATCAGTGGCATCTAAAAAGGCTGTCACTATCACGTGCACAAGCTGAGAGTTGTTCTAGCTACATATATTTGTGCAATAAAGTAGCAGCAAAACTTCCTGAGAGTTTTAAGCCCAGAAAACTTCACAGCACTCTTAGAAATACTACTTAGTAACATTCTTAGCCAGAATTTGCCATGCAGATGCTATACATTTGCCTGAAAGTGAAAAATACACCTGCAAAAAATGTATTTTTCCTGAAACATTGGCATAAGTTTACTTATCATGAGTCAAGACATAGGAAGCTTGTTTCCCATTTCAAGTAACTATGAAAAACAAAACAAAAAATTACCAGAGTCCAATTACCCGGCAGTTGCTCTGGCAGTGAAGTCCTGCCCCAAGTAAGAGAGTATTGAAATTTGTCCCTCCCTGAGATGCTTTGCTGCATCATTTCAGGGGTTTCTCAAWCAGACACATTTTTATACAAAAGTTGCAATTATAAGGGTCATTTATCATGCTTTCTTTTAAACGTACATATGATTTTAAAAGGGATTCTGAATGCATTCATCATGCCAAAATACCTAACGCACACAAAACGTTGGACATAAAGGTCTTCAAAATGAAAGCAATCCCATTTTCTTTCAAATTTATCTTTGAAATACCTTTTTTTTTTTTTATCATTAATGAACATCTGAGGGCCATAAAACTGAAACTTTTGAGGGTTCCTTAGCTTTCAGAAATATCAAGGACAGTGAGCAGTGAATACCTGGTAACAAAGACCATTTTTTACTGTTGACATCCAGAGTTGACAAGGTTAGAGGAAACAAGCAACAATAAAATCACTATTTTAGAGAAGATGTTTTAAGGAAARCAAACAGCACAGAATAAGCTGTTTACTTTCTMAATTAAAAGTAATGTTTAAAGTAAAGTTTTTTCTTGTTAACTAATAGTCTGCTTGCCTGCTCAAGGAGCAGGACTTATAGTGACACAACTTCACAGATGCACAATTCTCATAACAGGTAAAAAAAAAAGTTTATTTTTGAATGCAACTGTGAGATTCTTACCTGGCCACAGTGAGAGTTAACTAGCATTTTATGAGTTTGTCATTTACGTTGCCAGAACACGAAACCTTTCACCTGCAGAAGGGATCCCTCTTCATGTAATCAAATACACAAGTCTGTTATTGTTTTATCTACATATTAWCATCTCTAAGAGTGCTTGCTTGCTATGAACAAATAGCTGCAGTCCCAGAGTGTACGGTACAAAAGCAGTAATTCCTTATTCACAGATATCCCTACTGAACCCAAAGGGACTCCCTCTGCACACACAAAACCCAGCAGGTCTATGAGCCAGGCAGGAMTCCCAAAGGAAACAGTTAAGACACAAACCTTGACACCAATTTCCCCTTTGAAGTCTGCAAATCAAATGCAGTTTCACCAGTATCTCRACAGAAAACAGCAGCACGTTTTTTTCTTTATTTTTTCTGTGGCTCCTGACAGGTGAGAGATTTCTTTGCCTACAGGCTCTCAATTAACCTGCTGCCACTAGAAAGTAATGAAGAGCAAGACAAAATGTGAAAAACGAAAGACACATCCAAGGTACCAGAGAACAACCCAAGTGCAGCATCATTTCAATCGGTGCCCTTCTGCCTATGGGCAAGGGTGCTGCCCTCACAAACACCACGGTGTTTAGTTATTGCTTCCATTTCACAATTCCAGTTCCTCCTCAGTGCTCGAGGAGCCCGTAGGAAGGAGAGCAAAGAAATGAGAAATGGAAACCCAAGGGAAGTCCCCACACAAACCCTGCCCTTTGCCTTCGCTCAGCAAGCTAACCAAGCAGGAGCTGCAAAAGTAGCAGCTACTTCTTCCCCCCAGGTGAAACTGGGTCTGTTTTAAAATCCCTGTTAACTTTTCTCCTCAAATTCCAGCTCTTGGTGTTGGTTCATGTTTCTTTTATCCTCGCACTACCACATTCTGCCCCTTCAATGAGAATTTGAAGTTTCAGCCCTTTCTTCGGCTTTCGGTAGAAATCAGTTTGGTTTTGCAAACACATAAGCTCCAAGTCCTTGGCCAGAATAACTGGGTGTCCATGCATGCTGCAAGATGCGGAGCCCCTCGGTCAAACCCAGAACTTCAGGAATTTAAGGAATCATCGTTGCTGTGCTGGCACACGGGTGCTCACAAAACAAGGAACACCCCCACCTGCCTCAAAAAGTAACACGCTGGGGGCCTGGAAAGCTCTGCCACGGATAAACCCCACTTGGAGAACAGGGCATGATTTTTGCCTCCTAAGCACTCCACACGGGAACTCCAGGCGCATGTGGAGTGACAGCCGCAACCCGAGGATGTCCACAGGCTGCCCAAGGATACACAGAAAAGAGCTGATGAACCAAAAAGCCAAAGGACGGGGGGCCTTGGGAGGCCCTAAACCCCCTGCTCCAAGAGATACACTAGGAATGGGAAAAGCTGAAAAATTACAAAGCTAACGAGACACAGCTGCCATTTAAAAGCCTTTGTTAGTCCCACTAGTTTAAGCTTGAAGGTGCTCGACCAGTTTTTACTTACTGTAGAGCTTGTCAGTCATTTCCAATGAAGTCAGCAGTGCTATGAGCAGCTACTTACTATTCAATAGGCAAATAAATACAAGCTTTGGGTTTTATTTTGGACCTGGTTTYTGGCTGCTGTGTCAAAAATCCCCTTAGAAAAACCAACCCTACAAGTAGAAGATATCGAGTCTATCTAGAACAGACGACTAAATAAATACGTGCTTGGGRTCGTGGAAATCTGCAGAGAAGCAAGTGCACTTAAGACTTCTGGAGAATATGCTGTGAAACACTGAGATTCAGGACCACTTTAAATGGAAATATTCCTATTTTAGTAACAGGTACGCYTTTCAGAGAACTACAGACAAAATTCAAGTACCTTCCAAACACTTTCAAAGGAGAGAGAAGGGGAAAAAAGAGCGAAAATACTAATGAATCCTTCCCAAAAGTGTCTTTATGAAGGTACATAAAAACTCCACTGCTAGGTACAAGCAGCAAAGCCTTTTACAACTCTCATGTTTTCATGTTCGCTGTGGTAAATAAAGGGCTATGCTCTAAGGTAAGACGAATACGGGCCATCTGTTACMTAACCAAGTGACCAATTAGAAGAACGACATCTAATTCGATCAACCTCGACTGTGCAGGTTAAGCCGTGAAAAGATCCAAACAAACGTATAATCATCGGTAAGCAYGACTGGATTAGCCAGACTAATCCAATGGAATAGATACAGTGCTCCTGGAACACTACATTTATTTCAATATTCCGTAAGTTCTTTATTACATTACATGGAGAGGGATTCCAGCGATGGGACATTTCCTAACAAAAATAAAAAGCCATCGAGTGTCTAAATCATACATATGCCAAAACGTGTTTCTTTGGAAGAGAACAGTCGTTTTTCCCCTTGGTGGAAACACACTGCACTGAGAAGTGGTAAAACTTTACTGTGGAAAATACAAAAAAATGACTCTAACATCACACAGAGCTGGAAACACGTTTGCTGTGACCCAGCTTCAACAGCAACACGAGGGAGGTGGGTCCATGACAGTGAACTGCCACGTGCACCCTGTGCACAACCACAGCTACCAGTAACAGCGCCGCAGGGATCCCTGCATCCCCTGCCAGYGTTTGCCAGGCAACCCCACAGTCCCTATGGTTGCTCCAGCTCCCGGACATCTTTAACCCAAAAAACCTACAAAGCAGAAGAGAATCTCGCTCCCATCTGCAGCTGACGGGCTGGGTGGAAGGACACAGGAATTTCTTAGCATGTTTAGCATCTTAGCAAATCTGAATTTTCACTAGCTAGGTTTGCATCATGGTTTTTCACCACTTAAAGTGCATCAAATGCCTTGCCACCCTCAGCCAAATCTATCTAAAAAGGCATTCATTTACTTTATATTGTATTACCACTGCAGCAGTGAAGGTCATTGCAGGTTTCATCCTCACCTGATCTGGCCACTCGCACAGGCTGCAGGATGCTTGTCACCACACTTTCAGTCATCAGCCAGCACATTTTTCCCTCATTTTTAGTAGAATAAATGCACTTAACATCAAAAATTGTATTTTCTGTTATCTACAGTTACCCAGKAGGCAGAACAAGCCCGCAGTTAAGACCCTGCTATGGGTAAAGTGGTGACAAGCAAGGAGGGACCACAATCCTTGCAGCACACTTGCTATTTTGCAATTGAATTATAAGCCTTGGAAGAGAATTTTGCAAGAGACGAGACTTGTCTAGGCCTTTAGGCTGGGATTATCCCAAGACAACTAATACAGCTAGGCACTTAATTCCTTTAGGCCCTTCTGAAAAACTCAAGGTTTAGCAATTAACCCCAGTGAATCTCTACCTTTCCCAGGGCCCGGTGCTCAGTAAGGGGACCCTGTAGCCAGACTCAATTAAAACAATTGCTTGGCTGCCTGGGCCACTTTTGGCAGCATCGTCACCGTAGGGTCACCTCTCCTAAACATCTTAGGCTGTAAATCCACGAGCACAGTTGCAAATGTGCAGAACAACAGAGCCTCTGGCAGCAGATGGTCTGGAGGCGACACGATTTAAGGGGCTGCCTTCCAAGGCCTGTTAAATCATAACAAAACTCCTTCTCCAAAGCAGGGCTATTTTTTTTTCGGTGGCATCAAGATTAGGGCTCTGTCCATCCATTCAGCTGCAAGGAGGCGAGAGGAACATGGGTACCTGAGATATGGCACATTATATCCCTCTTCATATTGTGAAGTGGATACCACACAACACAGAAGATGTGAAATACAGCCAAGTTGGTGCTCCAGGAACCCCATTTCCTATTTCTTTGCACAGATAAAAACCTCCTACAGGAATCTTAACACCAGGTGAATGTAGTTTATCTGCCTCTGCTGTGGACAGCTATTTCTTACCGGGGAAAAACGCTGGAAGAAGCATTCATTACGACACCGTGGTGGGACATCTTCCCCAAGTCATTTCTAACATTTCTAATACATCTCAGACTCAGCATGACCCACTTCCATTGCCAACAGATCCACATACAACAATAAACTTGAATTTCCTCCTCCAGCTTTTCTCAGCATCCGCTCCTTACCATAACTAACCAAGCACAGCAAATCTTTAACCAATGACCTAGAGCCTTCTACAAGATGTGTTGTGAGTTACTTAATTGTTTTATTCACAAGTATCTAGAGATCCTTATAAAGGGCTAAACAAATGCAACCTGGTCTTCTTAAGGGTTTATACTGAAAGATCAACATAAGCAGTATTAAAGATGCCAATTTAACACACACTTAAGGGAGGCCATGAATAAACGTTTTTAGTGCAGAAAAAAAATAATAATTAGATTAAAAAGGGGGAGATTTTGAAAGACGAGACGCATTTGAACAACAATATATTGGAAATATGCCCAGCCTAAAATTATTCCTTTTGTATTGCTTCTCAACTACACTATAAACAAATCCATTCTCCTAATTATACAGGCATTACTGCACAATTCATTCAGTTGCATCTCGTGTGGAGGTGGCATATTTCTGCAAACCATAATCTCACCCTCTTCTCTCTGCAGTTTCACATGCAAAAGAATTTCAATACATTTTGGGGGCCTGGGTTCAGATTCGCAGAGGTGGCCAACCCCAAGCGCAGACCCTGTTTCGGTGCAGGGCTGGTTGGCACCAGCTGAGGTCTGACTCCTGGCCAGGAGCTCTTTAGTCTGGTGTAGAACAGCTCGGTGCTCTGTATGGAGTTATATTTTGCTAGTCCTTCAGATAGGATTCCAACTGGTAATCTGTGCGCCTCAACACTAAATGAAAATCATACGAAATCATATGAAATTTCCACAACCTTTGCACAGATTTAGGAAATTCCTAAGGTGGCTGAAGATTGTGAACCCTGAYGAGCTGCTCAGGGCATCCTCAGAGTTCTCTTGTCACACAGAGCACTGCAGGGAGGAAGAGGAGGAGGGAGCTGACACACTGAGCACGGGCTGCTGCCCACGAGGTGGACAGCAACACCCGGCCTGTGATCACAGCAATGATGTTAATAAGACACACAGCTTACCTGTCACTAGGAGCCATGGAGATTTGGCACAGACACTGGATAGAGGCTCTTGTTTCTTGGTTTATACCCAATTAAACAGTTCTAGAGAATATTAGCAAAAAGATATTGCTGGTTGCAAAGAACCACCAGTGAAGTGCAGTGCTTCAGGTCATTTTGTTAAGAATCTGTGCTAGAAAACACCAGTGATCGGAGCAACACCACAATGAGAACATTTGGAAGAGGAAATAAGGCTTATTTTTCTGAGAAACCCTTGAATGGGTGAACTTCAGTCACAGTATGTTGAGAGTCTAAGAGAAAACATCAGGGAAAACAGATACTTTGGATTGAATGCTATTTATTCATGCTCATTTATCAAACCCATGTGTATACAAACCTTTTTAATTCAGCTACTCTAAGCATTTAAAGTCTGATAAGATGCTGAGGGCATAACTCACAAAGCATCATGTAAAAGAAAAACAGACCAAGTCCACCATGTAGTGGACCATTCATAGACCAATATCCTCTTAATTTTAGCTCTAACTCAGGGCCAGTTGATCCTACACTTAACTTTAAAAACGTAAGTAATCTCTTGGAAACTAATGGAAACACTCACTTTAAAATAAAGACAGGCTGGAATGTGCTGGTGTTTGAGGACCCAGGCAATATTCTATTACTGCTTGTGGCCCATGGCATTTCTACATGCTTGACAGAGCTTTGGGAAATATAATTTTTGCATGAAATTGCTGGACACAATTCAATACAAGTAAAAACCTGTGTCACATGGGATTGTTCAGATACCTCGTATGAATGGTTTGTTCCACATAAAACATATTTCTTCAAAGCATCCCTGGGATTTTGAACACAGTGAAAAAAGAAAGAGAAAGAGTAGCAAATGATCAAGCCTGGGGAATACAGGGTCTCGAAAATATTTCTGTGTATTTTTGTACACCAAAAATGGCTTTATACTCAGCTCTGCATGTGTAGGCTAGACTTGTAAAACATATGGGAATCTTTGGTGAGTGGAGAAGGGGGCTGGCAGCTCTAGGCTTTGCCAAACAGCATAAAAACTGATATTTATATAGAGATCTCTCTCTCTATATATATATATATAAATCAATAAAACTGACATAATATTGACTTATAGCACTGACTTTTACACTGACAGAAGTAAGCGCCGTTTTTAGGGGGCACATGAAAGGCCAATACATATGCACAAAGTCATATTATTCTGCAATTTATATAAAAAACTCTTTCTATTGTTTCTCAAGAGAACTCTCAGCCTTATTGATGTTATATTCAGAGGGTACAATCCCGGCTGATTTTGCAGGAAAAAATGCCCTTAGAAATGATGAGGAATCATCAGCTAAGGAGACCTTTTTACTGAAGAAAGAGGCCAAATGACTAATATGATTTTTGGATGAATAAACTGGAAAGTAGAATTGTAATTTGAGCATTCAGGGCCTCCAGTGTCTGCTTCTTAAATTCTCAAATCATGTTGATATATCAGGAAATGTTAAAAGAGCCATTATTGTAAAGCTGGAAAAGATATTTTTAGTGAAAGACTCAAAGATCTTACTGTAAATCCTCATTTTCAGGGTGACTTTGTGAGSTTCCCAGGCATCAAAATTTTGGTGACAGCTTCTTCTGCTCAGGAGATCTGAGGCTTTGGCTTGGCAAAGTTTTAACTCATGCAAAGAAAAAAAAAGTCAGTGAAACATGAGACTAAAGGAGGAATATATGACCAACCAGCTCACATCAAATACTTAAAGGTCTCTCGAATTTCATCCATTTATAGCAAACCTTATTATTATTATGCAAGGCCCATTTTTTTAATATAATCTGCTTTATGAAACCTGAAAGAAGCCAAAATGTAGAACATTCACAAACAATACATTTTTATGAAGCTCAAATTTCCTGATCTTCTTGCATATCACAGCTTCTATTCTCCCTGAAGATGGAAAAACTACTCCAAAAAAAAGCAGATGTTTTGGTTTAATTTTTTTACAGCTTYCATCACAAATAACAAGATCATCTTAAGCTCAGTCTAAGTGCTGATGAGGTAACTACCCTGCACGGCCATGCAGCAAAACGAGCAAGATGTGAATCCGTGCCCTGGGGTCAAGGAATTGGAGCTGATGAATCCTTTTATTTGATCACAGCAAAGAAAAAAGCAGAGCCCTTCCAAAATCTGAGGTTCATTTGCAAGAACCTTGACCCCTGCCTGACGTGTCTGATGAGAGAAGACCTCCTCTTTCTGGAAGAGGCCTAAACCAATTGCCAGCAGATTGCATCCTTTCAAAGAAAGGGTAAGAGAAGATGAAGAAAGGATTTAAAATATTTCTCATTCCAAAAGGAAAGCAAAGCAGTTAGTCCTTGCTATATCAAGGCAGGCTGCTCTTTTCTCCAGTTTACCTGTTTACATTAGACACATTGCAGAGCTGAGGTGGATCCTTCAATGATACCAATTGTTGCAGCCTCTCCCCAGATTTCACTTGACCATATGAAGAGTTGGAAAGGATGAAAGCAACCAGTTCAGAAATCAGCTGTGTCTCATTAGACAGGGCCCGAGGTGGGAAACTGCATCAGACGCGAGAGCTCGTCCTTGGAAGATCCCTCTCCTGGGCACCCAATCCTGATCTAAGTATTCGCAGGAACGGWACACCCAGGCACAACTCTACCCTGTCACTTTAGGTTCTCCTTAGAAATAAAGGTTTATTCTAGGGATACATGATGTGACATCTTCCAGACTTGGAGGAGAGTTTCTCGACATGAGGTTTACGCAGCGATGCTGCAGCTTCGGAGGGCTGCCACATCCCCAGCGCTTTCCCATGTTTCACACCGAATCCGCTAGGATCAGCCCAGAGTTTGTCCGGAGCTGCTGAACGGATAGGGCACGTTCAGCACTGACTGCTCATTTCAGAGTACATTTGCTAAGCAAACAGGGCTTAATTACCTGTCACCCAGCCTCTCCGGACTCAATTCTCATTCATTCGTGTTTCCAGCTCGAGGGATTTGCTCCTTTTCAGAATGATGCAAATCACTTATTTGCACTTCAAACTTCTCCGGCCCTCCAARAGGCCTTATATACCTGCCAGGAGAGCCCTGTATATTCTGCTATACCAGGAATATATCTGATGTCAGCGTGAGATTAAACAAGGCTAAGAACCAGCAATTTTGCAGATATAAAACTTGGCTGGGACAGTTTCCAAAACCTATCGAGGGGCTCGGTAACTAAAAGCCTGCAAGGCTAGAGGGAAAAGAACTTCTCTTCCCAAGACTAAAATCACCTTATGCGGGCAGTGCCTTTAACATAATTAATAACAGCAAGATAATTACGACTTGGAGTATTAGGACCTGCAAGGTGACAGCTTTCAGTGCAGATGGGAATGCGGYGCAGGAAGGGACACTGGGACACTAAAACTTATCCCATCCAATGCCCTCCATAAAGGAAAGCAAGAAGGTTGCACTTTTGTCACCCATCAGAATGGATTTTGATGCACACTGATAAAGCACTAAGCATTAAAAATGTGAAGCTACCACACAGAAAAGGTAAATGAAAGAACTACATATTGATATTACTTATAAATTCCTAGGAATATTTGAAAAAGCAAGTCTGAGCCCTTGTATTAACAAGCAGAACCGCCCTCATACTGACACACTCACTACTCCAATTGTGGAGTGCAGTCAGTTCTCCTGGCTACTACACGTCTTATTGAAGGCATTATTGAAACCCAGCCCTACGGACAAGGGAAAACAAACTTTCATCTTCTCCCCCGCTTAAGCCCTGACGCTCGCAGCAAAATGCGAAGGCGGCCTCAGATTCCAGCTCCGCAGAGTAATAAAAAAGCCCTTCCAAGTGCATGATTACTAAGCCCATCTCCTGTCTTAGGTTTTATCCCTTGGGTTTGAAGTTCTGATTAATCTGAAAGCACACTTTCAAAGGCAAGAAGAGCAGGCTCTGTGCAAGCAAAGCAGCCGGGCAGAGGATGCAACGTGAACTCCATCTGCGATGACTCATTTTCTACACCCGTCTATAGTTTTAAAAAAGAAGAAAAAACATTTTTCCTTTCTATGTTTTTAAAATACCCTTTCACAGCTAGCGGGATTACTGCACAGGAGAGATGCTTCCCTGCAGAATCTCTGCACTCGATTTTCTTAAATATAACCTGGGTACAAGTCATGACTTGTTAACAGTTTTCCAAATCCGTGTGTTCAACAGACAATACTCTCCAAGTGCTTCTTAGACACTTTTGCTCCTAACACCATCCCTGCTGCTATAACCACATTTACTTTTATGACAGAAAGCAAGCACTGCAGAGAACTCAAAGTTACTGCTCATCAGTAGCTTCCAGAATTTTTTCATAGATATTTATTGATCCTTAACTACCCAAGTCACTTTTCAGAAATGTTCAGAACTAAACAGGAGTCTAAAGGACTTTCCTTCCCTCTTCCTGAGTAGCCCAGGGCAGCTGCATATACATCCACAGATTTTTGCATGTTTTATTCGCTTTATTTTTTAGGATTACTGTTCTGAACTCAAGTTGCTTCCACCAGAAACTAAGGAGCACAATACTGATGTCATTCAATTTTAGTAAAATCGCTCGAATGCCTCATTACTTTTGTACTACTTTGCTTTGAGTCGTTCACTGCACAAAGTAAATGACACGTGTAGAGCAAAGACCAGCTTAGTTTCCATAGGCTGTTAAAACAGAAATATGGGAGGTTGAGAGTGGGGAAAACTGGTCACGCCGAGGTGGAGCCCTGATCCATGCAGAGCATCTCCTGTGTCTGACAGCTTCTTTGCAGAAAAGGAATAAAACAATAGTAGAAAAAGAAACAGTGGGGGGAAAAAGTGAACTCTTTAAAAGGAACTATTATGGCTCATGCTATGTTGCACAGGATACACRCAGTCCTTTTCTGAATCCTAATAAGCTTTTGGCCCCGCTGGTAGCSGGTGGCATTCGCTGCCACAAGATGACAGCGTTTGGTACAAAAGGAATTTCAAACCCATTCCCTTCCAATATGAATGGCCCCTTATTTTAGGGTCATGAGATCAATAAAAGCCCTTCATTTGCTTTTCCTGAGCAGTGAGTGCTAAATCCCTTGAAAGGAAAGCCGAGAAGCAAGTGCTGGGATGTCAGCACACAGTCCCACATGGCAGGTTCAGGARGAGGATGAGGAATAGGAAGGAAAACTCCAACTAGTGTCTTCTCCTCCACAGGACACACCCAATACACCCCAGTTATCCCTCCAAATCTCCCTTCACTTAAGGGAAATTGCTTCAGAAAGGCTGCTCCTTATAACTTGCTATATAAGAACTTGGGAATACTCAGGTGGGAAGGCAACCCAAAGGAACATCCTGCTGAAACAGCCCAGTTTGTTTATTAATGCTTATTAATACCATTTATTAATGTTTATTAATACCACACCTCAAGAGATTGATCTAATATCCCCCATTTCTTAAAGATGAAAGTATAAGAAAATTACTACCAAGGATGCAGGCTCTGACTACATCATCTCTTTCTCTACAACATTAATGGGCCACTAAATATGTCACCTCTGTGACTACTTAATATTTCACCATCCAATAACGGATTAAAAACTGCCAAAATGACATTAGCCCACCCTAAGTAGAATTTATTCCTAACAACATAAAATCTACTCTAAGTGGCTGAAGATTGACTCTTTCTACCAAATCCATAGCTTGGGAAGTCAGGGAAACAGATGATTTATTCCATTTTGGGAACTGCTGAAAAAGCAGCCACTCTCGTCTAGCAATCATTCAGTTTAAGATGATAAATTCTTACAAATATTGCAAACCTCATCCGAATCCAAAACACCTTGTGCTCTTAAATATGTTTGAGTGTTGCAGTACACTGAGGCCTTGCAAAAGCACCAGGCTCTCGGTCCTGTTAAAACCTTTGGATTGCAGGTCCACAGACAAAACCTGCCTTTTTTTTTTGTCAAGAGAGTCCAAGACTTGCTGATTCACCTAAAGATAACAGCAGAAAAAGCTCCAGGGCGGATGTGGGCTGCAGGAGCCAGAGCTGACTGTTGAGGTCACCTGGGCCTTGATGCAGTAGCTCTTACCAGGGCCTCCAGGTCCCCCCAGTATGGTTGGGCACAAACCAGCTGATGGTAACATCCTTTCCTTCCCACACACAGCACGGACCTTTGAAGGACTCACCGRAGCATCTTGATTTCAGCCAAGATAGAGCATTCGCCAGGCTAGGCGAGTACCTAAGCACCTGCCTAATCCAGAGCCAAACTCCGTCAGACTACCATCAAAACTCCAAAGCAGTTTGTCCTTCTAGACTCTCAGCCTCCTTGCCAAGCAGCTCCCACTCTTCAGTGAGGGCTTTCTGGAGGAGAACGGGATTCCTGCCGATTTCCTCTTCAGGGACGTTGTTAAACAAACCTACTCAGCCTTTCTGGCCTCTTTTTTTCTGCCTCTGCAGTCCTCTGCATCTGCAATAGAAACCTCCTCCTTCTCTTCCAAGAGCTACAGCTCTCTTTGCCCAACATTTTTTTCCCCACTATTTATAGAGTTTATCTACTGCTCGCTACCTGCTTTCAATAAATGAAATTTCACCTCTTTTATCCAAGGCTTTATCCAACTCCCCAATTCCTTGGGGGATTTGGGACTTCTCTTTCCCCCTGCCCYCCAGCAGGCTCACACTATGGGACAATCCTCCCTCCAACCCAAAGGCCACTGAGGCTGGAGGTTACTGAGATATCCAAGCCATAGGTAGTCCCGGAGTCCTCAGCAGGCTCTACTGCTGGAAAGCTGGACTTTGCACTAAAGACTCTGCCTGAGAAGGTCTACAAGGAAGATACAAACTGCTCACGGGACATATGGAAACCTRGGGGAGCAAACTCCGGAAATCATTTGACTAAGCATGCGTGAGCTGATTCCTTCCTTAAGCCACCCCTATATGAAGCTGCTCTGAGGAAGGAAGTGCGAAAGCTGACGCTGCCTTCGCTGCCAGATGGGAACTTCGGCCAAAATTGAGGAAAACTTTTTAATTTGAACCTTGAAACTGTGAATTGAATACCCACAACAGCATCAGTGGTGATACTAAGCCACCCTTCCTGCAGTCTTACATGCAAGCTCTCAAGTTGGTCTTCAACAGCCCTCGGTGGCCTTGCCGATTCGGTGACTAGTCCAGGACGTCTATGCTGACACTGGAGATTCAAATCAAGTCCTTAGCACCTGCTTTTCACATCTGTGTTTAAAGCTCTGAAACCTAATACCAATAGATTCATTTTTTTACTTCTTTACCTCGCATTGTGTTGCACTGGGTCCTAAAGTTAGATTGCTCTGCTTCAAAAAAGGCACTTTAGAATTCCTGAAAGTAAAACAAGCTCAGACTTATTAGAAGYGATACAATATAAGCACAATTTATCAGAACATTTGGGGAAATGCACAGAGAAATCATCAGTAGGCAACATGACTGACCCTACTGCCAAGCAGACTGAAAAMGACCTAATGCAGCAGCAGCACAAAGATTTATTAGGCTGGAAAGAGTAAGGAGGCTCCTAAGCCAGAGGATGTTACTACAGTAAGAACTGCATTGGATCAAAATACTGGATATAATTTCACTAAGGGGGTTCAATGAAAAGCACTGAATTTACATGGGTTTTCTTTCCCCAGAATATATGAAGTTAGCATCTGGCTTCCTTTATCAAAACTTTTTATTATTTTTCTATAGTTTATGGTTGCTCTATATACCTGAAATCAATTTATTCTGTAGACAGACATATGCAATATGGATATAATAAATAATACAACCAGGAAAGTATTCAACAATATTTTTTCATTGGGAAATTCTACTGCTTCCAATGAGAACCTCTCCAAGGTTCGTCTGAGCCATCTGATGTGTGAGCAGATCCCACTAAAGATGTTTTGGAAGGKCTGGGCTCTATTTTTAGATTAGAGGCCACTGAACACTCGTACTGCGGTCCCCCACACAGCAACAGCATCTTCAATTCAAGAATGAAGAACCACAGGTGTAAAGAACCACCAGTTCTGACCCACATCAAGGCTTCAGTTATAGCTGTCTGGATGTCTAAAGACAGAACTTTCAGCCACAGRTACAACTGCAAAACACGACGTTGTTGCCATCAAGAAAAATCTCTGCAGCCCCCCAGAGATGCTCGGGAAGCAGCAGAGCGCAGGATTCAGCCCAGCTTTGAGTCAAGTCCATGAACTGCACACGGAAAAACTCTAATCCCCCCTGACAACAGGGAACTCCTAATGCCGGAGATAAACGACATAGCCCCTGCCAGAAAGGGCTGCAGCCCTTCAAGGCCAGTAGAAATATTTCATTTTCCATAAAATGGGGGAAAAGGAGTTTTTTTTTCTTTTATAACTTAAGAAATTATATATAGGTCTATCTCCAGGGTTCGGTTTTATGACAAGCTGCATTCTTTCCTTTTCTTTCCCCTGCCACCAAGACKCATACGTATATTTTTGATGGATTCTAGTCTTCAGCTCATAAGCTCTGTTGCCCATATTGCCTTTTTGCAAAGTATTTTTCCAGCTATTTGACAAATCGCACAAGGTTAGTACTCTGAGACCTTGTGGTAAAGAGGTGACATCCAGGAACCTGCACCCAGAATTCAAATGAAACACTGCTTTTTTTCTGACAATGTTTAAATAGGGAGGAAAAGAAGAAATATTTCTTCAGGAATAATMATAGAAGAATAAGGTACTAAGCATCAGCAAGTACTGCCTGGTGTGGTACTTTGCTTATCTAAAATAAGATCAGATGGGAGGTACAATAGACAGAAAAAAGGAGTTAAAAACTTTAAAGCAAATACTGAAAATGGTTGGAAAACAGTTCTAGGCCATTCATAGTACAAAAAGTGCAAACATGCACCTCCAAGGCCAAAAGCTATAGGCTGACTCTTCAAAASCAGCCATGATCCCTAGATATTTTTGCATATTCCACCTCTTTTTAACAACTTGCTTTACAGCAAATGAACCTGGAGAGGTCAGTATTTCAATGGACACTCTGGCAGTTCCACATCRGTAGAAAATCTCACCAAATTCAATATAAAGATAATAATTCTCACTCTCACAACCACTGCCAGTTTTACACAATTTCCACACTTCATAAAGGCAGTGAAGACAACACSCACATGTGGTGTTACACCGTGGAAACTAGTCCTGGTATCAGGAAACTTCTCTTTAGCACAGAAGATCTCCTTTCAGTTTAAATAAAGCTCATTTGGACAGGAACAAAAGTTTTGTTAGGATAATATCTACGCAGAGCACAGACATATGTCATGCAGGTTAAGCTATTCAAAGAGTTAATCCAAATGGATTGTAAAATACCTCCAAATACCTTTAAGGACAGTAACAAAAAACATCATTTTCATTTCTCTCTGAAATCTTGTGTTGTTTACACCAAGTTTTCCACTCTCCATGGTGGGGGGATACATAGGATGAAAAATTGAACCTGAGTTAGATGCATTTTGCTTTAGTGGAAGGTAGGCTCAGAAAATCATCCCTTAGTAACAGCTTTAGTTAAAGCTGARGCCCTCACAGGGTTTCCCACGTGTAGAGGGCACACATGCTGTTTCCCTCAAATTGCCACTTCCAAGGTCATTTACAAATCACAGGCTTTAAGTTAGCTTTAACCCAGCAACATCAAAAGGTCCCCAGAATCACTGATGATGAACGTGGCTTAAATCTCTAAGAAAAGGATGACATTTCAAGTGGTGGAGTTAATTTTACTCCTACTGTAGAAAACGGAAGGAGTCTTTCATGGCTAATACTTGCTATAGTAGTTATATACCAGTATTATGCCCTTAAACTAACTAAATAAATAAAACCTCAAGACTGAYCCTTCCTCCATGGATAGGGCAAGACCAGGGTTGCATCCAGAGAAGGAAGTGCATCTTTGGATGCAACTTTGGTCCTGCATCCATCAGCAGCTCCTAATGCTTCTAAATTGCACTGAAAACAGAACAGAAAGAGCATCCCAATACTACCAAGAAGAGATTCTTGCCACATCTACAGCAACATAAATATTAAAGCAGATTTGGACAAAATTTCATTATCTGCCTCATGGATCAGTAACCACATCAGTTTTGAATAACAAATCGAAATGAGAACATGTCCAAACTGCTCTAAAGGTTATCATAAAGGTTTAATCCCATTTTTATAACCAAATCTTTATTCAAACAAATGATCACGCTGGCGAACCTGAGCAATGCAAAGGTTAGTGTGTAAATAGGCTGGAGTTACCTCGCCCGAGAGCCCCGGGGCTGTTGAAATGCRTTTCCTGGCAGCCCACTCAAACTCGTAAAAAGATCAACAGGGTCAAGCGCGGAGCGACTGTGGAGCTCCTTGGTCCCCAACCAAAGCCAAACCTGAGCGTGTGCTCAGGCTGAAGCACAGGGCTAGGGCAGATTAACACCAGCAAGGAGGGAAGARTAGAGCAAGCCATCCTTAGGGGTCAGGAGGCTCAGCTGGCAGTACAACCAACAACATACTTGATATTTAGAGCACTCCTTTCTGTACAAGCAACCCAGGTCTTCCCATCTGGGGAGTGCTGACACATGTCCATTTTTTAAAGCAACCGAGATGGGGACATCTCACTGCATGTCCCAGCAGGCAGGCACACAACAGCACCATAAAGGTTTGAAGCGYGGTGCCAAAGCCTGAGTGGCTCCTCTAGGACTGCAGCTTGAGGAGAACCTTGCTTGATGGGACCCATCATGATGACTATGGACTATCATCTCATGCAGGCTCCAGAAGGAGTGGGTGGGCTGGAAGCAGGAGGTCTCCAAGGCTGCTTTTTTCCCTTTGATATTTCACTTCTTGCTGCTCTCAAAATAACAAGCCACTGAAAGTAGCTACAAAACCCGTCAGCCACAAAGCGAGATCAAAACAAGCCTACAGAAGAGATGCCTGCGTGAGGAAAAGGCCTTGATGACGGGAAATAAAAGAAAGCACATCCTTAATAATGTTTATAGCCTCAAAACTACTCTTTTCAGACAGATTATAAAATTAGATAAAACTATCTATTGCCTTGAGTGATGACAGGAAAATGAACATGTTTCATCCCCTGCAAAACCAGGAATCTTCAGATAAGATTTGTCTCAGCCATCGCAGAATAAATCACTGCAGATCTCATACTGCTTTAATTTACACCAGTTATACCTAGAATAACTCCAAAGCCTTCACCCAAGTACTCCAGCCTCAAAAAACTAAAAGCAAAATCAGTTTTCAGATAGAGAGATATAAGCAAGAACTTTCAGAAACCTTCATTACTTCTTTTAATCTCCCTTGAAGCGGTGCCATCGCTCCAGACAGGGATGGATTTTATCTTTGCTATTCATCAGACGACTGCTTTTTTTCCTCTAAATACACAGCAATTAGATGGGCAGGTAAATATTTCTCTTCTGACAGTTTTTCTATGTGGCTTATTTGTCCTTGACTCCTTCAGGATTCCTTCTTGCAACAGCAAAACTGTTGCACACCACGGAGGCTAACGTAGTCTCTCAAACCTGCCAAACATGCAAAGATTTGGGGGGAAAAGGGGAGAAGCTTGTGAATATAAGATGAAAGTCAGGACCAGCATCATCTCGAAACTCCAGCTAGYTCCAGCTTAAACTGCTGCCATGGTATTTCACATCCTCCCGTTGAAAAATGCCATGGTCCTGTCAGACAAACTCGACTCTGAGGCTAACCATCAGGTAAGATACGTGGAAAGGGAATGACTTTTAAACCTGGAACACACACATGCCAACAAGCTCTTCTTCATCTCCCTTTTCACTGCTTAGCTGCCTTAAAAATCTCAAAAAACTCTGGTGCTAACAAGTAATTAAACAGCATTGCTCTAACAGCAGCAGCCTGACAGCATTCAAAATTTAGAGTGTATCAGGAAGGGTGATGTCTCATTCAATGGGTTAACACAGCTAGAGAAAAGAATCCCTGGACACTAAAGCTCTTCTTCAAACCAGGGATTCCTAAGGACTCTGTGAACAGAAGTTTGCCCCTTTCCCCTCCCAACTATACTGATAAAATTACTAAAACACRTCACATCTCACAACAGTAGCTTCACATGGGAATCAGAGGCCTCCCGCACCCCTCAGCCCTGCAATTTCTGCAGAACATCGGCTTCATCCTTGGAGACGGGGAAGCCTAATTAAATTAGTGCTAAGATTACCAAGGATTTGAAGGGCCTCTGGACCAAAGCCACGGCAAATGCTTTCTGCAGTTCTGCAAGCACTGTATAAATAGACTGAAAGCAGAGAGGAGCATCCACAAGAGTTATTCCTTCAATTTCAGGTAAGGAAATACATTCATCTTGGCAGCTGCCTCCTGCACTGCTGCCGTATCCACCTGCCTTCTTGATTCTGTACCTTAATACTCCAAGGTAGCACCTCCATGGGTAGAAACTATCATATTTTATGTGGATTCCTCACTAATCCTTATGGAAACTCCAAGGCAACAACAGCTACAGAAGGGACTTCTCAAGCAAACACTTCTGAATCATTAAAGTTTGTTGCACGTCATGGGATTTTTCCCAGTTCCAGCATATACGTTAAGTAGAGTGGCCCAAGCTCACAAAAACATGGCATCAGTTTGACTTGAGTCAGTTTAGGAAGCAGGCAAGTTATTCCCCAAGTTTAACTGCACTGATGCCTACCAAAGGAGGTATTTTGCCTTTATGCGAGACCAATACAATTTTAAAGGAGTAATGAATTGATCTGTTCACCACTGAGAAGAAAAGAAAAATCAATAGCAAAGCAATCTGGGCTGAAAGGATTCTCCCTCCTGGAGGTAGTTTGCTGTTTCTTTAATTTCACATTCATTTACAATTGCCCCCAAATCTCACTTTTGTTGGAAATAAATTCAGAGATGTTTGCATTTTCCAGCTATTGTTTGGCAGACAACTACACTAGCAGAAATTGATCTTTTTGAAGCGTGAGGCTTAACGAATTCCAAAGCAAAAATATATTCCCCAAATGTGTKTTTGATATGGGCACGCTTGCAGCTACTCCCCGTATTGGGGGCTACGTTTTTTTTCTGCAATGCTAATGTTTGTATTTCATGTTTACAAGAATATACAATATRTTCCTTTTCTTCTGGAATAAATTTGCTAAATGAGATGGGGCTCAATGTGCTGCTGAAGGCAAGAGGGCTGAATGAGAGCAGCCTCTTGCACCTCGTGCACCATGCAGGAAAAGTCAAGCCTCAGTTTTCAAATGATTTTAGGAGTACATTTCAGTACATTTTTTCCCATTAAAAGGCTTATTACTATGAATAGTAAATAAAACAGAAACACCATCTGCATGACAGACGCTATTAAGGATTATTCACAGTTACCCAAGGCAGCAGAGGTC
Source organism: Nothoprocta perdicaria (assembly GCF_003342845.1). Lineage (NCBI taxonomy): Eukaryota > Metazoa > Chordata > Aves > Tinamiformes > Tinamidae > Nothoprocta > Nothoprocta perdicaria. The sequence continues at coordinate 196,179 of NW_020455390.1, read as the reverse complement.
TATTCCCCATGAAGAAACTCGCACTCAGGTGACACACTGGGCACCCACACGTGCACGGGGGGCTGGCTGAAGCCCAGGGCTCCATTTCAAGGGYCTAGGTCCTTTGCAGAGGCTTTGGGGACCCAGCACAGCACCAAGCAGCAAAGCTCTAAGCTGCACAGGTGACACCAAGGAGGTTATTAAGAAACAACCTGCACTTCAAGGAGGGCGGCTGGTGTTCCGAGCTGGCACAGCCATTCGGGCAGTTTTTCCCTTCCTAGCTCGTGGACATAAGGTCTTCTCCACTCGTCCTGCTGCACAAATAAAAATCGCTTGTTTGGAAGCCCCTGGATCATTCCCTGGCAAACCAGGCACGGAAGACAACCCAATCTGTAGCTTTTCATTTAGACGACGCAGGAAGACGACAGCTCCTTCCCCACGCACCAGAGCTTTTCCTGTGAGGATTCTGTGCGAGCAGGAGGCGGCACAAAGTTTTCTGGAGAGAAACCGCCTTTTCTGCCACGATATCCATGCAATGACCTGGGCCAGAACTACTCCGAGAAGCCAGYAGGATACCAGGCATAAGAAAGTGATTAAACACACGTACAAAGGAAGCCCTGGCTGGGGTGCCTGCATCTGGCCTGCCCGCCAGCTGCAGCTCTTGGAGGGTATTTATTCCCCCCAGCTGCTACCTGCCTGGCTGCACGGAGATGGGAACCCTGCAGCCTGGCTCCCAACCCTCTCTTTTTACACGTAAACGTAAATAAACGCATAGAATACTGAAAAATAAACGCATAGCATTACTGAAAAGGCACATACACACACTGCTCTACAAGTAAACAAACACTTTCCAGTCATCACTCGGGACTGTAAATCACTGCCCTGCAAAGCAGAACTGCTAAGGAAGATTGTGTCCAGAGAAGCCTTTGCACGATAGCTAAGATGACAGGCTGCATTGCAAATACCTCCTAAAATAGCCCTTGTCGCATATGGCCTCTCAAAAGAACGTCACAAAATAATGAAAACCTATGTCCTGATGGCAGTTAATTTAAAAAACTTTGATTTTATTTCCCTTGTCTATGCCCATCCTCTCACCCCCAAACAAAATTCTATATAGAGCCTACAGTCGGCAGGGAAATGTGCTCTGCAAACTGAAAGGCTATATGATGCCCCAAAGATCTTGCAACTAGAAACTGCCTAAAAAGGATGCTTTTCCTGTTCTATAGGCCTCTGTAAAGGTTCAGCCATATGGTGAAGAGAGCAGCCAGCTCCAGCACAATGCCTAGAGCAAGCAAATTCCCCAAAACATGGTCAAAAATGATGACCTGCTGCTGGTGGCAAGTGTCCCCAAGTAGCCAAACCCTCAAGCTTGTGTGCTCACTCTGCAGATTTCCCTATTTCCCTTCATTTCCATTCCTGGAAGGACCCCTTTGTTCTGTCAGCTACATTTGTTCCTTCTCTCTGTCAGGACTGACCACTGATYTACTGACTTACCTTCCACCATACTTTTACATATGTCCACAAACATCTGGACACGGTCCGGGAAAGAACAGAGCAAGCTCAAGGTAACTGCAACAACAGGTGGGTCCATATGGACACCAGGATAAGATGAACGCACGTGACGTACGTGTTCATGAGGTCTCTCATCCTAGCACCGAGATGCCCTATGCACAGCACACGAATTGCTATAAATAGGAAGCAAAGAGACTGTCCCTGCTCAAAATTGCTCACCCGCTGGGTATCAGATGTCAGCCAAAGCCAGACACGCTCAGTAAGCGAGCCTGCATGGCACAATGCAGGCTAAATAGAAGATATCTTACCTGGATTTCTTCTTTCCTTCAAGATTTGTTTAATGTGTATTTCTCTCACCACTTCATATGGAAATATCACAACCTTTCAAGGCTTTGACTCAAGCAATCCTATGAAATGGGTCCTCAATCGTTTCTAAAAGCCACAACTATAAAATAAAAAGCTCTTGCCTAATGGTCAAAGCAATTCACCGCTAACAACCAGCCAAAAAATCTAATGTTCACAAGTACATAATGAGGAGCAACCGAGGACATTCTGGCAGGATTTAGATCATCTATCAGGTGTCTCCAGCACAACTGTGCACGGTGCCTCCTGGAAAAATAGTCACGGCGCATACGGTGTTCAGCTCCACAAGCTCACGTGCTTCACCTTCAAGGGAAGGTTGTCCCAGGGCAATGAGATATGRGACCTTCATATCAAGGTCTTCCCTCTCTTTAAGAGGAAATCAATTGTTTGCAATATGGCTGCTAATTTGGGTTATGCTACAGAGGCTTCTCTAGACATGATTTCTGTTACCAGATCTGCAAAACAGTGGTTTACGATTCACAGTGAGCATTAAGTGTTCCTGCTAGAYTTTCATTCAGTTTTCCACTTGAATTTGCTATTTTGAAAACATACCAGAAAATTATGACTTTCTCATGAAAACCTTTTTTCCTCCATTGTTTCTCCCTGTCATTTTYCTTGTATTCTTTTATATGACAATATTTTCAGGTACCTCTAAAGCTGATCAACTAGAGGAAAGGGTAGGATACAGTAATACAGTCAGAAACATTCAGAAAAAGAAATAAATTGGTTATTTGCATTACTACAGCACTTAATGAAACAGAGGGAACTCRGGCACTGCAGAGATCTAGGATATAAGATGTTGCCTGTCTCAGAGCTGTCAATAAAAGCAAAGGCAAACTACAGACAAGAGATATAGACACACAGGGGAGGAAGGATCGAAGCGGGGACGACAGGACTAGTCTGGTCAGCATCACAGACAGCGACTTGATGTGCTTTGGCTTGCCCTTTTGCAAGCACTTTGTATATCTGGGCATTAAGGAGAGTTAAGAGGGGATTTAAAGGAAAACAATGAATTGCTGAGGAACTTCACAGCAAAACTCCTCAAGCAAGAACGGCAGCACACTAAAAAACATAAAGGTACCTTTGAAAAGGCTGCCTTTAACTAGTGCCAGTAGCTGACATGTCACAAATTAAAYGGTCTATGGCAGAACTGGATTACATTGGAAATACAAAATAAAAAGGCAGATTTTAGAAGCCAGAGGAGCAACATCACTGAGTCAGAGAACATGGTCGAGGTTGACTGGGGAAGTCATCTCATCCACGGGATGCTGAATGGGCACACGCAGCATCACATCGTGCTTGGAAATATGAGCCACAATTTATCAATAAATGTGATAGGAGTGTTCATGTGCTTTTAGCTGTCTGGAGAATGACAAAAACGAGCATTTTAGAGACTTTCTGAAGAAAAATTCTTGCAGATTTATACATTCTGGTTGCATCTAACGAAAAAGACCAGAATTGAAGATGGTCTTGATGCAAAGCATCAATCACGCCAGACAGCAGGACTCAGTCTGGACAGGAAAGATACAGAAAAAAACARCCAACAAAGAGTTGTTTTCAGTTATGTTGAACTTCTGATGACAAATATATTTGGACAAAATGACATGCTTTTGCTACTACATGGCTGATTAAGGAGACTATGTGTCTCACTAAGAGCACAATCAGTAAAATGGGCTTATGTTGAGACCCAAGACKATGGCTCTATCCCATCTCCAGCAGTGGCCAGTAGCCGAGTTTGATAGTAGATAACAAAGAGGCACAAGTTTTCTGACACACTAAATCAGCTCCTGTAGGTGTGTGTGCAGCTCAGCTACTTTCTCAGCCAAAGCTGAGCTCTGCATTTAATGGTACTACCACTTTTTCCCCTTTTCTCACCGGACACCACGCAGTGCATGAAGCAACAGTCCCCTTCACTTGCCTTGAGCTGCACCTTGGCTTGCTCACTGCTGCACAGACATGTTTTGCACTGGAGAAAAACTTAAGTTAAGGCATGGCATTCAATAGCACAGAGGAGTACCAAATACCCTCCATGGCATTCAATAGCACAGAGGAGTACCAAATACCCTCCCAATAAGTCTTTTATTTTTTCCAGACTGAAAATATCTTTACTCATGACAGGTCTTCTGTAGCCCCCTTCGCCCTTGTTTTCCCTACACCTTTCCTACCTGTTACTGCAGGCCTGTAGGCACAGGGGAGGGGAGTCAAATCAAAATCACACAATATTCACCCATTACATGCTAAACAGCTCTGTTCCTCCTCATTTCTAACTTTCTACACACTCTTCACCACCTCTGGGCATTGAACTAAAATTTTTCACAGACCTCCTCGGCAACCTCTCTCATTCTCTTGCAAACTGACATGGAAACATCAGTCTGATTCTCCAAGCTCAACCAAGGTACATGCACAAAACTTCCAAGGAGCCGTTCCTTGCCCAAGCCCTCAGGTAATCTCTCAGTCAAGAGCAGAACTGCTTACCACCTGAGACATTTAGAGGTCAAATGCTCTCAAGCTGCATAGCAAATTCAATAATCACCATTCACAGYATAACCCTAATATTTACTCACGGTCCCAGGCACATCTCAAAGATTTTCTTTTACATTTTGCATGTTCTGAAGATAAAAGGTGAGAGCATTAGGGAATATTGCACACTGCAAATTATAATTTGATTCTTTTTCCTGAGAAAAGGACACTTACCGGGAAGAATTTGGCTGAACTCTTAGCAATGCCTGGCGTCTAAAACCATGACTAGCATAAAGAAGATGAATTCAGCTGGGACGGAAATGAATTCAACTAGAAACAATTATATTTCTAAAAAATAAGACTGAAGACTCAGTCAAAAATATTTGAGCTTTCCTTCCAAGCTTCTGCTCTAGCAAGAAACACTCCATTTGGTCCATTCGAAGGGGAATGAACAGCATATAAAAACGGACACTAAAACTTTACTGGAGCCTCTCTCCTATCTCTGCAGGGAGCCACTTCTGTAAGGAGCCAAAACAAAATTATACACCCAGGCCAACTGTCAGCTGGAGGTCAGCAGAGTACAGAACCCTCCTTAGTGGGGTTATATGAGTGGAAAGGGGCGGGTAACCATTTGTTTGAACAAAAGACCAAGTATTATGGCATTGGAAAAAAAAAAAAAAAGACTATTGAGCCAAACAGCATTTCTGCTTTCCAAATAATCCAGTAGTAAATAATGGAAACCACAAGCAAGCTTTCGGTTGATGATAGCTGGGTGGGTCTTCTTCCTCTTGTTTTAAATAGCTCATTGATTTTGGACTGCCTCCATTTCCAGCACTGTGACTACACTCCATACAGTAATTAACTCCAAACCAAAGCGCCTTTCTCCAGCCAAGCCGGTTTTGGTTGGTAAATCTCACTGCACATCAACATGATCAACCAGGCACCCCCATTTCAAGTTGGTATTTTGGAATTCAACACACACAAATGCCTGCAGTTCTGCACATTAAAACATGGAATACATGTGACTCGCTATAGCTCCAAGAACCTCTGTGCTTAGCTGCTTATTTCTGGGCTGGAAGAGGTATCAGTCATGGTGTCCATCACATGATGATCCTCAAAAGCCATTGGGCCCCCATTCACCAGGAGCAATGCTTGATTGGGAATCTGATGGACTGAGGACCTTTTTGAGCAGCCRGACGTGAACTTTCAGGTATTTAATTGAGAACCCCAAGTCCAAGCTCGCGTCTTGCTCACGTCTACACTCTGTGTTCCCATTTTCTTCCTCCCAGATACCTGCTTGGACCAGAGGCCAAGAGGGCATAACAATGTGCATTTGCACTGCAACACCACTGCAACTTGTATTTTCTACACCACTGCAACTTGTATTGCTGTTGAAAATAGCAACAAGGAGCTTCACAAATTAGCATCTCCCTATTAGATGCGTAGACGTGCCCACAGCTTCTCCAAACCCCACCAAGTTAGGGGCAAGGGAGCAGAGTGGTATGAAGATGATCTGCCCTCCTATAGCTGGGAGTGTGGAAACACGAGGCCCCATTACTGCACCAAGTAACATGTGGCATTGTCAAGGAATTGATCTGTTCAAAAAGGAAAGCTAGAGAAATTAAAGGAATTGGTTGCTTACATTTAAGCCTAAAAAAGAAAGAAAAAACACTAAGTTCAAAGGAGAACACTGTGGCTGTCAAAGGAGAAGGTGAACTGTGAAATGAAAGCATCGCATTGGGTCATTTGCTTCAGTGGGTCTGGCGGGTGCTGCAGGCTGCAGCCACAGGAGCTAAAGAGAGATGGACACATCTTCAGATGGGACAGCACGACCCACTCTAAAGAGCAGCCTGAACAGAACCGTCTGAGAAGAGCCAGAGCACCCACCAGGACGGGCAGCCAGTGCCCTCCACTGCGCTGCTCTCACCAGCACCTCGGTGTGCGCGCGGGTCYCCTCTGCTCGCTCACCTGGAGCCACGCACGGCCACGCGACCCATGGGCAGAGTGACTAAGGCCACGGTTATGATTTCTGGGGCAGACCACAGAACTTTACAGGTCTGTGGCACCTTTTCCTGCTCTTATCAGCTACTGCAGCAACAGCATCACTGCCTGGGGCTCAAGCTAAAAACAGCCACGCAGAAGTTTAATYTATGAAGTGTTTGAGACAGAGCTAGTTTGCCAGTACTGAAAAATCAGGAAGAGGCAAAACAGCAGGATTGCACTGCAGTGCTCAGGCTGTCCATACAAAACAGGCACTAGCCTAAATATAACACATCTGCCCACAGCTGTGGGCTATTTGACTCTTACAGACTAATTCTTTTGCACAACTCTGGTACCTATGAAAATTGTCTTATTTCAGCTGTGGGCAGAATTACTTAAATAATATTTTCAGTTTAAAAAAGAAAATCTCTCCCATCTAAAACCGAGATGGATTACAACATCCAKGCAGTATACAGGGAATACCTACCAAACCTTTATAATAACTCCTGCTGGCATCAGAAAGCTCCTTCCCATTAATACTTGTGCTATTTTAACAGCAGCCCATAGCAGCAAGTGACATTTGACTTCCAGGAAAGAAAAAACAAGATAATGCTGTCTCAAGTTCATAATTTCAATGTCAATAACTCATGACAGAAGGTGAACTCCAAAAAATGTAATCCCTCTAAAAGAAAATGTTGCTGTCTTGAAAGTGAAATTCAAGTCCTGACACTAGTGCTTCAGCAGTAGGCAAGRGCTGCCACAACTTTGTCTCTAACAATACTCAAAAGAAAGATGCATTATGTGTATCTATACATATATATGCAAGTAAATTGTTCATGTAGACTTCAAAGACCACCTCAGACAAATGAATAAATTGCATCTTTTTAGCAAGTCTGAGCTCCTTCCCATTGATGGAAAAAAAAAGAAAGAAGTCTGAAAGGCACCTGAGAATCAATAAAATACGGATTTTTTTTGAGACTTTAAATCCTTTGTCTGTCGCACTTTATCATGCAAAACAGCAACAAACTAAAACAGACCCAAAGGGCAGATTTCAATGCAAAGATCCTCCCTCTCAGTCAATGTGTCGCATAGTACTACTCTTAGCAACAGAMTGTTTATACAGCACAGGATAAAGAGAAGTTTTTAACTGACACCTGAGACAAAACCAAAGGACAAATGCAGCTCTCATCTCAAGACAGCAAAGCCGCATCTTCAAGTGCTCCCACCTAAGTGTAGCCCGAAAACCAGGCATAACAAGTTACAACCACCAACCTGTTTACCCACTTCTGGAAAACACTTGTAAATTTGAACTGTGTGAAATGTCTAGTGATTTCTTTCTTTCCATCAAAAGCCTTYATCAGCAAGGGACAATAAAGCTGCCAGCTTGACCTAGAGGGGCTGGTGGGTTAATCTATTCTGACCTTACCTTTATTTCATCATGATACCAAAAGATTGCTGGAATAACTCACCCGCATTGAACAAAGCCAAGCCCGTCACCCTTTGACTACAGCACTCCTCCAAGGTGCCCTGCAACCACCTTCCTAAACCATGCAGCATACTGAAATACTTTCCCAGATTAATTGCAAAATAACCCAAAATGCCATTTCTTCCCCAGAGGTTTACAAAGGAGGAAACTGAGGGGAATAGCCATGAGTGGAAATATATTCATCTTGCATTTTCCACACATCCAACTTCCAACATTTCTTACTGTCCAATTTCAGACAACATGCTGTCTTTCATTTACTCTCCATTGGTTTTCGTATTCAKATCAAGTATTTTTTTCACCAAAATGGATGAAACTAGGCAAAAAGAGCTACTTTTCAATTAAAAAAAAACAAACACCTTGTACCAACATGTTTAATACTTTAGATCTCAACMCTTCATAATTCCATACCTACTGGCCAGTTTTCAAGGGCCATTCCRTGAAGGTGCCAAGCACTTGGTCTTAAATATAGCAAAGCAGAGTTCCAACTAACCACATAATTAGTCAGCAAGCTCGATTCAGTCAGCAGTTGATTTAATCAATCAGCTCTCATATTTTTGAAGTTCACAGCCGGTGCTCAAACACCTTTCTGGAGAAAAGTCTTCAGGAAACACCTATATGAAGAAACTATGAGACTGACATCAACCTGTTGGAGCAGGGCAGCTTTGAGAACAGTCAGTCACAGAAAGAGACTGAATGGACGTTCCTCCCTGCGTTTACATTTAACTGTGTGGACATAATTCTTGAAAATTAAGTGGTCTTCCTGTGACCTAATAGCTAGTGAAACATTTTAATGCAAGGAAAGCCATTTTCTCAGTTTAGATGTATGAGAGTTCTCCTTCTTCAGCATCAACAAACCAATGCATTTAAATTCAGCTTTTTACACTTGTAATTACTTCAACTACACAGGAGAGATTCAAAAAGCATAAACAACTGCTGGGCACTTAAATAACATTTTAAAACACCTTGAAAAAAATCCATGCCAATCTTTTTTTAAATGATCCCAGGAAGGTCTAAGCTTAAATCTATTCCTAATTAGATTTAGGCAGATGCTTAAAATACCAACCAAGATTAAGTGCCCTCACTCTTTTCTAAAAGCAGAATCCTGAAGAGAGGGAAGTAAAACAAAYTGGCGACTAGGGCACGTGATGAATTGGGAATGCAAAAAGCAAAGCACAAAGAGATTAATCTTCCCATTATTTTTGCAGGATACTTTTCCAAGTCATTCACCGTGGGTCTGCAGCAGCTGAGGAGTTCCTACCTTGAAAGGCCGTGATATGACCAACTATCATGTATTTCAGCTCAAAGTTGAGAGCCTGGATATTCTGCGTCCTCTCCCTCCGCACGGCCGCCTGGTAGCTTTCTTCCATTTTTTTGGTGCAGCATGTTGGCGCTCTGTGCTGACAGATCTGTAAATCTGAATCTATTAGAGGCAAACAGAAACACAATAATTAGAAAACCTTCCCCTTCACCATAACAATAAATAATGGTTCTTACTCCCTGCCACAACAATAACCACTGCAACAAAACTTTAAAGGAACAGCATTGCAAAACTACATTTTTGTCTCAAGGGCACCAATTTATTTTATGGCCGTCTCACCTATATTTGGATAATGTGACATGTCCTGCCTCTCTTTGCTGATTTTGCACCCTTGTTCGAGCTGGGCACTATTACCTGCCCATRCTGACCTCAGGAGAGAGTACTTAACACTTGAAGAGACAGCACAAGGCCAGGCAGCCAGCACTRAGCCATGGAAATAGAGAGGCCAACAGTGAGGACTAGATATTTTCAGAGACCATGAGCTACCAGCAGCAACAGGGAAGGGGAACAATGGCCATTCCCAGCCCGGGGCTACGGCACAGGTGAAAATCAGTAATATCCACCCGGTACCCAAGGGAATCAGTGTGAGGCTGAGCTGCTGCCTTCAGGATGCAATAAAAATGAAAGAAAGAGCAAGGAAAAAAAAAAAATCACACTACGGCCTAATCTATAACATCAATATTTGGAAAGCAACAGCCATYCCCAGTTAAAGCTCTTCCACAGCCTGCAAACATTTTGTGCCAAGGACAGCTCCCTACCCCAGTTATGCAGTGCTGAGGGTGCCGAGAGCACAGGAACCCCGACCAGCTCCGCTCAAGGTGGTGGCTGYGGACAGGCCTCTGCTTTGAGCGCAGTTTTGTCCTGGCTCACCAGAGGCCAGGGCTTTGCTCCAGGCTTTGGTACAAGTCAAGGCATGGAGACCTTGGCCGTGTCACTAGCTGAATCAGCAGTCCCCACAGGAATCGGCAGCCTGCTGCGAGGCCAGAAAAGGCAGCTCTTGAGCAGCAAAGTTGTCTCCTTTCAACCCTAAACACAGGCCCACTTGTACCCATGGAGCCTGCAGCTCCCACCCAAGGCACTAGGCCTCAGCTATTCCCACCCAGAGGGTGGATAGCCCGGCGCAATTCATCTCCCAGTGGCTTTTACTCCTCCAATAGCTTTTACTCCTCCCTATTCCGACAGTCTTCCCAGCAGTATTTCCCAAYAACGCCCTAATCCAGAGCCCCACGCTTCCACACCACACAATGACTTTGCAGGCGAAGACGGAGGCCGCGAGCCACTCAGCCCGAGCTCGGCCCRGCCGAGCAGCAGCCAAGGCGCCCGCCCGAGCTCGGCCCTCCGGGGCAGCTGCTGCCTCCTCTCAGAGAAGGTCAGTAATTGAGCACAGTTTAACAGTTACTGTTTAATTTGCCTAGGCAGCTATGTGCCGGGGTTGCAGGAAAGGCACCGAGCCACCCACGAGAGCGGCTGCAGGGCAGCAGGACGCACTGGTGCAAGCGAGGGGGATGTTAAATGGCAACCAGYGGGCCACCCTGTGAGCAAAGGGACATCCAGACAGGCTGCAGGGACCCTTCAGGTCCCCGAAACACAGGGACATGTCTGCTCTTTCTGTCTCAGTATAACTGTGTCATCAAGATCTCATCAAAACCCCTCCTTTCCAACTATTCGGAAAAAAAACATTTATTTCCACCTCATCCCACCATTTTATAAGAACAACCCCATTACCAGCTCCATTATAGAGGCTACCTAGGCAAACAGCACATTAAAGGGCCTTGCAAGGCCCGAAGGCTGCAGATCTGCTGAAGTCAGACTGCCCCCACAACCCAGATCTGTTCCTGCTCTCTAGACAGAGCACAAAAGTACACACGCTCTTCAGAAAACACGAGCAATGAAAACCTCCCTTTGCCTAACATCTTCCTTCACATCATAAAACATTAACAGAAGTTTTCTTTAACCTGAACACTGGACTTGTAGTGTTATTCTAAAGTACACTGGAGCACCATTAAGACCACGATCATAAGTGCTGTTCCASGTAAAATCACCAAAACCGAAGGATTAACACCTATAGTTTATCAAGCATCGCTACTACTGCAATACTGGCACGTGYAGCTACTTCCTAATCCAGGTGAGCCAGAATACCTTGTGTTAGTTCAAGAATATGTCCAAAAACATGTACATACGCCTACAAATAAACACAAAATGGGAGGAGCATTTGGGCAGCTCTGGGATTATGCCAGCAAAATTAAGGGAGTGGAAACCTCAAATGGGAGAGGAAAAGGAGAGCCAAAAGCACTGGATGTCACAATTGCAGCAAGCTGGCAGCGTCAGCGAGGGCTGCTGCTTGCATGACAGCAGGAGGCCATCAGCAACTGGCCCTGAGCACTTTCCAGAGCAGGAACTCTCCAAAATATACAGGTCCTAAGGGCAGCATCTGCACAAAGAAGCCTTGTTAGGCGCGTTGCTGAGTGTTTCACTTTTTCCCATCTCACTCTGCCACTTGCCTGCTATTGCAGCTCTCACTTTTTTAACCCTCTTTTCAAATTGCCTTCTGCCCTCCTCCCTCCTTTGGTGCAGGCTCCATAGCTTTGTCATCATGGCTCGTAACCCTCCCAAAGCCCCTTCACATCTGGACAGGAGCACAACACGTCTCTCTGTAGCCTACACTGAACTCCACTCCATTCCAAGAACAGTCAATCTCCTGACCTCCTCTTGGGAGGAGGCTTCATCCTCCTCAAACAAGGTGCCTTCCTACCCTTCTCCGTGCTCTAAGGGACCAAAACATGTCCTCGGGCCACAGCTTCCTTGCAAGCAGTTGGAGCTCTCTCAAGGACAGACCTGCTTGTGCCATCCCGCAGACTCAACAGCATTACTTGGAAACAGAGACTCAACGGCATTCCTTGGAAACACATCGAGCCTCAACCAAGTCAGACAGGCCCACGTTCAAAGAGTTTATTGGGGAGATGCACTGAAGGTAGGAGTGAATACCGAAGGCTTGGCYAACTCCACAGCGCATGCAATTTCACATTTATCCTCCTTGAGGATTCATCCTTCTTTCTTTCCATGGGCACTATACAAGCACAAAAGCTAGAAGGATGCATAAAGCACAYTTTGAAACAATCTGGGTTGAGAAAGGTCAGCAAGGCTACACCAATGGGCTTTCCACATTACACATCACCTTCCTTTATGGGGTGAACACATGATCGTAGCACATGGGTGAGAGGAAAAAGTGCAAGAACTGCCATAAATTTTTTGAAGAGTCTACTATCACTCATCATTCATTCTCTCTTGTCATATTCACAGAAGAAAATAGAATCCCATCCATTTTTCCAACCAAAAGGAAAAGTATAATAAAAGAGTATAATAAATCTTCCTGCCCCGTGACTTCTCAGGACAATAAACTGCATTTCTTCTCTCCAGTGGAAAAAGCAGTGCACTGACACAGAACTCAGACTTGGAATCCTTCAAGAAAAGTGCCACGGAAACTACCTATGGAAGTAACTCAACTAAAACATACATGTAGCTCGTTGGATTACAGTGTTTATAGCAAAACTGAAAATRGTTTTAAATCAAAGTGGTGGGATTTTAGTCCAGCACAGTTATAAAGAAAACTTCTGAATGCAAATCAATACTGGGCTGTCTGCCTGGGGCTGCAGGGAGATGAAATGAAATCACTTCATGAGAGGTGTGAATTGCCTCATTCATCTCCACTTTGAAGCCTAATGATAATTCAGATGTTAACACCAGCTGTTTTAGCAATGACTGACAACCTTTTTTTTGTAGGAATTGTTGCTAATATGCTCTACCTCCTACAGTAGCAATCATATAAGGTAGAATATCAAAGAAAATTTCCACTGTACTGATATGCTCATTTTCATTTGTATTTCTTATTCTCTCCCAYTGCAGCTGTCAACATAAAATTTGGAAAGTTAGATTGAAGGGGGGGGGGGTGGAACAGAAAAACCTCAAGGGACAGAGGGACTGGTAAATCTGACCAAGAGCCTCAGACAGGGACACTGAAATGAGAAGTACTTGAGAAAAGGGGTGATTCCTGGCCCTCCCATATTCCCCCCAAATTTTGAATAATTTATTTTTGGCCAATTAAAAAACAAAAACATTTTGGGCCATTTGAAAACCATATATGAAGCCTAGTGTCCAGCTTGGCCAACTCTCATTTTAAAGTCTTGCACCAAAGGTGTAATCAAGTCTACTGGATGGTTTTTAAACTAATGCTACCACCAGTATATCAATGAATTCCAGGTACCAGGAAGCCACCACTGCTTCTGGGGCAAGGCAAGCATTGCTCTTCCCTGACTTATCTAGGGCAGTGCAGCTTAGGAAGATCAAATTTGATTCCTCAAGCCTGAAACTGAAAGGGCAATACACGAACCAAATGCAACTCCAAGCTGCTCTGAATAGCAACAGATACTCTTTCCAGACTTCAAAACTAAGATTAGGTGACTAAGATCTAGTCTCTCTTAAGGCCCTAAGTTTGAAAGCGTTATTCTGACAGCAACATTCTCATCTCAGCTTTTAGATCTGCATCCTGCTGGGTGCTGCTCCCCAAACATGAGCCAGCAAGAGCCTGTCGCTGCTAACAGGACCTGGGTCCTCCAGTTGCAACTATTCATGTTGGCTCCTGGAAGGAACCAGGACCCGGTTCAATATTTTGTCCTCTTACAGCCTTCTTTGGGTCCTGCTCTTCCAGCCACAAAGAGGAAAAGGACCTGCTTTGGGAACTAAAACGTTGCTAAACACCGCAGCACAAGCAGCCCAAAGCAGCAGTATCCCAAAGAACTGAAGGCAGATAAAGAAAAGGAACTGGAGATCCTCAGACTTCCCCAGGTGACSGAGGATTCTCCCTTGTCCCACCACACTGCTCCTAATCATAGGAGCCTTAAAACTTCAGCCACTTTCCTCCGTTTTCAATAACCTGGTTTCTGCCTTCTTGCCTGCACATCCGCAGTATAGAGATGTCTACTGCCAGCAAAGTYAAGGATGAATACATGTATGTTCTCAAGTTAGCAGCAAATGATCTGCTGCAGCCCTGAAATTGCATCATATATATATATATATCTGACTCAAGTATGTGTGTATATTTAAGTATAACTCTACACTACTGTAGCCTTCACTCCATGAAAGCCTAATGCATCCACGTACGTCCACGCTGCTGTGCTACAAGCCTGCATGTTGCAAACTCCCCCACCTTGCAAACTCACTGCTGTGCAGTTTGATCACTCCAGAGCAGTTCTCTGGGTGCTCCTCTCCTCCATCACCCTTACCATTACCAATACACCCTGGATTTGTGAGGGGTTACTTGGCCTTTAACGAACATAGAATTTGGTATGTCCATGTTGTGCCTGGCTACACAATTCCTTCTCTGCAATATTCCAAAGTTTACATTGAAAACATTATTTGGGCCCAGGCACAATCACTTTTTGACACTTAATGTGTTAACTACATCTTGAGTTAAAATCATTCAACAAACGAGCTAAACCAGTGCAGTTTTTCCACTCTTCATATCAGATTTGGAGCAAGTGCAGCTACAAAACTCATTTCACTGCAAGATGCAACCAAAAGCGGTTACTCCTGCGTGTTCCAAACTTGGATTGATTTGCACAGAAAACCTCAACGCTGTCGCTGTGGCAGCTGCACGTGCACAGCKCTGCATGAGGGCCAACCACCCCGCAGCAGCTCTCAGGTACATAAAGATTACATCAAAAGGAAGGTGTTGGAACAAGCAGCGAAACATTTGTATTTTAGTGGGAGAGTCACGTTTTGCACTCAGGAGAAGCAAGCAGGAAGGTATTTAAGCACTGGAATAAACAGCCRAGGAAGGTAGTGATCTTCCCTAGGCGATTTAAATACAGCTAATCCTGGCTGCAAATAGCAGGGCTGCACCAGCTGATTGCTTCAGGTCCATTTCAGCAGCATTTTGTATTAATCTATTCTTTCAGCAGCTCCCAGCAGTGTATTTTTGTAATTACACTCAGTTTTCATCAAATTACCCTCCCTTTATCCACGTTTTCCAGCACAAGCAGTCAGGGTAAGCAGCTCAGGCCACTCGCTCCTTTAGCACGATGCTGCTCTACCTTTTGTGAGGATTTGGCCCTTAAGATCTCTCAAGAGTAGAGCTTTAATTTCACAGCACAGATCTTGCTCATTTTACTCCATATTTAGCGAGTACAAAGGGAAGACTATGCAAATGCCCCGCTACTTAGACCTGAACAAAGTGGAAGCAAACATGTAGAWGTGAATGGGAGGCATAATGGTATGGGAGGGAAAAAAAAAGCAGCAGCTCTTTTGAAAAGTAAAATGACTTTGTCAGGGTCCCTTTGCACTGTGTGCATGGATGATTTGTGACAAAACACAAAAGTGCTAGCCTAGCACGTCACCCATGTCAGAGATTAGAGCACTTCAAAACCCTTAGTAGTTGAAGCACTTTCTGGAACTTGAAAGGCTTTCTTAGGCGCTGCTTAGCTTCTTTATGGCTTTCGCAAGACTTTGATGTGCACCTAAGAGTGAGGAATCTTAATCTGAAGGTTTTCTATGGAAAATACCCATATTGTAGATAAATCACAAAATCTCGTCACCCCGATTAGCACGAGTCAGAAGTTTGCAAAACGCTGTGGCCCCAGTTCAAGGCTTCAAGTCACCATTKCAAGGCCTAAATAAGAAGCAGGAATTTTGGAGCACTTGGGAACTTCCCAAAGTTTTACCAAGCAAAAGCACCACGATGATATTTGCACCTGTTGATCAARCACCTCTTTTCCTGCCGTCATCCTTCTTCCAAGCACGGAAAGCCAAGGTACCTGTGCAAATTCCATCAGCCCTCGTGTTTTACRACATCTCCTCCCCTGCGCAAACCCAAGTGCAATTCTCCCCCCTCCACCCTCATCCCCGCGCAACGTGCAGCAGCATTAACGGGAATTACGCATGCATAACGAGCGGGGCCGGCCCCATGAATGGGGCCCTTGTTGCAACCATGAATACATCGGACCATTAACGCTTAAGGATGCGCCCAACTATCCCCTTCAACGGGCTGCCAAACAAAACCCGCGCGACCTACGCGCTGCTGCGGGGCTCCATGAAAGTGCCTCTCCTTTTGCTTTTAAAGGACTTGGCAGTGGCCTGCGCAGGGGACCAAGGGCTCTTCCCTCTGACGAGGACAAGAGGATGGTCCTCTCGGTGCAGCTGCTCCAGGGAGGGAAGCACCTCGGGGAGCAGGCAGAGCAATTAGAGGAGCAGAAATCCATATTTGCAAACTCCACAGGCATGCAGGCGTCGGCCACCACTATTAACGGAACCTGGGAGCAACACACAAAGGCAGGATACTGCACAGAGTCTCCTAAYACCAACTACAACACACACATATCAAAAGAAAAAAGGGGGAAAAAGATGATTAAAGGCAACTTGTAGGGAAAAATTGCTACCTACAACTGTGAAGTTCCTATGCAATTGCCTAACTCCATGTGCTTTACTCCTGTCTTTTAGCTACCAAAATGCAAGACACTATACTTGAGGGTATTATATGCATTAATGACACTTCCTGAGAAATTTGTCTCCAAAAGGCAGCAAATAATTTCAGGAGGATTTATCAGCATTTAAAAGTCATCCATTGTTTTGACTGTTTTCTATAGTCTTCAAACTAACGCTTTGAAATTTCAAAAGGAGAACTCTAAAGATGTATGCTCATAGATGCACAGATAGAGTAAGAGGGTAATTAATATCCATCCCTTAAAACYGATTTACTGAAAGAGGGGAAATGGATAGATTTAAAATAATCACCACATACGAACGGCGCTTAGCCACAATGAGACACAAGGTTGTGGCTGCTGCATTACCAATCACTGGCCAAATAAATACGGATCAAAGTGCTCGGTGCTTTACAACAGACCCAGAGGAGACCCCAAGGGGGTCCAGCACAGTACAGCATTCTATAGGMTGCTATGGAATGACTGGGTAAGATGGCTACGACAAGGCTATGCCTGTGAAGCACCTTGGACAAACAAGGAGCCCTCCAACCCAGAGGAGTTTCCTCAGTGTCACCTGCTAAAACAGCGCAGCACAAGTCACAAATTACAACCCCATGAGAAGCAGGTAAAGTGTGTGAAGAATATCATGGGGCAGGGGACTGACTGCATGGTATTTCTGTGATAGGCAGGTTTAATTGCCTCCCTAATCAGATGTCAACATTAGTCCAGCTCAACTCAAAACCGGACTGGACAAGCCATTTTCAGGCAGAACAGATACTGTGCAGATGTGTTCTGCAATTTTGCAAAAAAATTACTGCCCCACAAGGAAAATTTACTCCCACAAGGAAAAAAATAAATAAATCTGAAGCACCTCGCAGAAGGTGGAGACACATGTGCTGCTTTCTTCCTTCTTAAGGAGAAGAACTGTTAAATGTTAGCTAGAAACCTTATTTCATCCATTGATGACGCTTAGAAATTACCTTAATGGTACCAAAATAAGTGTCACTGCATTATATGATCTCTTATTTCAAATATGTTACTTCTTCCAAGATTCTTTGATGATATTAACAATAATACCCAATCAAGCTGACAGATTGAGAGTCTGGGTATAAATTCTCATTGTGTCACAGGCTTGGCTGCTGTTGAGGAATTCATTCGGATCCATCAGAATTCGTATTTTCTCCTAGAAGCAGGTGCAGGGCTCTAAACTGGTAAATGATGAGCATCTACTTGAAGTATTATTAAACATATGCCTGAATTATGTCATTTTATGCTTTCATGAAAAAAAATGTAATTACAAAGACTCTGCAACACTTGGCACTATAGCTAGAGTTTTATCCCATCTAAAAATGAAGCAATTTAAGTCAAATCCATTTTACTGTGCAGGATGCATTTTGCACATACAGCTGTGCTTTCTACAGAGATCCTCAGGTTCATGCCGTTTTCCACGATTAATCTTTATAAAAGCTTTTACTCACTTTGATGTATTTGCTTTATTGATTTATGCAGCACTTATTATCATGCCAACTATGTTGCCACTTACCACATTAATGTATTTTCATCAGTGCTGCCCTTTTGGATGAGGACTCGCTGCTCAGCCCCCTACACCAGGCAGGGACACTCGCCTCTTATTTCGGATCACAGTCACCGATGGTGAAACCTCGATGCTACAGGGACAGCTCATGGGAGCCACCACAATTGCAGACACAGGTCAGTTCTTCCTAAAGTTGCTCTCCACGTTAAGAGCCAGTTTACCAAGAGAATTCCYAGATTTGGGGAGTGACTATAATAAAAGCCATGATCTTTCTTCGGTAGTGATTTTTGAGAGTGGATAGGCAGCTTCCATGAGAGGAATGCTTGGCTGCGTCCCTCGGCTCGGCTGGATGACAACAGCAAGTGCAGGCAGCTAGAGGAGTCAATTCTCTGCTGACTTTTGGATTCTTTACCAAGATGTTTACAAGAAAAGGCAGACCTAGATAGTTAAATCAGTCTCTCTGCTCCCCTGGACCAAATACTTATGCCAATCAGCGAGGATACTCTTTTTTTTCCTGTGGTTCAGAGATATGAGAACTGGAATTTCCCTCTGGCAGTGGCAGTAATTCCACCTTTATGAGGAACTACTTTTAAACAGATTTTTTTTTGCCTGTGATTGCTCTCAGGAGGGCACTGCAGAGCAAGCAGGTGGTCAAGTGTCTAACAAGCCTCAGACATAGGAAAAGAGGGGAAAAGGAAAGATATTACTGTTGGCAAGAGTCCAATCTGCCTCCACAGTCACCAGCAGCTCCAGGTTAATGCTTCTGGAGACAACCTGAGGCTGCACATTGCTATAAAACCCTACCCAGATTAGTGGAGGAAGCATCGCTTCCTCCGGGAGCTGCAGGATCAGAGCCTTTCCCAGCAGCAGGAAAGTTATCACAGGAACCACAGCCTGCAGCTCGGGACCGCTCTGGCCTTGCGAGACTGCTCCGGCCTTCAGGCTTCCTTGGAATGAGGATGGACAACTCCTGGGTTCAGCTTCCAGTTCACCAGAAACCAGGTTCACCTCTAGTATTTTTTTCTAGYATGAAGATAGGGATATTCTGAGGCCAACCCGAAATGAAGGTACCTCAGGGGTCCTTTGCCTGTGATCCTCCTCCCTGTTAAAGCAGCGTTTCAGCTACAACCCTCAAAATAACCTATTTTCAACACCACACCTTTACCAAGGGAATTAGCATTCTTGTTAAGATCATAGAAATAAAGAGCCTGATGGTGTTAAAACAGGAAAATAATGCATGGTATGTTCCATTTCATGATAAAATGAGGTGTTAAAACAGGAAAAAAAGCATGGTGTGTTCCATTTCATGATAAAATGATCACTTTTTATAGATATATGGGAGCTTTGCCCCAGGCTGTAGGAGGAGACAGTGCAATACACGCACGGCACATGCCGAGAAGCTGCCAGGAGGAATTGAGAACTTCCCTGTCACTATACAGAAAGTCAAATAGTTTTAACATATAGATTGTTAATGTATGTGAAGCGCCGCCATGGGATATTCAGGACATGTCCACGGTAATGAACTCCTCTGCTGATTTAAGGTGCAGGGAGAGAGCAGAGAATAAAGCAAGCTGTTAGSAGGACAAATCCACCCTTCAGAAGGCAGTCTACAAGAGCAATCTAAAAGCAGCAGCAGCAGAGCATGCAGCACGACCAACAGATAGGCAACCCTTCCTTGTAGGAGTTCTCAACGTGATTATTTTGGACATAAAAAGTTCCTGGGACTCCTTAATAAGCAACAGATTCCCCTTTCTTGCTGTGCAGCAATCAGCTCCCTACTTTTATCTTTATATGCACCCCAACATTCCCCACACAGTGTACAGGGAGAGAGCTGCACAACCACATGCGAGTCGAGAAGCATGAGACAGCGCCGGACACGTGGAAAGAGCGGGGGGAATTTTCTCATGGTGRTGGATCAGCAATGACTGAGGGATCTGGAGGGCCACTCGTGTCCTGGCTCCGCTGCCTCCACGTGGCCAGGCTCCAGTGGGGACATTTCGGGCTTCCCRCCTGCCCGTAGCTGGGAGCATCGAGGGGCACCCCAACAGAGCCATCCCCGGGGCTTTCGCCTCCACCAGGGTTTTGTTAGCCTATAAATACTGACTCGAGAGCCGCCCAGGGCTTTCAACACTGCTGAGACTGGAAATATCTAGCGSACAGGCAATGGGGCTGCAAGTGCAATCTGCTAGAAAACAGGTAAAAAGAGCACAGACACCTGAGACCCAGCCCTGTGCATGGGCCTGGGGGGAACGGGACAGCACACGGGGCTGGAAACTGTTAAATAAGATGAAACTAGTAGGGGGAAAATAAATATATTCACAGATAGCAGCTGCCAGAAGAAAACCCTGGAAACACTTAGTAGGGTGTAGTTCTCCATAAGCAGAGCCTGGGCAGGAGGCACTGGGGACARCCCGGACAAGACACGTGTCGGGTGGAACGGTGCACGCTGAAGGTGCAGGTGAGATCAATGCGCGCTGCTCTGCGCAGCTCCCCTCTGAGCAGCCTCCTCACAAGAAGCTGAAATTCCAGGGCATGCTGCCCTCCCTCATGCTATTCACTTACTCAGTGCCAAAGTTCAACAGGAGACACGAATGCCACGAAGCCACCTCTGAACCATCACTGCACATCTGGAACGCCCACTGGAAGGGCATCGCTGCCCCCAGGCTGCACCGACCAAGTCAGCGTTTGCAGAACACGTAAAATAACCAGAATTTGGAGCACACTTTCCAGAAAGAGCTCAGGTGCAAGGAAGGGGGTTAAACGTGCAGCAAATTGGGTGAGAAGCCTTGAAACGCCTCCTTTCCCCTGTCACCGCGAGCAGCGCGAGAGAACAGAAACGTAATTCAAGTGGCCTCTCTCACAGACCTCCTCTTGCCGCAAATAATGAATAATTTCTTGCCCAGCGACAACTTCCCAGCCGCGTGTCACGGCAGATGCTTTATGGAAAGGGAAGGCAGAGATCACGGGCACCGCGCAGTCATTTGCGGCCACCGCACATCACACCGGCCGCCTGTCCCACTTCGGCTCCCACCGCAGAAACCCACATCTGAAACCCACACCCCAGGCTCAGTTTGGGTAACTGCAGCCTTTCCATCAACTTCTGCTGCCTTTAAGCGGAACTGCTTCAAAAAAGATGTGGAAAATAATAAGTCAGCCACAAAAAGTGACAGTTATAGCACTGCACACCAACAGACAACTCTACGGCAGCAAGAGGCAGCTTTACGAGAAGCTGATAATCTTTCTATTTTTAATTCTGTTTTTTTGGGGAGGAATATATTCTTAAAACACCTAAACATCAGGGAGGGTAGGGGGAACTTTATTACTGACAATGAACTTTTTCGAGCGTCTATGAACATCATACGAGTGACTGYCCATCAGTTTTAGACATGACAGAGTATTTTATTCGCAATCAATTCCTCAGGTTAATTACGGAATAGACAGCAAGAAAAACTCATCTTTAACACAGACTACTTTTGCATTTCAGGGGTGCCCCGAAAGTCTGGCCAACTTTACGAGCTGGCAAAGAGCAACCCCGTTAAGCTCTGCTAACGCCGCAAGGGCGCCGCGCGCCTCCAGGACATCCCGCTTCCCTTCTGCGTGTCCCAACACGACGGGACGAAGCTCCCGGCCCCGGTGCATCCAGCGGCGCCCCGTGCATCCCTACGCCCGAGGGATGCCAAGGTGGGCAGCAGGGATAAGGCAGCGGTGCCCGGCGCTGGAGCACAGCAAGGAGGCGACCAGGAGCGCTSCTGCTCCGTGCAGCGCACAGAGATAGCCCAATTCCAGGGCTAAACACACACATATATATGTGCGAGTTGGGCATACATGCACTTATTGCACATATACGCGCATAGCTAYATATGAAAACTTTTTTAATTGTTATTTACGCGAGTTGATCGCGTTGAAGCCCGCCCGCCCCGCTCCCCCCCCGCGCCGCGGCACTGACCGGCGGTGGGCACGTCGGGCACGAGCTTGAGGGGCCCGATGTGGCGCAGCTGGAAGGCGGTGCGCACCTCGTGGCAGCTGGGGGCCTTGGCGCCCGCCGCCCCGCACAGCGCCGCGGCCGCCAGCAGCCAGCAGAGCCCCGGCCGCCGCGCGGCCATGGCCCAGGTGGGCGCC
>NW_020455390.1:85888-173835 GCF_003342845.1 Nothoprocta perdicaria | reverse complement strand
CGCCGCCGCCTCCTGCCGCCCGCCCCGTCCCTCCCCTCCCCTCAGCGCCGCTCCCCGCCCGCCCGCCGGGCTCCGAGGGGGCGCCGCAGCCCGCCCGCCCTCCGCCTGCGGCGGCCGTTAGGCTTCAACGGCAGCAAAAAGAGGAGGGAAAGGGAGAAAAGCCCAGGCGGGAGTCACCGATGGAGCCGCCCGGGCGCTGCGGACCCTGGGGCAGGCGCCATGAGGTGCCGGGGGCCAGGCCTGGCCCACCTGGAGCCCAGGCCATAACAGGGCTCCCCACGCAGGGTGGGCCCAGCCCACGGCACCTTCGTGACCATCACCAACAGGCACCTTCGTGACCATCGTCACAGGCCATGGTCAGGCTGTTGGGGACACCGAGAGGTCACTGCCACCCTCAGTGTTGCCGAACACAAGCCAAGGAACCTGCCTGGAAAACACAAAGCAGCACCAAGAAGTAACTCCTGAAGGGGCCCCGTGTGTTTGTGCATTCCCTGTGAAACAGCTTACGGGCTGATTCCAGAGTGTTCCCGTTTTGGGACATGCTGCACAGGCCCAAACCCCTGCAGTTCCCTCAGGAACAGCACCCATTGAGCTGACCTGATGGCCAGGCCCCCATGGCTCATCCACTCTGTTCCACCATGGAGAACATCCAGCCTCATCACCAACCTCCAGGACATCATCCCAGCGTGCGCTCACCATGACGTGGAGGAGCAACGTCCTTCTCCACCAAGAGATGGACGCACCACGCAGCGGCATCGATGGCACAACGTGGTCTGGCTGGGAAGGTCAGTACCCAACAGGCAGAGACACGCACCACAAATCCCATTCGGCACTGCAGCCTTCCCACGTGCTGAACCCAAGCACACCATGCAGCTGCCCTGCACGGCTCCAGAAGCTCCCACCACCTTGCCCATGGCCATGGACTCCACAGTGAAGTGCTGCTTCTCCATCTCACTTCCCCTGCTCTCAAGGAGTACTACAAAAGAGATTTTTCACAGTCATTTTCCCTCCCAGCTTCACTATCAACTGCTTTACCGCACCACAACATTCAATTATCCTTAGCACGCATGACTATTTTCCACTTCCCCAAAACACACCATTTTCCAGAGCAGCAAAACCCAAGAAGTCTCCCATAAATGGAACTTAATTTGCTCAGTACCTCTCAGGCATCTGGAGCATGTTACGATCTACAAGGATTACTATTGTTTGAGGCCATTATGTCTGATTTCTTTAAGGTTGCTTGCAACTCTCAAGATGCCTCTAATGTGCTCCAGAGCAACAGGGGAGCCCACCTGCAGCTAATTTAACCATTATACACTCCCATAGGTAGTAATGAGAGACCCAGCTCCATGCTGTACATCAGTTGCCTGAGCTGTGTTCTGATAGTTGAAGTGCAATTCCTTTAAACATTTCACTTGYGATAACTTTGTGCCTATTAAGGCAACAGGTGATTAATTCTTTGTGTGAGAACTATGATCCAAATAGATGCAAAACATTCAGCATTTAAACTGAAAACAAACTGAAAGAACACATCATGTTTCTGCATTCAAAAGTCACCTTAGAAAACTTCTGGCCTCGCAGGTCAGAGTTGCTGTCTGTAGCTTTCAAGGGTCGTACAAAGAGCCTGGGGCAGCAGAATCGTAGAGTCAGAGAATCATAAAGGGACCTTTTGAGATCATCTAGTCCAACCTCCCAGCACATACAGGGTCAAGAAGGCAGCACACCCTAAAAAACTGCCCAGGTGAGTCCAGCACTGCAGCCTTCTCTTTCCCATTGTTTTCCATGGGTGGCAAGTTCAAATTCCAAATGGCTAATTCTTTTCCAACATGGCTGTTATCTCAGGGCCTCATCTTTGTGTTGGATATTCTTTTCCTCACCTTTTTCTGGTGAGAAGTCATCTAGCACGTATATAATTATATTTGGTTCTCATTTTGTTAATRCAAACATGATTGCTGTAATCACCTGTCCCTTCTCCTTGTCTCAAAATACTATTAAGGACCCAGAAAATATATATATATATGCGCACCTACAATGCCAAGGAAGTTCAACATCAGTGAACTAGAATGTCCATATATATAATATTGGTTACTTCAGCATATTAGGAAAACCACACATTTCAGATGATTTTATATTTTATTTAGATGAAACCACATTTCAGATGATTTTATAATCACTATTTTAAAAGCATAAGTTAAGGATGGATTGTCTTTTTTCCAGGCTGGAGTCTGAGTTCTTCCTCTACAAATAAAATTAGACCCTGTACATTGTCTGCACATAGGATCTTGCCACTGATTCAAGTGTTTAGATTTTAACACAAGGCAAATATGAGAAGACCAAGTTCATGACTAGCTCAGCAAGTGTCTGAATTTATATATATCTCAATTTAAACCAGATGTTCTAGAAAATGCTATTCATAAGCACCCATATCATTAGGATAGTCATTATCACCTTTATTAATGCTCAGAGGCACAGACAGCCCTGCAGAGTTTACACCCRAGTATCACACATCTTTCCTGACGTGATCTTGGTGAGAAATTACCAGCTGTAGTTCTAATGATCATCCAAGGACATTTAATTAGCCTTGTAAAAGGTGCCTTGGAAATCAGGGGCTGCCCCCTACCAAACGCTGCTCGGTCCCAGAGCTGTGTGTGCAAGGGAGTGATCGAGGACACAAAACCCCCAGACATGACCCAGTGGGGCACAAGTCACTTAGGCCCTTTTGCACCCAAACCTGTGCCCCACTTTCAGCAGTGCCATCATCCTGCCTTGAGTGGAAGAGCCAGATATTTAATGGCACAGGCCCAAGAGCTCTGCTGGAACTGGGTTACAGAGAGCAGAAGAGCTATTTAACCGGTTACCAGACATGCCACACTATTATACTTGAGCAATTTGCTTGGAACAGCCACAGTTTACCTTGTCAACAGGTGTCTTTTGTTTTTGTTTTGTTTTTTTCTCTACGAATAAGTATTTATTAACTGCACATCACTGAGAACTGTATCAGTACTCCTTACAATGAATGGCAATATAAACCTACCCAAACAATCTGCTCAGTCCTAATCCTGCTGAAGTGACCACAGGACTCAGCATGAGCTTTGGATGCCTAAGAAAAGCAGGGATCAGGTCTAGAATCGGGGGTTTGTGTGCCTGTTGTCTCAGCCCTTCTGGTGTTGAATACAGCTGGAGTTTTGCCAGTGATTTAAATGGAAGCCAGGCTAATTCCCTTGTGTTTAAGATAAGCCCATCTCCAATATTGGACTTTCCACCAATGGGACTTAATGGGCACAGGGACTGCTCTTGCCAATTCAGCTGCCAGAGTGAACCCTCTGTGTCCATTAGGCTTTACCAAAAAAAGAGTAATAATATAGTCTGTAAATCTTTTGAGACTCARTTTTTCAAAATATTCCAGCACATGTTTTACTAAAGTACCTGAGGAACTTAGCTGACTACTCATAATTAAAAGTAAGGACCTGCTTAAGTGCTGGAATGAGCCCAAACCACAAGCCAATTTTTATTTAAAAAAAGGCAACTTAACCAGCCTCAAAAGAAACACAAAATCATCTGTGCAGAAGAATTTGTAATTAGGACAAGCTTTATTTCAGTTTCTTATGAGTTTTCTTTTCTTTCTTTCACAGAATATGAAATCAATTTTCTGAAGACTAAGAATACTATATTTCCATTTGGAACAAACTGTAAGTCTGAGGATAAAATTTTAAATATAGATTTTAATAGTAAAAATCAGTCATGCATGAAATATTCATACCTATACCAAGACTAGGAAGCACTGCTGGAAAATTGTTGCTGGTAAATTTACTCAAAATTCTCATCATCTTAGTAATGATGAACACTATGAAACTCTAATAGAAAAATTACCAGCATAGGCCTATCATTCTCTTTTGTTTAGATTCCATTTCCTTCTCTTCTCATTTGCTTTAAATACAGAGCACAATGACAATAAGTGCATTGCCATACCATAAATTGTTTTGTGCTCTGTATGCATTCCGCATGGAAAATGTTTGCAGACCTTTTTGATGGTCAGAAAGCAGTGTTGCTGTACTGCCTGATTATTTCATGAGTATTTTTCACTTTAGCAGACAGACCTATTCAAAAGCACATTTTAGAAGTGCCCGCTGCATTTCCTCCCCACCACAGGTAAAGAAAAAACTCATGTCTGAAAGGCACAGCTGTTAACTATACCACAACACTCATTTAAAAGAAAAATGGACCACCAGCCAACAAAAGAGCTAGGAAAGGAATACGAACAGCACAAAATCCAGCAGGTCAGAATGGCCACTCGTTAAAAAAATCCTGGTCTTTCACTCCAGACTGAGCAAGGTTTGACACCAACAAATATCCTGTGGACAACATGGAGGAGACTGCAGTTTTCACTGTKTATTGTTGCCCTTTAGGAATATAAAAACAATTATTCCGATTTACACTAATAATTCCTTAGCCCGTTGGCTTGTACTCTCTGATAGCAATGACTGCCACTATGCTTATTTTGAAAAGACACCACGTGGAATATACCAAAGTCCTTCTCTCTAGGTCACGATTTCACATCACTCCTAGATGACCAAAGATATTTTCTTTGACAAGGGTTAGAAACATCAACTTTTTATAAGAACTCTTCCCAAAGAAGCAATCTTAAAATATTACTAAAGACTTAAGGTAGAAAGGCAGAAATGCAGCATCACCCCAAAGTGATATTGAGCACAATGCACAGGGAACACAATGTGAGGACTGCACAGTAACAAATAGGATTCCCATCTCAGTCGTATTGGCTTGTTCTGGCTGAAGTCTTGTGCTTCCTGGAGCGTCCTGGTCATTGAGCAGGTAAGGGCAGTAGCAGAGCTGCTTGCCTCTATCTGCACCACTCAGCCAACGTGTTCATAGAGAGACCCAGCAAGAAGGTTCCCAACTTGTACTCATGTGAAAAGCTACTACACAACCCAAGGGAAATCAAGGAGGTTACTCAAGCAGTAAGAGCTATGTAATGTAGGCAGAAGTATCTAGCTCTAATTTCCTTTATAGCAAAAAAAAGTAAAGTGAATAAGGGATTCTTATTAAAGGAGTCACAGACTTGCCATCCAGAAGTTCCTCCTCTCAACAGCGCTGCAGACAAAAACAGTATTAGAGGGTATCGTGGTGAATGCTAAGCAGTCCCAGCAGACTCCGTGGACAGCAGCACC
Source organism: Nothoprocta perdicaria (assembly GCF_003342845.1). Lineage (NCBI taxonomy): Eukaryota > Metazoa > Chordata > Aves > Tinamiformes > Tinamidae > Nothoprocta > Nothoprocta perdicaria. The sequence continues at coordinate 168,649 of NW_020455390.1, read as the reverse complement.
AAACTTGCCTGCTAAAGATCATGGTATAGAGATCAGTATAGAGACATCTTCTCTGCCTCTAAGGAACTGCTTCGGTGCTGGAAGCAAAACTCTATTCACACAGCAAGGAACCTCTGCTAATCAGGGACTGTCCAGAGCAGCACTGAGGCCTTTGCAGCCTGGCTCAGCAGTAGCTTGGRGCTCTCCACCTTGTGCTTTCTCACAGGGTACAGACAAGCCCAGAGGAGAGACACAAACATCATCTGCCACATTACCAAGGACCCCACTAACATTAAGGATGACAGTCACTACTGTCCCCTTCTTGGTGGAGCCCTCCCACATACCACGCTCCCTGGAAACACTGAACTCCATAAAAATATGCTGCAAAGAGAGGATGATCTATAGAAAGTCTTTGCCCTCTCCAAAGGGTCAATAGGCTGRGCACGCAGGAGAGGGGCCGCACGGCCTCCCTGGTGTGTTGTGACAGGGTGGACACGTGAGTAAAACCTACAATATGTTAGAGATTAATTAAAATTAATGAATGCAGTAGAGCCTTCAAAATACCAGTCTTTTCTAAAAAAACCTTAAAGGCTTATAGTATGGAACAAGTTTACTATCTGGAGTTACTAATCAATAAAAAATTAAAAACATGACATAACACTTAAAATAGAAGCAGGAATAGCATCATTATAATAGTTGCAATAGCTTTTTCTAGCAGAACAAATGCCCCAACTTCCATTTGTCTAGTTGGGCACTTAGGAGAAAAAAAAAGTGATTTTTCACTATGTGTCAGAATTTGAAGTTAATTAAAACTAATTGCCCACTGTACTGTAAGTGATGCTGCTGCATTTTCAAATAGCTTTGTTACCATGGGATGATTTACTTAATACTGGTGCCTGTTATCTGCTGAATTCTGGTTTTGCCTTGTGTTAAATTGTTTATCTTCCGTTTCTGCCTTGCAGCTCTACATAAAAGGTCATAAATAGCAAAGTTCATAGCTGAGATTGACACTCTATCAACATGAGAAAAAACATCCTAGCATATCAACTAGCTCATCAAAATAATGAACTTATTTGACATTTGCATTACTKTTCTCGCTAGCCACTTTGTCCTTCAGAACACTTAGGGGTTCAGCTTCAAAGCCAAACTTGAGCTCAGAAGCAGTTTATTTTTTAGCACTTATTCTTTCTTCCACAGGGATGGCAACGAAAGCAGGTCCCTTCACTGAGAAGGCAGAAAAACAACCTCTGTTGCTGCTACATGCAGACATCACTAGGTTATTTTTAAGCCTTTTCAGCTTTGTGTCCAGTGCATAGGTCTCAGAATTTTTTCAGAATATTTAAGGTTGGAAGGGACCTCTACAGATCATCTAGTCCAACCTTCCTGCTCAAGCAGGCACACCTAGAGCATGTGGCACAGGGTGGCATCCAGGCGGGTTTTGAAGACCTCCAGAGTAGGAGACTCCACARCCTCCCTGGGCAGCCTGTTCCACTCAACGTGCTGGATCACACAATTTGGGTATCTGCTCCCTTCAAGGGGAGGTATAAAGGGGATAAAAACAAGGTTAAACACCAGCAAGCATACCCAGGCACAACTTTTTGCAGCTAACATCCAGTACCAGGGCTGCAGGAATGCAGGAGCAGATGGAGGTTATATCCAGAAGGAGGGCAGGAAAAGGAGAAGCAGGCGCAGAATTCCCTGCATCAAGGGACCTCCTGAGACTACTGTGACAGGCAAGTTAGCAGCCCSGCTGGCTGCCAGTCCTGCTCAGCATTGCACAAACCACATCAGCTGCTCAGGTTAGCTCATAAATTAGCACATGTAGCTTCACTCACCTCCCTGTTCCCCCCTGTTTGGCACCTGGGAAGGTGCGAGGACCAAGTTCCTAAGGGTGCTCAGTGCCCAAGCTGGTGCACTGTGAGTCTCATGACCTTGCACCTGCAAAGAGGGCTGTTGGTGTCGCATCAGGCTGTCATAGGAGGCCACTGTCAGAGCACGAAAAACACCTTCCCTTTCTTCTCCCTATTTTTCTACCCTTTGGTTCTTCTTTGATCTCATCRGGGAGCCAATAGCCAGCAGGCAGCCCCTGTCCCTAGGCAGGCTCCAAGCAGCAACAGCATCAGGAATCACCAGTGGGGAGTTTGAGCACRACCCAATTAGAAGTGTTTGATAATATAGGAAGGATAGTACAGGAGTATTACACAGCGAGTGTGTGATAATTACCTTTTCTGGATAAAATTACTTTTTCTGGATAAAAAAAGGCCTTTCAATTATTTCATACGCACGTCTTACTCCATGAAGTCAAATCTGACACAAATCCCATTCCAAGTGCAAAGAATCTCATTCAACCTTCCCTCCAGAGAACAGGTAGTGGTCAAATGAAACAGATGACTGATCCTGGAGACAGAACAGAAAGCTCATGCTCCCTTTGGCTAAAGTCCTCTACAAAGCTGCTTGGAACAAGTCAACAAGTCATCCAAAACTCACACAGGAGAAATACTGGTATACAAGTAACCGTAGAGGAGAAGATAGCATTACCAAAGTGCTAATGTGGAGTTAAGCCATCATTTACACCTAAAATCTGGGGAGATCAGTCAACTGACAGACCTGGAAAATGCCGTGTTTCACTACATCCAACTTTCAGACTCGGACTGTACTTCTAGTCCTCTCCTTAATGAAGGGCAGCCATAACTTGGTAGACTGGAGCCCTGATTGCAGGCACAGGCCACCACTGAGATATGCCTGAGACATTTGACTGGGCATGTTTAAACACATTGTTTTAGGCTATTCATAAAAAATACATGAGGAAAATGTTCTAGCTGGCATTCAGTGTTGTTAGTTTTAGACAGAGATCCTCACTGAAGATCTCTGCAGAAGAGGAATGATCAGTTGCACTGGGGCTCCTTTGGAGATGGGATCTGCTTCTCAAAAGAACAGTGACCAAACCCCCTGGTTCTGTGCTGCAAGGGCAAGTGCACCGTGCAGTTTCCCTCTGGTGCAGCCACTGACTGAACTTGCTGGTATTTCTCAGAGCAAGAGCTAAAAACAGTGGATTTGGGCAGAATCTTTACTAGGGCAASTGCCCGTCGCCTTTGCAAACTGAGCATGTACAATATAGAATCAGAAAAAAATAAAGGTGTACAGAATTCACATTACATCTTACGCATGCAACTCCATTTTCAAATAAGTACATTTTAAAGCTCCTTTGGTTACATGTTGAAAGKAAACTATTGTTTTGCTTTCAAATCCAATATGAAACATGCACCATAAGGTGATTGTATTGAGGCAATACAGATAAGAAACTGAAAAGCTATTTTCCAAACTGAGAAACTAAATGTGATGACTCAGTTAAACCTGTGTCTAGATATAAACATCCTTTTGTTCCTGAATACTGCAGCAATTCTGGGAATTCTTCTCAGGAAAGAGGGGAATTTGACCCCTGTGTTACTCTGGCTTACACTGYGCACTAGGATGCTGAGCAGGCCCTGGCTTTGCCTGTTGGACACTACATTTTTCCTTTACTTGATGATGACCTCTCCAAGAGACCTCAGCAAAAGGCAAATGAGCCCTTAGCATGTGTAAATTAGCACTGACACTTGCTGGGATAATATACTCCCGAGTCTCTGCATCTGTGACGCCAATAGAGGCTGCTGGCGACATGAGTTTATATGTGTCTTTCTGCTAGATCAGAACATTGTCTGCACAAATCAAGTGCTTGGGACACATCATGACATTGGTGGTAGTCCCTRGAGGACTCCAGGTCCATAAAGCTCAAGCTGGATTCTGAGCCATCTATTCTTACCAACTACTAGAATTTCTTACAGACAATTTTTTTAGTGATAAATCTGAGAATAAATCTGGGCAGTGTTTCACAAAGCAACAGGCAAGCTTTGTTTGACTTTGAAGTACAGCTTATTTGGTGGTGATAATACTACCTGTTATGCACAGTTCATCATCTTTGGTCAAACACAGTCATCCTGGGTTGGTTATGAGGGTTTGTCTGCCCTGTGAAGTAAATCTGGCACTGCTGTGGGCCCTGGGCCATGACATCTGTCCTCCTCATGCTCTTCACAAGGTTAGGGAGTTGAAAGAATCAGGATTTGTCTGCCCGGTGGCAACACGTGCCTGATCCCTGGCTCTTCAAGGACAGTGCAAGGATATTGCAACCGTGGAGAACTTTGGGACAGGTCTGTGGTACCCTGGTGCACACAGCCTACCTTTAACCATCCCAGCACCACGTCTTGGTAGCAGGAATTGCTGTAGTAATTCACAGCAGTGACAGCTGCTTTCTTTTCTTCCAGACACTGACCACAGGAGAAGAAAACAAACCAAGAACTGCTGGTATCCAGGCAGCCATCCCATTTCTCCAGAGCTGCTTTTCTGAGGGCAAGTTGCAGGCGGTGAGTGATATTTACCCGCCACTGAATCCACCCTTGCACCAGTGAATCARCCGCCTCTCCTCACTGCAGTTGCACAGGTTGTGAAGCCAACAGATGAGAATCCAGCCTTTTAAATTAATGGGGAGGTGGGAGCGAGGTTTCTCCAAGGAAATAGCTCATCTATCCCAAGCAAGACCTTAGAAGCTAACCAGTACAAACATCAAGCTATCAACATCACCATAGTGCAACCACTAGGAAGTGGAGCGTATTAGCAACTAGTACATGTTTGTGACCTAAATTTGCACTTAAGGATTTCAGCGTGTGCCAAGCTTCTTAGTTAAGGAAAGGATATAGAGAAGAGGGCGAGGGGGTTAGCCCTGATATGCCACTTATGCATACTTCATTCACTAGAATGGAGCATATGTCCTTTTATTAAATTATGCTTGGGTTGTTTATTAAATGAAAACTATTATTCCATTATGCCCATAAGAAATGGAAATGCTGCATATGGTTTGTGTAATCCATTAACTAGCTTATGGAGCCAAGGACCCTCCGGAGAGCATTAGAAATCCATCTGATGTCCCTGTGTGCCAGATTTTACACACAGATATCTGCACTAAATGCAAGAAGCCTGAGACTATGTATAGATAGACTCTGGTAAAGATCCTTTGGTAAGGATTTGATGCACTGGAAAAAACACCCAGCTACTATAGACAGAGTACACTCTCTTAAGGAACATGCACAGCTGGTTGGCCTTGAATCCACCTTAATTATTGCCTTCCAAGAGGCAAGTTAACTTAGGCAAAGGCCAGAAAGCCCAACTTGAGTGGAAATGCAGGAGAAAGTTGCCTTAACTGATCAGCACAGAATCACCGCAATGATTATAAATCCAATATTTAAAGCCCAGTGCTTGAACAATATCAAGAGAAGGGTGATTGTACACTACAAGTACCAGTGGGRAGATTCAGATGCCCATACAAAGCAGCCTTCCAGTATTCTTTGAAAATCTCATCATCCAAATACCAATGTGCACAGATTTTGATTAARGACAGCCATGTTTACAGTGTGCAATGCTTTATAGCTCTTTTGGGGGCACAAAGGATTCAAACTGACAAAAAGATGCTGAAAACAACAGTTAAAACAAAACATTTCACTCTAATTCAATCCAAATGTTCCGCAGTCCACAATAGGTATTATGGATTGTTTTTACTTTGCTAACAKCACTCCAAGCCTTGTTTGCTTCCTAAAAATCAAGTTTCTCCCTCCTCAGTTATCCATTACTCACAGATATAAGTACTCAATTCTTTATTTTTTTTTATTATTTTAAATCTACAAGTGGCAAGTCCAAAATGAGATGYGAGTTACTTGTGACTGTGAAAGGACAGACTGACAGGACGCATGAACAAGTGCTACAGAAGCTACAAAAAGTGATACTTTTGTCAACAGAAAGAAAAGTGCCCTGGAAAGACACAAGTAGCCAGACATTTTATACTGAGCAGCATTCAGATCAGGGTAAGCACAAAGGAGGAGCTCCTATTCTAGGTGGGTGAGAAGGAAGAAAAGAAAAAACAGATCTCAGGCTGTTAAAAATGAACAGCTGGCTCATTTTGACACTGCTCAATATAACATGAGCTTCATTTACCTTCTGATGTTCAGAGGAGAAAAACTGGTGAGAGATGCAATGACACAAGGAAAAACCAAGTGAAAACTGGGTGTCTAGAGAAAGCAATGGCACGTACAGCCCAGTATGGTAGGTCTTTCTAGTGCCAGAGCCTTTGAATGTCTTCCCTCAAGACAAAACCCTATGCAGTTACTACATTTTCAGGCTATAGAGTGAAAGCTGATGTACTAAAAATGCATGACTCATGCAGGCTGCTACATTTCATTTCCTCCCGAGTAAAGATGACTGCAAAAAAAAAGACCCACAAAAGTCTTTTTTTTTGTCTTAGGGCCAGCATTTTGGATAATCTACCTTTGATGCCTACAGCCCTGAGCAAGCTGAGATTTCTATGGGGCCGCTTTCTAACTCTGAATGCAAATGGAAAAAAAAAACTGATGTGATTCCTCAAAAGCACAAACTGGCTGTGCAAAAAGTCTGAACTGCCTTAGCAATAAAGTAAGGCATTATCAAGATATAATTAGAGTCACTAATTGGGAACCATTAACCCCCACAGGGATCCACAAGTAGGATGGGACAGTTAAATCCTTTTCTGCAAGTGTTATTGACCTTCAAGCACAGCACGTACGTCAAGGGGACCAGGCTCTGAACCACAGGAGACAAACCCAATTCCCCAATTTTTGAGTTAGAGCAGGAGGCACTGCTATTTCAGCTTACACTGCACGTCTCACCCAGATTTTCTCCCTTTGGACTTTTCTTAATTGCGCAAGTTCACTCTAAAGAGCTGGGAGCACCAAAAGGCAATGGAGCAGAATGGAAACCTGCCCAACTCAGCAGCATCTAAGAGCATCCTGCAGCAATTGGACCTCAGGGATTGCAGTTTAACTTGAAGGAACTCTTCCTAATAGGAGAATCCTCTACAGGAAATGCTTCCTATGGCTGGCTACAAGAGCTTGACTTTTTTTCTACTTTTCCTGTTTGTTTCTATACCACGTAGAGCATTTAGCCAAGAGAGATCCTCCCTTCCATTCCTTGTGGTGAAGAACATCAGTGGAGCAACTTGCTTTCCCAGCAGTTGTTTTGAAGGAAAGAACTGACATTTGAAGTGAGCTGACGAATCACAAGGTCCAAAAAATGTTGTCCAAGAAGTGTATGCAAGTGAAAACTTTCTGGAAAACCAAAGGGGAAATAATCCACAGTGCTAACTTCACATTCATGGCAGACATTCTTAATCTGAGGGCATTTAATGCTGCCGTGATACCTGATCAATTCAGAGTGCCAAATGTATTCCAAGGGACTCCTGAAAACCTAAATATATGTATAAATAGAGGCTACAAATCCAGTGAGCTCTAACCATACCCACTCTGAAAGCCTCTCTTCAAACAGTTCAACTATATTGACCTTTCAGTTCACCCATAAGAAAATAAGCATGAAATCAGTACTTCTTCCAGGACAAGAGCATTCTTTATTTCATTATCTCAGTCACTGCCTACACTGAATCAGTTCTCGTAGTTTTATTTCCTTCCTGGGAAGACTTTTTTTCTTCCAGCACTAGTTTTATAACAGAAGATGAAAGYGCACAGAATTATTTTTGGCTCTTCTTTGCGATCAGAATTTCTACAGCTGTTCGTTGCAGTTAGGAAGTCATACAAATGACTCCCTTCTGTGCCCCTTGTTGCACCATTATAAATCTGCCCTCCCATCTCCGCCAGCACGCAGAGGTTACCAAAACTGCTGTAACCTGCAAAACAACCATCAACAGGGCTTGGTTTTGCCTTTCAGGCAATTGCTCAACGCAGAGAGCGCATCTCTACAGACTACGAAGCACCTGCAGAAAAAGGTATTGTCATCAATTTAGCCAACGGTAAAAATCTCATGTTAAATGCAAGATTACTACAAGTTGGAGCAAAGCTCCAGAGAAATGTGAAACTTCAAACATAAAACTGGCTATGAAGTAACAAAGCCAAAGCATTTCATATGCACAAAGGTCTTGACCGAAGAGAACGCAAATCTTTTAAGCATCACAGTCATCTTCCAATTATGATGGTCATTGGAAGAGGGATTATTAAGCCCTTCACGCCTTTTGACTACGCGAATCATTTGACACTTTCCGTAGTCACCAGTCTGGTCTCAGCTATCAACCCCCATCCCTGCTGGAAAATAGATCCTGTACAGGCAGAAACAGAACAGAGTCAGGGTTCAGATAAAAGTGTAAAGCTTGGYGCTTTACACTTTTACTATTATTCAGTAGTTTAGAGGCAAAAAGGTGCTCCTCTTAAAAAACTAAATATGAGCATCTTAGATGCTAAAGTTCATAAGCAGGATTCAGTTGTTCTGAAAAGTGCAACTTGCTGGCTTGTTCTTATCTACTTTTTTTTTGTAATAAAAACCTAACTGAAGTTTCCCTTTCAAAAGCAAATCTTCTCTCCAGTTGGGACAAAACTGTAGCAAATGAACTGGCAAGGGGGTATTACAAACAAAGTCAGCTCCATTCAGCATCGTTCCAACACTGTCCAATGAAAGATATGACAATAGCTAGGTTCAGTGTTAGAACAGAATTTCTGCTAATTAAAAAACATCAGTGACAGACATTAGCAAAAAATGTTTTAAAATGCTTTGTCAACACAGATGTGCTATATATCCACCCTGCCTAGTGAGTCCTTTTGTATACAGCAAGACAACTGCCTAGAAAATGAATAAAACAAATCACAAGGAAAAATTTCCTGAGTACCTATTTCTAGACGTTCTCCAGGAACACCAAAATCATTCATTAAAAGAGGGACGGGTTGCAAAGAAAAACTACATAAATTAATATTCTGCCACTCAAACATGGAATATATAGCACAAGAATGTAAATATGCATTTTATGCATTGCTATAAAGAATACATAATGAAACCTCTTCTTCCCCACAAATGTAACAAAGGAATAAATGTTGCAGGAACAGATTTATTGCACAAAGCTCCACGCTTAAGAGGCCTCCAGAGAAGTATTATACTCTAGGTATACTGATTGATAGCAGCTTCCAATATAGATCCCTTTATGCCCTGACACTTCACTGCCAAAGCTGCAAGTTTTTTTCCAGTTTACCTTTTTTTTCCTATTGATTATTCAAGTTATAAACTCTGACATCAAGTTTCTCAAAATTCCTTTTCACTTTTTAAATTTTATCATTTCCTAGTTTTTTCCTTTCTTGCTGATTTAAGAACTTCCTCGAACAGCTGTTTGACTTCAAGCATGCCTGAAAGAATCCCATAGATCAAGAAAAACCTAAACTGTCTTTCAAAGAGCTCTTCGYTGTATGCAAAGACCCACAAAACAGCTTCCAAGTCCAACCCCCACAGAACTTCTCTCTCCGAGTTCTATAGTCTCCAGATCACCCCACTTTCTTTCAAGATGCACCTTGAGGAGTTGTCCCTTCAAAGCTGCATGACTTGGAAGGTAAGGCAGCAGGGTGTCCCTTTGGGCTCCAGCKGAGACTCGCTGCAGTTGGAGGAAGGCTCTGTCATTGTGCAGCCCTTACAGAAGATGTAAAGAAACAGATGACCAGCACTATGTCATTGATATAAAGCAAGTCTCATTCTTCAAACTTATGTGCAATAACTCATTCTTGTCAGAATYCAGAATGTCATATTTAATGTGACTGTTTCTTTTTATATCACTAAAGAARGCACATATTAAAGGTGCATTACAGATAAGTTTGGAATTTGACTAAAATCAGTGCRAGATATCTGCATGCATGCTACATTCAGCACCCTGTTACTGCCTTTGCAACCACTGTCTCTACTTGTAAGGCTAAGCATAAACCCATTCTTGTAAGTGGTTGCAGATCTGCAGCCTACAGCAGTGCATAAGTAGGCTGTATGTTGCCTTTCAGACATATTAGGCCAATTTATTCAAAAAGTCCAAACAGCAAAATCTGTTCCAGTTACATTGATCCAAGCCCACTTCCTTCCAAGGCACCAGTTTTATGTCAAACCTTGAAACTAAACATTATTTATTTGTTGTTTGTATTGAGATGAAGTGCTAACTAGTACATCTTGTATTAAATAAAGAGTGGCATTGAGTGATTTCAATCAGTTCCTTTATAAGAAAGTCTGTTTCCCTTCTGCCCATGTTTGCTGTCTGCATRCTAATTCAGCCATTCTTCAGCATGTAATGCTGTCACCACATATCCAAGCAAATCTGGATTTTTTTAGCCACATTAAGACAGGTGTAGCAAATGATTTATGCATCTGGATTGCACTGGTCCCAATATGTACATGTATATACACACACATCCTCCATAAACTAGCATAAAACACACACTTACTCTAACTACACCATACAATGACTTAGTTTCTATCTTGTGCATATTCTGCCATTTACTACATTCACTGGAGAAACCCATGGCCTACTGCCCTACATTAAAGCTATGCTAATTCATTACAGATATTCATCCCGGACTGTGTTCTGGATCAATGAGAGGGGGAAAAAATCCCTGTGTCCCATACTTTCCTTTTGTTTCTACACTTCCACACCACAGCTAATGACTCTTGCATTGAAACCCAGTGCTGGACATAATGAGATGCAAGACTCTTCCGCATCCATGGTTACTATTTACTAACAAAACTGATGATGTCAGGAATTTAATTAGGTTGTTTCTAGCACAGAGATTTTAAACCATGAAATCATTATACTGTCTAATCTTTTCTTTGTTTGGATTTTAGAGGAAAAAAGTAAACCCCAACCTAAATGCCATTCCCGTGTCACCAGAAAACTGAGCTTCTCAGCACTGGCCAGGCATAACACACTAACAGGTTTAAGCGTAATTAACACAAGCTATTCCACACCATTATTTTTCTCAAAACACACCCCAGCAGCAACTCCCACTAGCAATGCTGTGCCTCAGGATTGCAGAGCTGTTTTTATAGCAAATCCTTACTTCCAAGATAACTTGACCATGAAAATGAGCGTTAGGCTTAAGTTTAGCATACATGCTCAAGCAYTACCCTTAATAGAGTTGTTATAAAAGCTGGCTTAGTCAGGACACTTTGAGATATCCTTTGCCCACCACTTTGGAGCACGGAGAAGCAGATGCTGGAGCCATAGAGATGTTTCTCAGCAACACATGGTTTCACCCATCTCCTCACCCTACTTGCACCAGCTGCTTGCCCATGCACATAGAGCAAGGTCTATGTTCAGGGAGACAGCGATAGAGATGCATCAGCCACACGCTCTTCTGCTTTTCACCAGAGTCTCTRTAGCCTTCAAAGATCCTCTTGGTGCTTCCACCGAGATGGAGCTCYCTTTGGCCCACATGGATCTGCAGCACAACCTCAGCAGCACTCCTGCCTTGGCATTCAGTGCTGCCTGGCTGACCTTCAGCTGCAGGACATCATCTCCAGCACCTGCACCTCAAAACCSCTTTGCCTAATGGAGTCACCACCCCAAGAGAAGGATGATGTTGTGCAAACAAGTGATGGGCATAAGGATCATTCAGCACCCTTGGGAGAACCTATTTCAGGATCTCACTCCCATTGATCTTCACAARAGGGATAAAACCACTCAGGCTCTTCGGTGGTGCCAAAGTCAGAGACATCCTGTGGAAAAGCGGTAGGATATCAGACAATGTGAAGAACTTGATTAAATTCGTATTTCCCAGAGTTATATTTCTGGACTTTTGACAGCTTCCTCTGCCATCAAGCATGGAAGTAAAGTTCAGAAACTTCACAGAACTGTCTGAAGTTMTAAGTCACAGACATGTGATCACACTTATGACTTAAAAAAAATAAAAATCAAAAGGGGCAACTTCAAAGAAATAGGGCAGAAGTCAAGCTGGAGAAACTAAATCAACACACAGGTTTGCTAGAGGCCTGAAMATCATTTTGTGCATACCCTTTTGAACAGAAAGCTGTTGAAAGGTTGAATAGCAGAAGAATATTATACAGSATTTGGATAAGCCTGAAGATGGTGTCTTAGTTTTGTTATCTTAAAAGCAGTAACTCAGACTCGCTATTACTCTGTGTATAAAGATTTTCCTAAACCTGATATTTAAACATCAGTTTAAATACTGTGTGATACAGAAGAACAACAATTCCTGCTCCTCCTCTTCCTGGTCTTTCCAGAGGAGTGGGAAGAAGTAGTCTCCTCCAAGCAGAAATTCTGGGGATATGGAAAAGCTCATTCTTATCACAGTCGCTATTCCAGTACACCACAGATTTCTGTATTTAAAGAACAAAACCAGCAAGATAACTGTCAAGGTGGCTGAAGGAACCYGTAGGTAGAAGATGACTTAGGGACAAGCACTTTTCCAAAAATATTTTAAAGAGACTTCATGGTTCAAAAGTCACCTTAAAACAGCAGGCCGAGATGATAGTAAGGATGAATCTTCTCGAGTAACTGTATTATTCAGCGAATGACAAAGACTGTTCTAACTGAGCATTTAATTACATTGACCTTATATTAAAAAGCATGCCCTTTATTTTTATTCCAGGTTTACATAATCCCTTTTTTCTTCCTTTGATCACTTATCAGCACGCCTTTCTCCTGCACAGCRCTGTGCTATTGTTCCCCTCAGACTCCAGGACACAACTGTGCACGGTTATTGCACAAAAAAGGCAGAAACAGCAAGTTTGGGCATTCTGCCATTGCAATTTCACTTATTTTTATCTAAAGTGCAAACTGTTCCCTGCTTGGCAAGGAATAAGACATGTCACAGTGGGGAGGGCAGAAATGAGCTCAAAGTCAAAGAGGATACATTCTGCTCACCAGGCTGTGCTTTCAGGAGCTCAAAGTCACCCATAAGCAGCTGATCTTTGACTCACCATTTAAAAACAAATCAGTTAGGGAACAAAGTAGGAAGCCTTGAAGGGATCTTCCTTCTCCAAAGCATTTGGATAGCAGAGAATTAGCAAGATCCTCTGGCCTTTATTTACTGTGGATTGGACAATCTGTACGCTAAGCCCAGAATGAAGAAACCCATTTTTCTAAGGCAAGAGTCTCCGGAGAGGCACTGTCAGCRTATTCCAACTGTGACTCAGGACAGATAACATGAATCTAGAAATTGATGTTGAGAAGATCCTAAGTGATATGACTTCTACAACTAGCCTTTTCAGATTGTTATACAGCTCTTATAAGGTGCCTGTTTTACAGGTGCCTAATACATTGATAGAAGTTTTACTATCTTYGGTAGTTGCTACCCAGGTTTGTCATTGCCTGAAGATGTCAGCATTTCATGTGAAGAATATTTAATCCAGTAGGTTGCTAGAAAACTGTGTTCCAGTTATTGCTTTAACAGACTGCTATTTATGTGCTTTGCAGGTTGCATTTTCACTCTGCCATATGCTTTTAGTGTCCGAGTGATTTGCAGCTCCCCGAAAGGCAAAGCAAATGCAGCAGAGGTCATCATGGACACATGCAGCACRTGCGTGCAAGTACTGGCAGTATTTCTTCTCATAACATCTTTCCTGCACAAATAACTGAAGGATGCCACACATCAAGGTTTTATCCAGCAGTGCAGCCCTTACATTTCTGTGGGCGAATAGTTAACATGTGGATGAAGATTTTCATCCCCACATTTTGCCTTGCTGTTGTCACTTAGACCTGCAAGTCATACCCATTAATATTCCAGTCCTGACCAGCATTACTGAATGCCTGCCTAAACAAAATACACTGCAGCTGCCTAAAACCTCATTGCTGTTGGKTTGAGGTCTGCTTCCACTGTACCAGCTCAGCAGCCTAGAAAGTTAGAGCAATAATTAAGCCCAAATTTGCATTAGTACAAGCCYTTTTACTTCAGATATAATTATCTTAGATATAGATGTGGAATCATCTCAAAYAGGTATTGCTTCTGCCTCCGAGTATCCACAGACTTGGAGACCACTCAAGGTCAGGTCCGGACTGGATCGCTTGTTTTGCGCAGGAAGATTTCAGATAAGAAGCAAACAGGGAATAAGTGAAGAATACATCTTTTTAATATTGCAAATGAAACACAACTTGTTTCATTTTGGAAGTTTTGTCCTTGTTTTTTAGTTTTGGTTCCTAACAAGGGACTTTTGTCAGAGTGTCTCAATATCTGGTCCATTAAGCTGCCAGTGTAGCRGGTGGCAAATTCTGAAAGGGATTCAAACTTGCTCTTTTTTCAGGAGAAATGGYGAAGGTGACCACAGAATTGCCCAGCAACTGCAGCCAGCTCCAACTACAAGCTGTTTTGCAAGACTCATTGGCCCCAGAAGCTTCATTTCATGGGCAATAACCTCTAATAGGACCATGGAAGGGACTGTGCTGAATTTGAGCTCGACATACAGAACTGCCCTGAGCAAATGCTTCAGATTCCACTGCGTTGTCAGGTTCTTCCACTCAGGAACCTGAAATGCAAATAACCTCCCCAGCCTGCACTTTCAGCAGCTCTTGCTACTGCTATAGCAGTACTATAATGATATAATTCTTATCAACTTCTAATGAAAGCACATTTAAGCCAAAATCCTACCCCAAGAGGCCAGATCCTTCCGCATCAGTCCAGGCCTTCTCTCCTCTGCCAGAGGAGCATCACACCACCTGAGAGCATGAAACTTGACATCGACCAGCAGCACAGACCAGCCCGTACCCATAAACTTCTGGCTCTAAGGAGCAAGTTAGATTGATGGTGGTGATTATCACACAAGCACAGCCTCCATGACCCAATCAACCTCTATCAGAAAAGGTGCAAGCTCTTCAATATTGCTWCTGCTTCTGTGTTCAGACTGCTTCAAACACCTAGCCTCCTGACTCAGACCTAGCAACAGATCCTGCCTTGAGGGCCTTTGGGAGAAATGCCRCACAAGTCTGAAGAGCTGTGCTGAAAGCTGGGGCTATAATGACTTGGCATCACCATAGATTTTCATTCTGGCAGTTTTGCYGTGCATGACCCCTCTCCTTATTGCAGCACAGGAATGACAGAGGCAGCAGGATTAYACCATGCAACAGGCATTGCCTACAGATGTGCACAATTCAGAGCTGTGCATTTGAGCTACCAGTTCGCATTGTGAAACCCTGACACTCTCAGGACCCTCGAGTGTTATTCTGTCCCATGCACACTTGGTTACAGCACAGCTCAGAACAGGGAAATGAATATTCTCTGGGACCTAGTGTCCAATGATGTCACTCATTCCCACTGAGGAGCAAGAACTCTAACTGCAGTGGCAAACTGATATTTCTCTGATTTGACTAGACTGGACATGATTGGCACTAGAATTACAAAAAAAAATAGCCCAAACTCATCAGGACATCAAGGAAGAGGCAAAAGGCTGTGGGGTTCATCTCTTCTCAGCTGTTGGCCACCACACTGGTCTGCACAAGGTAGTTGAGGAAAACATGCACAGGCTGTAGCTGCAACAGCAGCAGGGTCAGCACTGGGGACTGCCCATCTCCCAGCACGGGTATGCATCAACAAGTTCAGAAATTTGATACTCATGAGTTCTTCTGTGGCAGGGTGAAACCCACATTGAGTCACTGACTTCAAGAGCTCAGAGCCAAGAGCTGCTCCAACCTGTGGTGAAACAGCTGACTTTGATGGAAGTAGCTGGCTTAACTGAGGTTGCACCTGGAAACATCAACAGCCCTAAAGATCATCTGAAGCCATGTGAATAGGCAAGAAATCTGTTAGTAATGGCTCAAAATGCAATCTTACTTCTCCTGTCATGTTTATTTTGCTACCCATTAAAATTTAAACCCTAGGCAATAGATTCTCTTCATTGTAGTCCCAAGAATAGCCATTTTTTCAGCCAACAGCTGGAAAGCATCTCTGTAAAGTGTCCAAAATAGTACAGCTGGGGGGGGGTGGAATTCATGTGCTGGGTCCCCACCTAGTAACAGGGAGGCTGTTGCTCATCTCAGGGAGAAATACCGCTAATAAGCTGCTGACAGTACAAACAGGCCTTAACTTTGACAAGTGATTGGGGCAGGGAGAACAGGGACAGCCAAAGTTTGATCTCCAAGGGAAAAATAAGACAGAGGTGACAGACACTGACTTGCTACRTCCTCAGTCACATCCCTGCTCAGACAGATGGGCTGCAGACTCAGTGAGCTACTCCAGAAAACGGATACTATTAGGCATGTACATATGCTCTGTGCACATAAGCGTGACTTAAAGCCACAGAATGACTAACAAGGAAGACACTTGGAGCTAACATGACTGAGAACTACTAAGGGAAGTTGCTGAAGAGGACAGAAGAGGCCAAGAGCTGTCAGCAAAGAGTCAGGGAGGACCTTACAGGAGCCAGTAAGATGCCATTCAGTTCACAGCCAAGAACTTTGTTCTGCCTATCAGCCAGTCACAGCTCATTTCTTACTTCCAAAAACACAGCCCATCTCTGGATGCAAAGCACACTACCAAGATAAGGTCTTCAAAGAAGTCTTTAAGAGAGTAGCTGTGATCAAACCTGCAGAGCCACCCATCCTAGAGGCCAAGAGAACCCAAGTGAGTATACAACAAACAGGTCTGGCTACGAGTGTAGCCAGTGTACAAGTGCACACCTGTACAAAGTGTGCAGTATATGAGCATATAAGGCTGTTGGCCCTGATGCAGACAGGTGCCTACAGCTTGATTTATTTTTTATTATTTCTGAAAAGCAGCACACTAATGCAAATATAACCTTAGGTTCGTGTGGCTGTCCAGATGAGTACACATTGCAGCTGGTGTATGACATGAGAAGTCTCATTTAGTCTCTCACTGTAGTTTTTGTTGGCATTCAGTTGCTATCTAATTGTTTGCTATTTTCCCATACTTAAGTTCTTTCTTCTGACTAATCAGGCCAAATAAAGACACTTGTGGAGCTGGAYGTCATGGTTGATGAGTCTTGGGCAAGTTTATCAGGCACAAGTTGCACCAAGTGATATCAGGATGAGTTGATGGAATCTGAGCAGCCTATTTTTCATTCACATTTGGCTTTTATGATTCATGAACATTGCTGGGAAAGGAAGGAGATGAAGGGAGTCTCCCAAGTGTAAAATTTTCAACAAGAGGAAAAAAACTACTTTTCTAATGCTGAATCTGGTCTTTCACTCCGTTGCTTTCTTGCTGAGATGCAAACATCAAAAGTTACATTCAGGATGAGATCATGTCACAGTGATCTCAGTCTGAATGCTACCATATGGGTTAATAGTTTTGCTGGCTTCCACACTGGAAGCGGTTTAAATTTTCCAGCAGTTCAGTGGCCCAATTTAAGAAAACACTCCCAAAGCTTTACACTACTCATCTTTGGTAGAATTCCAGTACAATCAATGAAGCCACATAATGGGGAAAAAATGGCATTTTCCTTATCTCTCAGAAAAGTCTAAGGTTACACAGGTTATAGATAAACCGTTTCTTCCAAGTCAGAAATGAAACAACTAATTGACAGGGGAAAAACATACAGTTGAAATCAAGCCAGTTTATAACTTGTGTTTGTCAGCATCAGTATTTTACATTAAGAACAGTAATATTAGAGTCTGTCAAATTCAATCCCCATTTCCCTGCAAGTCACAGTCAAATTCAAAGCTTGCCAGCTTCTCCTCGAGTTCTCATCCCAGAGTTCTGTAACAATTAAAGGCAATGCTGGAACATTTCCTCTTTCCTTTGGCCCCAAGAATCCCAGGACCATCAGCTGTGCAGAGAACCCCTCACCTCCACAGTCTGGAGTCAGTTCAATAGCTCAAGCCTCTCACCACTTGGGCCCTTGCTGAGCTCTGTATTAGCAGTCAATATCATTCTATGTGCTCTAAATGCCTTAAAGGCCACTTTTCAGAAGAGCTTTTAAAAAGTAACTTTACTTGGAGCTGTTAGGCTCGACATGCAGCGTGGAAAGCTGGCTTTTCTTTTGACTGAGCAGAGACTTTCAAGGGGTATGCATGTTTATTGACCAYCTGGAATCACAACTTCAGCTATTCAGCTGAATTCAGCTCTTCATATTGGAAAATCTACCCTTTTGTCTCAAGAGCCTGTAGCAGGACAAAGCCCTTGGACATGGGAGTCCGCTTCCAGAAACTGAAGTCAAGTCTCAAATCAAGGGCATTTCCAGGATTTATATTTATAAATCAGGTAAACACYCTACAGGAGCCACCTGGATGTTCTAATATCTGGGCACCTGTCTGGGAAGGACCAGATACAGCCTAATGGAAGTGCAGGAGTCATCAGTTTTACTGAGTGAACTCTACTGTGGTACCCAAGATATAAGCAAAGCCATTGGAACAGGTAGTATTAATTCAGTGTAGCTCATTAGTGAAAAAGATAAGGAAAAAGGTCAAAAGGAGCAATATGAGAGAATGTTAGCAGTGGTCAATCTGCTAGACACCTGTCTGCAACACTTATGCTATTCATTACTAAAAGGAGTACTGAGAGAAGCTGTTGTATATGACTACCTAAATGACAGGAAGCAACTCCCATTAAAGCTGAATAAGATGAACAAGTTGGGTGATAAACATCCTTCTCATTTCTACTGTTCTAGAATAATTGGATGCTAAATTGAACAATAAAAATACATCATAGCTGACATTATTTTCAAAGTTACATTGAAAGTAGATTTGCTAACAACTTATAGGCATATTTAGTTCCAGACATAAAAAATGAAAGCCCCTCCAGTGTTTCCATCCAAAAGATCAGCTAGTCCCATTTTACAATGTCCCACAAAGCAGCATCTGCATTCTGAGCTGAAACCAATTTGAATTACAGGAACTACCTGACCTGGTGGGACACCCATTTCAGATGCTGCAATACTTCGCATAGAGAACAGAGTTATAGACCGTGTTTAAGCTAAGATGCCAACATTACACCCATTTATCATTTAGAACAGAGGTTACCCTTGACCTTTGAACCTAAAGATCTTTGGATGCTTATGATAGTTGCACCTCAACTGTATGACAGTACCTCATGCTTCTGACTTATGACCATCAACAGCATGAAGCCCACTGGGATAATGTAAAGGCTGGATGGCTGCCAGTGGGTGTATGACATGAGAAATATCAGATTAGGAAACTATTTATCAGAGAATAAAAATAGATATAGGACAAAGAAAGGTGGTAAAGGTACAAGGAGAGAGTGAAAGAGTGGGAACCAGTAGACCTCTGCATTTGAGAATTATTTGCCTGCAGGTCAAAGTCTTCATTATATGCAGAAAGGGCCAAGTCATACCCTACCAACTTAAGTTTCAGGCTAAGTTTCCATTAACACCAAATATTAGTCATGTGAAATGTGGTCTATAAGCATATAGGACAGGCAGAGAAAGTATTTGTGCTCTATTACCTGAAACCTGAGTGGGTAAAGCTGAGACAGTTGTAGGAAAAAGGACTTCTGCTCCTTCCTCAAGGACTGCCCGTTCCCAACTTCCCCTGTGRTCCTAACCTGCATCACTGGCACTGGTCAGTGCTCCCAAGTGCCTGGTGTTTAAGTGATTCACTTAGGAGGGGCTTCAAGATAAAGACACCCTATTCCAAAAGTCACACCATTCAAGGATTTTGCAATAACCACAAAGCACCAAAAACTCACCCTAGCACTTTTTAAAAGCAATCCTAACATCAGTACAGCTAAACCAAAACGTGTTCCATCATTATGCTTTGGTTATTGAATAAAATTGTTTGCTTCCCTTGCTGATGAAATAGTATCTACTCTATAGCAGAAATACTMAACATCGTAGCTAGGTATATGAGTTTACTGATGCAACTGAAATTTCAGAAGTGCAAAACAATTCTAGGAAGAGAATGGAAGTTATTGCGGAGTTAAGAGCAAACCGAACACATCAACCTCCATCCTCGTTCAAGGGATGAAGCTCTGAATACACCAAGATACCAYCTGAAACATCAACAAAAGCCTGGAGCCCTCATGCTGCTCTGCTAGAAAACATTTCCACGTGTTACCCTTGCAGGAGCAAGGGTATCAATTCGCCTCCCATTGGGTTTTGATTGCATGCTGCCCAAGAGCATCCGAGCTCCGGGGAAGAGGCAACCAATGTCCCCTCTGAGAAGGCTGCAGCTGGACTTGGTGTTCGGCATCAAAATGAATCCAGACAACTACCCCAGAAGATCAACCACCTCTACTAAAGATAGATTTGACATAGAATATATCAAAAAGGATATTTGCCACAGCAAATTCTGGAAAAATGGTCTTTAGGATAAGCCAGTGTRAGAGCTGTGCTGTGATGTTTCATCCTGAGCTCTTTTACTGAATTGTCCTTTGATTTGGTTACTAGTTGTTAAACTGATATATTAAACARAATAGCAGCATTGCCTAAGTGAAAAGCTTTATGTATAGGCCAAGTGGCAATTATTTGTTAAATATTCCAGCATAACACAAAAACTGATTTTGACTTAACCAGTGTTTCATAAAGGGCAAGTTTTATTAGCTTATTATGTAAATCCTGTTCCATTGGTGTATTTGTGTGCATGCAACGAGGACAAGGACTCAACACTAGAAGCCTCCAACACATGGCCTGCAGCTGTCTCCCAAGACACAACCTCCTTGGTTTCTGCAGATTTACAGCAAAGACTGCAGGAGTTTTGCAGMACATTTTTTCTTTCAAGCTGAGGACTCCAGTTTCTCAGAGACCACTGGAGTTTTAACTTGTGGTCCCCTCACGTGCAAAGCGCGAGGCTGTTGTGAAGGTCAGGAGCAGGGGAAAGAAGGCACAGACTGCCTGTTTTGGTGCCTTTCCTGCTTTGAGGCTCACAGATGTTATCAAGTTAGCTAAAGTTCCTTAGCAGTGATACTGTAAATCCACTTTGAACAAATTCCAGATCTGCAGCACTGTTTACAGCAACTCCACTGCATCTCCCGGATATCTCACCAGACAGCCCACGTCTTTCAAGAGCACAAAGTCAGTTCTGTGCCAAGGAGTTAAGACCTCAATGCTTTGGACAAGTTCAAGAAGTGTGTATATAAAGTATACTACATTTATTCAAACCAATCTGTTGGAATAAAACAAATATATCACTATAAGCATTGATACATGTTTGTATCCAAGAAACTAAGTGGCAAAACGACTGCAAAATGCAAGAAAATAGAAGCAGATTTTCTACTACCTAGCCAAAAGCCTCTGATCTTAATTTCAGACTATTGTTGAAAGCACTGTGTAGGTCTGTTAATATATTTAAAGAATGCACTGAGTGGCCCAACAGCAGATCTGTAAATCTTAATGCAAGTGCATACGCTAGCCATAAAGACACATGTAGTGTTATGAGGCTGTTAGGTGCCAGCACAAAAAGGATGCACAGATTCACATATGGAGACAGACAAATGAAGAAACAGTGAGTTATGAATTGGAATATTCCTTGTCACTTAATGAGCTGTAAAAGAAAACAAAAACAACAAGATATGTGTTTCTAAAAAACCTGTCTTGATTGTTTTGATTAGGTATAAGCCTACAAAAAAATAAAAACAATCCCATTATGCAATACGCTCCTGATAGTTTAAATCTCCTATAGATCAAAGGAAAAATTATGTCTCAAAATCAGTGCCGTTTGCTTGCTGTCATATGTGAAGTGTGTAACAGCTTGATGTAAGGCCAAGTTCCTTAGTACAAAGCTCTGCAGCTTCTCTAGTTACATGCATTTAACTTGTGCTTCATTCCAGGTTCCTCGGAAGGGGTGCAAAACCTCAGCAAGTGTGAAGCTCCCCAGTGTCTGAACTGCACGGACAAGGATACCACAAGATGTTTCAACTTCAGACCAAGCTTTCCCACAACAGAAATGCTCTGTAAGTCAACATCTTAAACTCTTCAAATCAGATATATTTTTAAAGCTGCTCTTTGTTAGGTGGGTTATGTGTACAGCCAACATCTAGAGCCATTAAGCCAGCATCTCAGGTAAGGCCAGTATGATACTCAAGGGCTTGCCTAGCAGTCAACCTTTCTCAGAGGCTGCAGAGAGGTGTGGGGCCCTTGCACCACCTTGTCTGGGGACTCAGACAACAGCAAGGTCTCAGAAAACAGGGAAAGAAAGGTATCAAGTACAAAAACTGCTCTTAGCTTTTAGGAGAAAGGGTTAGACAAGCAGAAAAGGTTGGTTAAAAAAAGATTGAGTCATCTCAAACTACCAGCCTTCAGGAACTTTAGACTTCAATTTATTAGCCAACTAAGACCCTGATTCAATAGGACATGCCCTCATGAGCCTTTTCACATTAAAGTGCTCAGGATTAATTGCAAGTAATCAGAATTGCTTTGTCCTTGTTGAGGAAACTCAGCATGAACTATAGCAGAAAGGATGTCAGTGAAGGAAAATGTTTTGACATGGCCAGTAATTTATAAGCTATTCCTCCTTACTTTACGAGTTATTTTCAGCAATAAGTTTTAAATTTCATTTCATGCTTACAGATTCTCTTCTACCTCCGTTTGCCTTAAGGACAAGGCAACCATACTGTAACCATGTGTTTGCTTACCAGAGCCATAGTAAATCTTGTTTCAGGGATCAAAAATATCCTTGGCAATGTTGTCCCGCTCTCCTAAGGAAAGCTGTCTTGACGGGGTTCTAAAGTTGCAGCTGGACTAAGTCTGGGTGGGAATTTTCCTTAGGGGAGTCTGGCTTCACTTTTTTAAAAAATTCTGTGCTAGATACCTCAGAATGCCTCCGAGGAAGGACATGGAAGACAAAAAAAGCAAAAAGAAAGCTCATGTGCAAAGATGATATTTTCCCTAGACCACTTTGTTCTACTTACTGTGCAAGTAATCAGAAATAAAAACTTCAGTCTACATAAAATACTAATTAGAAGATACTTTGATAAGAATTTGAGTGCAAAAATGCTTACTTAGTTCCCTTATTTCTGTAAACCCAGGGTAGGTAGGGTCCCTTCACTTTGTCAGCAGAACAGAAGAATGAAACATTTACAGAACATACACCAAGTTAGGACCTTCTACTTGGGATTTTTTTCTATAGTCTACCCGTGATGCTAATCTTTTGCATGTGCCTTTATAACTAAGATATCCCAATTTCTGTTTATCATCTACTGCTTTGTTGCATATAACATCCATGAAAACTGATATCACAGTTGCAAGTTTACTCACTGAACTGCATTAGAAAGATATTCTAGCATATTAGGAAAAAATATCTTAGTGTCAATGGTAAAAAACATAACAGGTAAATTTAAACACCTACAGGTTCCACAGTCTCCTGCAAGGCCAGAGGAACACTATTCTAACTTCCATCACTCAGAAATACACTGAAAGAAGCAGCATCGCAAAATGACTTTAGCCTCTGTCCAGTGTAAATTGGACAAATTGTAGTAGATTTCTGGCATATGACTTGTCCTAGTCACACTGGAGTAATGGATGTGGCTTTCCTTTACCAGATTTGTTTCAGTGCCCTTGAAGGCATAGTTTTCAAACTATAGAGGAGGTTTATTGGCTCTGACAAAGCGGTGTGTCCAGCAGCTGAATCACTTTGCAACGTATCAGGGAATAGCTTAGAGCAACCAAAGCCAAGTTACTACTGACACTGAGCAAAAAAAAAAAAAAGGAAAAAAAATCAACTCTAGCTCTAAGTCCTGTATCACTACCTTTATCAAATCTTAGTCCTGGCTAAAACTGCAGAGAGAATCAGAGATTCATCTTAACATGTCACTGCGAGATAAGCCCTTGACGTTTGGCTCCAATATTGCTCCCTCGGTGAAGGAGAAACTTCCAAGAACAGAGCCCCTTTGATATCCTCRCACTTTCAGAGAAACAAGGTTATTTAGCTTTATTTCTCCTACCTTTTACATAACCTACCTAAATTATGTTCTCTACTGAGCAAGATCTTCAACTGTAGCCCTAATGACAGCTGTGCAGACCTGCCTTATGGACAGCTTTTATATCAACTGCCATGCAGAGAATTGCTACTGTAAAAGCCTGGATCTGTTTCTTGACCCAAGTGTTCAGAAACTGTCATTTAACTGYCACATGTATGAAACTCCTGCATTTAATTCAGTGCATCTAAAACTATGGAATCCCTTAGGCACAGCCTAATCCTTAAGGACTGAAATAGCTTCTCAGGCTACAGTCTATATATAACACTAAAGTAATGTGATTTTAAATCTTTATTATTGTAATGAGCAACTAGCTGAACTCCTCAGTGATGAGATGCAATATTTTGTGCCAGTTTAAAGCTAAGTGTCCATGAATAATTCCCCTGGTTATCRTATTAAAAAAAGAGCAATCGGTAAGATAGTTCATGTTTTAGTGAACATCATTTGCCAACCATTTTACGAGCACTATAAACATGAACCRTCTTCACCTTCATTTTAAAAGATAACAGCTCCATGCTCAGCTCTCAGCTTTGCATGATTAAGGCCATCTCAGAGCAGATCTARGTATTTCAGTGTCCAGAAAGTGAATTTGGGGCCACTGCCTTGCCCATCACCCTCCAGGGTACAACAGGTCACCGAGGCTGGCTGCAGAAGCTAYGTATGAGTTACCCACCAGTTCTACTGGCACCAGCCCCATCGTGACTGTGTTGTACTCCTAAGGTACATGYCTGTGATCCTCATCTTGACACTCTTCACATGCACAGTGTCAAAACACCTAACCTGCTGCAAGATCAGTTGCAGTGGGAGTTGTGGGTTGTGTTATTCACTCCGACCACTCAAACTGAGCCCTGACTCCAGCTGCTGGCAAGCAGTGCACTATTTATAGAAGGGGAAAGGCATCAGATTGGAAAATGAATCACTTGTACTAACTCMGACTTGAAGCTATATTCCCTAGAAGATCCCTTCCAGGGAAAACCTATACCCAGTATAGTTTCCATGCTTCACTCTGCTGTTAAAGCAACACATTTGTTCCAAGGCTTTCCCTCTCCCAKGGGTGAGCTAGGTCTTCATTCCACAGAAGACACATGCCAGTATTAAATGCATCCTAGGCTTATACCTGKAAGCATTAGTACCACCCTAGGGACATGCAACACCCAAAACATGGTCTGCTTGACCTTACAATATGCCCAGTAAAGCTTCATCTTAAGCTAGTCAAAGCACTGCAGTGTTTTAATGCTGTAAAAACTGGCTCAATTCAGACAATAGCCTCCACATTCTTAAACTACATAGGAGCTATGCAGTGTGAGCAGTGGAGGAGTCCTCAGCTAGTGAGCAGTACCATCTCCTGATACCTTGCCCTTCCTTCAGACCAAATCACATGCAAGTTATCCTGTGATCTGGGGAGAAATGAGCCCTTGCAAAGTTCACACCAAAAGATAAACCATGCACCACCAACACTGAAAAGATACCTTTTTAAAAGAAATGTTGCACATCTGACTTCATGTGCACCCAACAACTCAGCCAAGCACCAGGCAGCCAGATTTGCAGCACAAATATCTGACACTTTTCCTTTCTTTTAGCAGTTACCATAAGAGCTGGAAGTCRGCTGCAAAAGAGCACATTTTTCTACTCTGAGTAGGAGTCGAATGGGCTCCTTCAGCAAACATTTAATAGGCAGCCTTTTTATACCTGACAGTGCAATTATAGAGAAATTTCACAAAGCATCTAATGCTTTGATAGTCTACAAGCAAAATATTCCATCAATCAATTTTAATGGGGAAAATGAATTAAGTAGAATATTGTACTTGAGCTTTATGGGATAGTCCAAACAGCTATTTCAAACATGCCAGGCAGATACTTCAAGAATCTACTAGTCAGTACAACACAAAATTAGAAAAGTACATTGGATATAGATATACCACTGGCACATGTACATCGATATAACAACATATTTTGCTACATATTCCTGTCCAGATTACTAAGATACACTTTCAAGAACCACAAGTTGAATTGTTCATTTATACTGGCACAACAGCATTGGCTTCAGAGGGACAGAAGGAATCCGTTCTCCTCAGAAAGTCATTACCCATCAAGCTTCCCATTGGAGTAGCTAACAGCAAAGAAAACACAGATCCTGAGCTTATCTGGGGCCATTTGTACATATTTGTGGGGAAATCATGAAGAACATTCAGGGTTCTCAACCCGACATCCAAGCAATTTAACAATTGGAAAGAACACGTTTCTAAGTGAGCATTATATAAGCATTATTTTCTGCAACCGTCTGCATCTTTTCTCTGCTGTAACCACACATAAGTATGACTCATGTCCATGACAGGAGCCTGGAATTCCAATGGTCCCAAGCTAATAAACCAAGACAGCACACTATCCAATTTCTGCAGTCCCCCCCCCTTTTCAGTTGAGCATTTCCTTACTCAAACCTCCCCTCTATATAGTATTTTACATTCCAAATACTTTAGATAGCCTTGTCCTCCTCTGCTTTTTTATACAGAGGTGAAAACGTCAACAGCCAAGCTCATGGGAACTGGGGACCATTCTTCAAGAGAACCATTCTTCAAGAGATAAAAGTTGCTTCATTACTTTTTGTGAGGAACCACTTAATATTTATAGAAACTATTTACATATATACACATATAAAAACAGAGTAGCTGTTAAAATCTTATCCCCTACTCTTCATGACTATGAAGTGTGCAGTAAGCTGTTCTTCCTTGAGTAAGGAATTCTGTGAGTTAGAGAAGATGAGGCATCAAGTGATGGAATTTAAATGCCCTTTAGCTCTCATCTGCCTCAGACAATTTCTTTTGTTTTCAGTGAGCTGTGATACTCCGAGAGCCAGTCAGCATCGCCACATTCTAGCTTCAAAGTGGTGTCATTGCCTGTTGATCCTGGTAAAACCAGAGACCTGGGACACGTTCTCAGGTGATATGCAGCTCCCCAGCACATAACCATGTGCTACTTGACAGCACCCAGAAGTGAGMCCTGCCCTGCTGCTCAGTGCTCTTGTTGGAGCACTCGCTGCTCCGGCCTCAGTGAAAAGGAGCAGAGATGAATTACAGATGCAGACAAAAATCCTCCAAGCCACATCCAATTTGGTTGCTTTATCATCACTTAGTCCAGATATCATGAAATGTACAACTGCACAAAGGCAGTCTCAGATGTCACATATTAATGTTATCTATTATGTGCTTTGGATGGGGGAGCTTTCCTTCTCCCAAGCTGCATATTTTTAACATCTGCTATTTTAATGCAATTTTAAAATACAGATTTCTGAGCTCTGTAGCTATGAGCTTATTGCATAGCTGAGACCCACAGAGTCTAAATTAGGTGTTGCGGGTCAAAAAAAAATAAAAATCTTACTTCAGCCTTTTTGAGGCATGCAGTACCTGGAGAGAAAGTCCTCATTGCTTGCACTTAACACGCAGCATAGAAGGAATGAGGATTTAAAGTAACATTTTATAAATTTTAAAGAGAAGACATAACGAAAGATGCTGAACACCAAACTCAGACTTTTAACCCCTTTCCAGGCAGTGTGGAGAAGAATCCCTGCTCACTTTAAGGCTTCCCCTAGGAAGGCTCTCCTGCCTTCTTCATAGGACTAATGAAGAAAAAGCCTTCAGATGTAATGCATGAGGGGGCAGAAGGGAAAGGAAACTCCCAGCCCAGGCAACGTGTTTTATTTGGGGTTTTGCCTCAGCGAAAGCTTTTATCAGACCTATATCCACACAGATTTGAGAGGTTGGGGTTTGAGAGTCATTGGACCTCACACTTCCCCAGGGCTGTGCTCACCTTTCAAGGAGAGCAGAGCAATCTGCTGTGTCCCAACTGCCCCTTCATTCAGTGGTACTGAGTTTGGGTAACTAGTGTAGCCCCATCTTGTGACTCTTGCTAGTATTACAAATACTAGCAAACCTCAAACCTGAAAGCACATTTTCTGGTAAGAAAACAGGAGATCCCTTCACAGTCGCCATCGTGGAGCAGATACATTTCTGGGATCGTAGAATCCTTAAGGTTGGAAGGGATCTTTGGAGATCATCTAGTTCAACTGCCTGCACACACAGGGTCACCTAGAGCACATAGCACAGGATTGTGTCCAAGCAGATTTGGAAAATCTCCAGAGAAGGAGACTCTACAACCTCTCTGGACAGTCTGTGCCAGGGCTCTGTCACCCTCACTGCCAAGGAATTTTTCCTTAAGTTCCTGTGGAACTTAAGATGCCTCAGGTTGTGGCCATCCTGCTGAGTACAAGGAGACCTGGTAGCATCAGCCCACCACAGGAATGGGTGTCTAGGTGTCCCTGCAGAGCTCAGCCCCATTGCTAGCGAGCAGCCAGCAGTGCTGCCCTCCACCTGGGTTGTCCCAACTGCAGTGAGAGCTATCTCCAGTCACTGTGGAGAAGCTTCTGCAGGGAGATAGTCCTTGGTCTGGAAAATAAGGTCCATTTCTAAGAAATTCCTAGATCACCAAGTCTCTACAAAACATGGTAATACAATGAGCAAACAAATGTGGAGAAGCAGTGGCTGAACAGAAGGGGCTCAAGGCAGTGCCCTCTGTACCACCACCCTCTGAGTGCAGCAGCACAAGATCAGATACACAGGTCTCATGTGACAGCATTGCCACCTCTGAGCAGGGCTGTCAGAAACATCTCACCAAGTTAGCCTTGTCCCTTGTGCTTGTTGTAAGAAACATGGACTTAATGGTGACATTCTGACACTACTCAACTTAGCGGTGGTTTTGCCTCACAAACTGGTTGTACATGCACTACAAGGAGYCTGTATCAGACTTTGTTGCTTGCTATTAACTAATATAAAATAAGATATTGATATTCTTTGAATCTTTCCTCATTACAAATTTAAATGTTGTTGCTTATTTGCATGGTAAAATGAGGTAGCCCCCTGGCTACCTCAAAACAAGGCAGAATCTGAGAACAAGAGGATCTAAGAATAGAAATGATTCTCAAATGTTCGCTTTTAACCAGGAGGTTTCTTACTATTRATGCCCAAGCATAATCCTAAAAAAATAAGTTGGAATAATGCATGGTCATGTGTTTTCCAGAGCAAGGAAACACTAGGTGGGTCTGGTTCCCCTTAGAAAACCGCAGGACTGTTGTGCAGTTGTGAATTCCAAGCTTTCAAATATTAGGACCAGCAAAAGAAACAAAACTTTCCAGTGACCCATATAACTTCTCTCCAACAACTCAATTTTTAGTCACTAAAGGGTAACACCTGTAAACTCTGTTTCTCATGTCCATCACATTCCTGCTAGGCTTTAATGAATCCCTCCCTTGCAGCTCAGTTTTGGCAGGGAGATCCCACACTGTGACCACAGAAGGGACAGCAGGGGACARGGCTGCCTAGTGCTGACCCTGGTCACCTCTGCGCTCCTGTAGCCCTGACCTATGGCCAAAGTCACACAGCAGAGCCGAGCTGCTCCTGGAAGCCATCGCAGCCTCCTGCACAGGAGCAGCAGCACCAGCATGCTCCAACACCCCAATTCCTCCGTCATACCAGGAATTCCGAGGAAGGCCTCAAGAAGTCCATGGATGCCATCACGGAGCCTCTGCKGGAAGACTACATCAAACGGTTCTAGAAAGCTCAGGTCAGGTTTCTAGATCCATGTCCGACAGACTTTCAAGTATACCCAATGCAGAGATACCAAGAACTAGTTAGTACAAATGTCAAATCTAGAACAATTTAGATTAGAAAACAAGCTAAGTTTTCAGTAGCTTGGATACAGCTCTTCTGCAGTCCATTTACTATTAAGAGATCCCTCCAAAACCTCTTCCCAACATCTGCACCTTTAAAAGGACAAGTTGAGTTGCTAAATGGCTTTTTTTTTTTAAATCATGTCTTGGCAGAAAAAAAGCACAAAATTGCATCTTCTCTGCTGCAGTGTCTTTTCTGTGCCAGCTGTAGTGCCAAACCCTCTTCTAAGCCACATAAAACCAGAAAGTACACAAAATGATTAGGAAGCCCAAGTCCAGGGAGAATTCAATGAGATCCATTTTGCATAATAAAGCTGTTAAATATTTCAAATCTAATGGGAAATACAAACCTCTATAACAAAGCAAGAGTTCTTGATTCAAATGTTGTTGCACTTAATTGGTGGAAGCCAAGTAAGGCATCTTGATTCTTATTCCACCAAAATCAGGAAAACCCCAGAATGTCAAGACTGCTCCAATAACAGCAACAAAGAGTAGATGAGAAACAGATCCCATTTCACAGATCATACCTTTTGTTCAGCTCCTCCTGCACACCTTTATGATCATGATAGACTCATCCCTACTTTGCTGAGTTCAATTCTGAGAAGTATAAGGCAAAGAAAATGACAAAAAAAAAGACCATTTTTCCCCACAGGCTCTACTCCCAACATAGGCAACATTGTGGTCTCACAGAGCACCTCCACTAACTGTTGTCCCCCTCTCAGCAGGAGGACCTGACACGTAAGGGAGGCTGCAGCCTCCCTTACACCTTGCAGGACCAAATAGCCAGGCAGGAATCTGCCCACTCCACCAGGACCTGTGTCCAATGGGSATATCGCGCTATAGCAGCGTGCAAGCAGGACATCTGCTTACTTGCAACAGTTTTTTTCTCCAGACTTCGACAAAATTAACCATGACCTGCACTATTAGTCTCATTTACAGTCAGACAAAAGCATATTGGAATATCTTAAGGCAACAGAGCCGCATAAATCCTCAAAGCTCCGTGGCCCTGGCATCTAGAGAGCACAGCCAGCCAGCACCACAACCCTGAGGGATGGTATCACTGAGCACTAGTCAGTGATATGACTCATCCKATTACCATGTATTACAGGATACTAATTATGGCTCAAGAACAGCAGTGAAATACACAGGTCTGGRAAAGCACCGAGTCTCTGAAGACAAAGCTGAGAATTAGATTGAGAGCTGCATTAGGCTGCAACATGAGACAAGGTCMAAGGGAGCAAATGAAAGCATTAGAAATAACATGTTTCCTGCAATTGCAGCATTGCCAGCCTCCAGTGCTGGTCATTTGAAAAAAACTATACTGAGCTTTTCTTTGTAATGTCTGGGAAGGATTTTCATGCGTATAACAGCACCAATGACATTTAAAACCTCCTTGTAATATACTTTGAATCCTCTAAATATAAGCCTCCTATTGCAACAGTCTCCCTTCAGACATGCTGTATTTTTTTCCAAACCATACTGGCCATTCAAAGAGGGACAAGTGAAGTCAGAAACATTTCCCTCCTTCMCCTCCCTGCAGGAGGGACCCAACCCAGCTGAACCAGCTGCCTGTCCCCTCTGCCCAAGCAGGAAGGCCAGTCCTGGTGCAGGGCACACTACATCTTCCAAGCCCACCCTGCTGAACACGACCACCCTCCTCAGCTCCCAATTCGGAGCTGAAAAAGTCTCAGATCTACAGTCCATGGAAATTCAAAGCAGGCCCCCAGCCCAGAGCAGGATCCAAGCAGAGCTTGAACTGCTGGCTGCAGCTTCAGAGCATCTGAACTGAAGCAAGGACCCAAGACCTCACCTTATTTTCCTCAACACAGACTCCCCATTCCTCCTACCCCATCTCAGGGGGTTCCTGCAGCATCCATAACTGGCCTGTGCTACAAAAACCACACTGCTCAGCTGCAAAGCATCTGTAAAACCCTTCCTAATCTTTAATTACTGCAGCTGAACAGCAGGCCATGCTGGGATACCCTCAAGCTCACTGTATGTTATTGTGGTTAATTGCTGCAATAATGCAGAACCTTTTAATTTTGCCAACAAGACTCCAAGAATATRTAATATGGCTTTCTTTTTCCAGAAGCATTTAAGGAATGAAGTGCAGTCCCATCAAAAAACCCTTAAAAATCATTCCTGTCTTCTGGAAATTGCTCCCTCGCTCTTTTCATCTTGCTATAAAAGCACCACATATTCAACCAGCACAAGGATTCTGACAATGAAAAGATTGAACCTGGTARCTAGAGCTGTTTCAGCATGGGGTGTTATCCAGCACAAAACCATTGAGAATGTGATCGAGGGTGTAAAATCAAGCGCTCAGAAGTTCAGGAGCCCAGTCAGCCTTTGTGCTGCTTCCTGAAGAGCCTGTATTATGATACACTCTAATTATATGATCACATCCCATTTCTTTCCAGAAATTCCCTGCCTCACTCAATACACAAAATAGAAGGTAGTCATGGATGCTTTATCTTCTGCGACCAGTGCTTACCCTAAAGGTCCTGTTTATTGCATACAGCTCAAAGCATGAGCTAAAATCTTTATGGCCTCTTGTGATAACTCTTGTGAGCAGTCTTGCATCCAAGCACTTCAAACACTAATGAATATCACTTCACAGTAAAACTGGAAAAAAAAGAGACAGTTATTATATGGAAACAAAACAGACTTGGCACCTGAAATAGGGCACTTCAGACCTTCATCTCAGCCAACAAAGGCTGAATTTTCAAAAGTTACTCTATTTCAGTCCTGATGTACCCAATATAGAGGTACTGCTTGCCTAGGAAGCTGTGGTAAGGGCTCTGGCACTAAGCAAATTGGGCTCCAAAAATAAAGATACAGACGCTGGTAGGAAGGCTAATTCTCACAGAAGCCTATGCTGGGCAGAGATAACATTTGAAAAATAAGGCTCAAACAGCTGCTCCACAAAGCTTATTTTTGCTTCTTGCAGTCTTCATCTTTTATTCCCATTTCMGCATTTCCAAACACTGAGACTCAGAGCCGGAGGGACTCAGTGTTGCACAACAGCCCTTCACTCCCTGAGCACAGTCCACGTGCAGCAAAGGAGGTGAAGACCCAGGTTGAAAAGGTCCCCATGGTCACACCACCCTAGGCAACACTTGTTCCATCATGCCACATTGTCACACTTCCCTTTAAGACCTCGGCATTTCTGTGCTGGTACATCATTTCATCGGCTTTCTTTAAAAGAAATTAAAGAATCTGGAGTAATATGTTGATCTCTCCAGCTTGTCACAAGTGGGGGGAACTTTTGAYCCACAGCAGACTCCCATCACCCCAGCCATGCAATGCCCTGCAGGCACA
This sequence comes from Nothoprocta perdicaria, assembly GCF_003342845.1. Classification (NCBI taxonomy): domain Eukaryota; kingdom Metazoa; phylum Chordata; class Aves; order Tinamiformes; family Tinamidae; genus Nothoprocta; species Nothoprocta perdicaria. The sequence goes on along the minus strand of NW_020455390.1, from coordinate 135,931 downwards.
TGTGGGAATCACACAGGAGATTGACTCCCACTTCATGTGTCCCTCACCATAGCAGCAGAATGGAATTCCAGGGAATTGCCTGTGCCCCACAGAAGCTAAGCACAGAGACCAGGAAAGAGCTACCAAACTCCTCATTTCAGAGSCTGAGAGTAGAGAATATATAAACCCCTATCACTTGGTCAGATTTGGATGGCTTTTCCTAAATGAAAGGGGTCAAGCCCTTAAACTAGAGAACTTTGTATTAGAAGTGATAGCCCATAGCTCAGAAATAGATCTTAGATCCTTACAAAGACCAACTTTAAAGACTGTCTTTATCACAACACCTTCAAGCAGGATAGATGAACCATTTGCCAAAGCTTCACAGAAAATTCTGCCTGGTACATATTTTCAGCATGGAAAGCTTTACTCAGTTAACTCAGATAAAGTTTGGAAGAATGAGGTGTGACAGACCACTGTTGGCCCAGCTCCACCTGTAGCTAGAGCAATAAACAGTTAAGCAACTTCTTTAAATCCAACATGAAAAGAATTAAAAGCAGATACCTCCATGGGGCAGCCTGGTGTTGCCTTTAATGGTGAGAAGTGTCCTGTGCTACCAGTTGTGTCCTTCTTGAGCTCCCCTGGCTCCCAGCTCAGCTGAGGACCCCTGAGAACGTTACCAGAACCCTACTGTCACTATGGAAGCTGTGGCCATGTCAGCATTATGATGCAAGAGGGCTTGGAAGGAAGAAACCACATGCTGGATTACCGAGTTCTTGATTAGTTATTACTGAAAAGACAGGAGCTCAAACTGCTATGTTCCCAGAGGTTGTGAGCAACTAAGATCAAGAGCATGGAGATCCCAGGAGTCATTTTTGCCTACAGTGACACTAAAACAGCACTTGCAAGCTTTTGACTGAGTTTGAAGCTCCCAGAAGCCCATTAGAGTCATGTTCTGAAATGTGGATATGCTTTTTCTATAATATAAATAGGCAAAAAAGGAATGAACATGCAGGAACACTTCCACTTTCTCTGCCACATTCATTACCATGTGCACATCAGAGTGTAATGCGAGCACTGCAACTTGCCCACCAACTAAAAGTAGCAGCACTGGAGCACGAGTATCTAGTGTCAGTAACGATGAGGAGAAAGTTTCATCAGGAGAGAGCTGATGCTGCCCGACACATGGAATGGCAGCAATAATGAGGAAATTAGAGAGCCAGACATATGCTTTCTAAAATTATCCCTGAAACTAAAACCAAGGGCAACATACTCAAAATAGGCTTACAGTGAGCCTGCAGCCCGCCTGCACGCACGCTGCAGGACTGGCTGCAAAAGGGGCCTGCAAAGCAGCCCTCTCCCGTGCCAAAGCTGGGATGTGCCTTTGATACTGCGAGCTGGATAAGCACCAGGCTAACAGTGTCATCCCATCCATCCCCACCTCAAAGGCTCGTGCCTCCAGTGCCACGTTGTTAACATTGCTGGTGAGGCGCTCTCAGACAGACCTCTGGTAGCTCCTGTTTCATGCCAGACTGATCAAAGAACTCCACTTTTATTTTATTACTGCCTAATTGACTTTCCTTCCCTCAGGATAGTACAAAGAGCATCTAGATGTTTGTTTTCCAATGCAATGTGATTTTCAACCGGCGAAAGAGGTCAGTTTCCCAGCCAGCCTCTCAAGGACAAAAATAAAGCTGCAKAGAGCAGTTCTTGGATACCAACCCAGGCCTCCCTCACCACCACCTTCCCCTCATGTCCCAGGGCTGGTCACTCACTAGCAGATGGGTGCCCCATCACTCACCACGTAGTGGGCTGCATAGTGGGCTGCACCACCTTGTCTCAAAGGACAAGGTCCAGTACAACTCTCTGCACCTGCAACAGGCAAACACAGACATGGGCTGCAGGAGCATGTTCAGTAGTGTAAAGTTAAGAATACTTCTGCTTCGGAGGGCTGTAAGTTGGAAATTCAGCAGATCTCATTTCTAGATTACACGTGCCATCCTACTTGCATGCATACATACGGAAGACTGATTATTACTGTCAATCAGAAAGGATTTTAAGGAAGGGAATGACTTCAAGGAACATCTCATGAGAAAAGTAGGAGGAGCAGGGACTCTCATATGGGGAAAGATTAATAGGGGCATTAAGACAGCCTCATTAATGAACAGTAATAAGCAACCAGGATAGGTAAAAACACATGGGAGTTGCACAGGTAGTTTGGATAATCAGACAACATATGGCCAGTTTGAGAATGAAGCTTCCATGAGGTCAATGAGCAATGAACTCRCATGAAGAGTAAAAGGACAGAAGGTTTAAGAGGTAGATAAAGCCTAATGAGTTGCATCTATTTCTGAAAACATGCATACGGAAAGCAGGTAATTCTAAATTATGAGTGCAGTTAAGTATACCAGGACTAGAGACTCCAGATTTCACAGTTCAGACCACATCTGTTTGGTTTTGGTGTTTGTGAGCACCAGTACTGTTTTGTGCTCGCACTCTTAACCTACAAGCAACAGCCAGGACCTTCACTGGTAAAGCCACATGCTGCCCTTCCAAGGAGGTTAACAAGTAGGATAGTGACCTTCGCCTAGTCCCAGAGCCTCTAAAACAGTGATTTATACTTCATATGCACACTATTACACTAAAAMAGTTATGTATAAAAGGTGTCTTGGTCAATCTGGAAACAGAGGGAAGGCTCTCCCTCTCCTCAGGGAAATTTGGCCATTCTGGGCCATTCTACCTTCCTTCCAAGGACTCAGCATTACCCCATTACCCTGCTGAGGCAGCAGCCTGCCTAAGATACTCTCCCTCTCTTCCCAAGGAGCCATTCAGGGTTTGGGCCATGCTCAAGCTCTCTATAAAAAGAATGAGTAAATATTCATGCTTGACTCTGCTCTTCAAACATTCAGTCCAGCTCTAAYTCCAATTTTCTTCCCATTTCTAAGCATCTCTGCCACCCTGTATGAACTATACACTATTGATGTATGTGCCTAGTGTAAAGATTAATAGAAGAAACAAATCAGAAAGGGTTAATTTAATCCCTTCCACAGGTGCTCTGCAATATTTCATGAAGCTTGTGGCCAGGAATATGTTAGTACATCCTTACAAAAGGATTCAGTGCTGTTGCCGAACCTAGGTTAGATCAAACTGTTCAGGTGACAGGAAAAAGGAGATAGGAAACAGGGAAGGGGGCCAACAGGGAGAGCCCCTCCTGGTTTAAAAATSAGGAGACACAGCTCTATTGTATCAAGCAGAGAGCCAAGTACATAGTCCTCTTATTCCTCTTATTTCAGACTAAAGACGCACACTGATTTTAATTCTTAACATGGAAAGCAGCATCTTTGTGCTACACACAGTAGTATGTGTGTGTGTATGTTTTGTTTTTTTTCCTTCCAATAGCCTCCATGCTTTGAAGAATAGGAATTAATCTAGATATTTACTGCTGGTATTGGGAATAATTACCCAGCAGCATGAAGCTATCTAATTTAACATTCATTTGAAAGAGGGAAAGAGCATGGGCTTACTCCAGCTAGTTTAAAAACCATTAGGGAAATGCATTAGCAGAGATGAGCTCAGTGCTTGCAGGAGATGGCAGCAGGCATCCTCACTGAGGACTGGGAGACCAGGAGCTCCGTAGCTGCAGAAATGCAATGTGCTCCTGCTGCCGGGAATCAGAGGCATGGCCAGGGCTAGGTCTTAGCTCACTTCCAGGTACCCAGACAAGGGTTTTCCCAAAGCACCTATACTCAATTTATTCATCTGCTCAGGAACAGACAGGAGAAGTGTATTTCGAAACCACCCTTCAACCTCCACAGGGCTTCTCACTAGGTTTGGTCAAACGTGGTGGGCATTTCAGAGCTCCCAGCCTTGGTCCATCCCTAATGGAATAGCCTAAGATAACAGCTGCAAAACTGCTGCCTGGTTGTTTAAGTGTTTAGACCACTTTAGATACCTGGCTGGAAGGTGGAACCCAGGGAGCAGCAGTCAGAGGATGAGACACAGCCTGTTCAAACGCACATCATCCTCRAGCTCAGAAAAATATATTTTAAAAAACTAAGGCCATAACTTAAAAACTGTATTTAGAAATYTAAATATCCAGAAAGATTCACACATTTAGAATAATAGTTTAACATCTGGCTATGAGTGTGACAACTCCRGATTAGGAGGTCTAAATGCCTTTTTAGAGTTTTTATTGCAGTTCAAGACCCACAGATCTCAGTCCCACAGCTGATTCAGAGCTTTGCTCATGGTGCAGAAAATTCTACAGGTCTGAGGCAACCCAGAGGTTTGGTTTAAATTCAGTTTAACTGCTGGGTTCAGCATGCAAATGAACTGCAAGGTCAATGCTTTGAAGAGTGGCTGACTATCCTCAATTCTCAGGGAAACCCAGGAGCATCCATAAAGGCCCACGATTGGAGTATATTATACAGCAAATGAAGTCATTACTGCAATGCAAAATTCTGGTGCATTCAGTTAGTTAAAACATCTGAGAAGCTGGAGGGCAACCAATAATATGAGATAACAGCACATTCCATGAAATTAAAATGGAAACGAGGTGCAGTTCAATTATTGCAACCTATTGTCTGTTTCTAAATAGAAAGGSTTAAAAAAAGAAATCAGGCAACTTGATCTAAATATTCCCTAGCGAGAACAATTAAACCTCAGTTGTGACACATCACTGGGGACATTTATTTTCCATTAATAAACAATGACTCAAAATCAGGGTTTAATTATTCAGGAGAGAGATTTTCAGGTTATGTGTACAGCCACTCTTCAAAGAGCTGCAGCAACAGGAAAGTTTATTCTTTATTATTTAAGGTAACTAAGAGGAGTAACATTAGTCTCTACAATTAAAAAGGATTCCCATCCAGACACGCTGTTGTCCCTGCTCTTTGATGCCCTCTCCTGGTACTAATAGTGAGACTTTGGTTAAAGGCAATCGAGATTCCCACCAAGTCCCAAAGATTTAATAGAATCAGCAGCAATTRGTTAAAACAAACTACAAAGGTAATTATAAAGCACATGAGCATAGATAAGATCCTGAAAGGATAACTGAATTTTCCATTTTCTTGAATTAGGCTATTTTCTTAAATTAACATTCCAGGAAAAACAAAAGCTTTCTGCTGCCAAAGAAAAAGGCTAGTTGAGTTTTAATTTCAAACTTCAACTTGAAAATGGAAGCACTTGCATGCGGCTTTTTGATTAATCGGACTTATTTAAGAACTTCCTGGAGAAAAAAACCTCATGTGAATAGTCTCCACTGACCATTAAAATTAGTCTCTTTAAAGGTATATTCAGAGAGGGAGTTCATTTCAGCCGAGTAGTTACCTCAGCAATAGAAATTCATCCTTTAGCATTTAAGTAGGTGCAAAAGCAATAATTTTTATTTAAAAACAAACTTAGGAAACACATGTATTTCTTCATATTGATTTATTTTCTATTTATAATCAGCACAGAACTTAGGCATTTAAAATTTACCATACACTTAGGCATGACCAGTTGATCTCCACCCTCAATATCAACAAAACTCTAGTCTGAAAAGTATAGAAGTAGCTCAGATCATTGCTCACAGCAGGTTTATTGCTTCCTGCCTATAAAGCAATGACAATAAAACATATACAAATCTCCATTTAAAAAAACAATTACCAACATTTTAGAATAATTGGTCTACTCCTCCTTAGCCCCTTTGCTATGAATTATATGGACATTAATTACAAATTAGTTCCACAGCTGAGTAGCTAGACAGYATTAAAGCGACACTGCAGATTGGAAACAAGTCTTCATTCCAGTGCAGAATTCTGCAAAGCTCTTACATATAATTACTGAAAAACACATTCTCTAACCCATATCACTAGCACACACTTTTCAAATGTGTCATGAACCAAAAATCATTGGATAAAACCCAGCAAACTCAAAATTAGTAAAATGGCATTTTCAGTAAAATTGCAATGAACAATTASCACAACAGTAAGGAGCTTCACTGAACTCCAAAAGGGATTAGGCACCAATACTATTAAGGGCATCTAGACTTGCACAAGTATATTTGAAAGTTAGCAASTTGTGGAAGAGAACTGAGCTTCACACCTAAATCTGCTTCTAACCACAGTTAGAAAATAGCTTTTTTTTAAAAAAAAGTTAAAAACAAGAAAGAAACAAACCTTTACACCAAATATCCATGCATCCAACTGCTGCCAACACATGTAACCTGCCAATGTAGGGTACAAATCTGGATTGCCCACGTGCCCACTCCAAAGYAGAAGTTTGTGGCTGTTCTTAGGCTCACCTCTACACTTGGTAACAACACCCAGGGACCTGTCCCRTGGTCCAGGACCCCTCAGAACAGACCCTGTACAAACCAGCAGGCAGCTAGTGAGACCAGGGCTTGGCCTTTTGCAGAGAGGCTCCTAATGACAGCCTTGACTAACATCTCAGCAACGCTTCTCTTTCCAACATACCAGTCTCCAGCACAACCATTACAAGAGGGCCCATGGTCACACCCGGCACACTACAAGAGTCATCCCTGTTCAAGGTCCTGGCAAGGTCCTTGCTCTTTTTCYAAGCTAGACCAAGACTCAGCCTTGGATGCCTTTCACACCATCAGCTTGAGTCATTTTTAATTCTCAAGAATCAGATCAGTTCTCCAGCCATAAAATCYACAGTGAAATTGAGGGTTTACAGAACCAGTTCTGAACCTCTTATTCTCTTAAGGATGTCTACCACTGCTCCCATCCCTTTGGCCAAGGAACATTGCTTTCCTGAACCCACAGGTCCTTTGAAAGAAATGCCAGTTTGGGGCTATGGTGGGTTGCAGCATTCCAACAAGTGACTGTGCTTCTCATCTCTCCATTGCCGCTGAACTCCCTCCGGGATGGACAGGAGCTGGAAACCTATCTCTGCTCTTACGCCTGATCATCTCCAAGCAGAAAACTGCAAGCAAGGGTTWAAGGAAGCATCTTATAGATGCTCTGCCTCTAAGTCAGCATGTCTGTAACAAATACAAACAGCTCCAGTACACGGAAGCACAAAATTCAACTCCAGACCCCCTCTCCAAGACCTGAGGTCAAAGGACTTGGGCTGTTGAGAGGCTACCAGGAGGGGCATGGAAGCGCTCACCAATTGCCCTGAACTCCTGCCAGCCCTAGGAACAGCACAACTTGGCCACCACTTAGGCAAGCCTGCTCTTACAAGTCATGCATTACAGCTTAGCCCCTCAAAGAGCCTTCCATGGCCACAGGGCTGAAGCCAGCTGGCCTTCAATCCCACCCTCCCTTCCACCAGGGCACAGCAAGTGAAAATGAAAGAGGGGGAAAAAAGGGAAAAAGAATCCCACAGCAAGGAAAAAAACCTCACAGCAAGACACCCCAGTGCCAAGTGCTAGGCCAGGGCCACTGCTGTTCAGGGAGGTTTGCTGGCACCCCTGAGTGACTCCAGCAAGGCTGGCAAGAAGAGGGCTGCTGTGCAGGTCACCAGCTGGAGGGGACACATGGGGCTGCCCTGCAGCTTCAGCAGCACTGACAGAGCACATTTGTTCTCTCTCCTCTTCGGAATCAGGCATCAGTGCACACTTGAAGACCACCCTCCTTGATGGTGCAGCAGGAGATGCTTATTAAAGAATGCTCAGTAAATAAGGAGTGCCTGCAGAGTGCTACAGCTCAGTGAAGGGGTTAAAATATTGGAATAGAGTTACTGCCAAAACCTCAGGACACAAATGCCAGACCTCCCATGTTTTTACTGCAGGCTTCTATACTAAGAATCACTCCATTAAGTCTCCACCAAAAAAAATCCCACTTCTGTCTATGCACTTAGGTCCCTCAGCATCTCGGGGAGCCCTCTCTCACACCTTGGAAATCAGGCCAGGCTGGAATGCAAGTAGGTGGTACATGAGGTTTGTATTAACTGCTCATATGTCTAAACAAAAAGGTGTCAAGCTTTGAAAGTCATCAATGGAAACRTTTCTTACAAATACAGTTTAATTGCAAACATATTTCCCATCTTTCATTAGGGATACTTGGAGCAATAGCACTTTCGCCCGGATCCAGATGGGGCCCTTTTAAGATACTCAGTACATCAGAAAACCTGACCCTTACAGAGGGAAGTTGCAACTTCACTCTCCTAAAGGAGACTTAAACATGCCAAKAGTTGCTATTTAGTCTTGTATCACTAAAATAAACAGAAATAGCTGTATGGTACATTGGTACATACCATGAACATTTTTCCCTCTAAGGTGTCAAAAGGATTTTTATTTCCTCTTTCCTGCCCCCCCCGAAGTCTGCACCTAATCATAATTGCTCTGTTTCTACCTTTTTTTCTTTTATTTTTTGTGGTCCAGAAGTTTCCCTTTCTGTTTCTATTTTACCTTTGATCTATGGCAAGTGACACTAAACGTAAGTTCTTACTTGACCCTTTAATCTTGGGCAAAAGGAGTTTCCACAAACAAAATGCTCATTTAATTGAGTGTTTTGGCCAGTAAGTTTTGATTCAGAAGGGTCAGCCAGCTAACTCCAAGGAACACTCTGCCAGAGCTGCCTGCATAAAATACAACCCTTGCCCAGAGAGGAAAGCTCACACGTACATAAAGCATCCACTTGAGCCTTTCCTCCTGGTCTCCCTGAGCCCTAGCCAGCTCAGCCCTCCAGCAGCCAAGGAAAATAGTCACCTCCTTGGAATAGCCATACTAAACAGCGCTCTTCAAATTCAGGTGAGCAGGTTCACACTCTCCAGCATTTACATTTTACAACTCATTTACAAAGCAGAGGGAGGCAGTAGCACAAGTACCAGCAGCACTACTACAGCACCTACACTTTTGAAGCATCAACACAACTCTACAGCAACATCAAAAACTGAAAACAGTCACACTCAAGACACTTTCTACATGAAAATACACCTAAGCAATAGGCAAACTCCTCCTCATGCTGTTCACCTCCCACAACAGGGCACAGGACACAGACCTGGGCATATTCCAGCAAAAAGAAGGGGCAAACAYAACAGACAAATACAGTTCAAGCTTTTGGTCATTCAGACCACAAGACTTTTGGAGAAAAGCTTTTCTTCTGTACTCACATGCCACACATGAAGCCCTTCGAGGTGGGAGCATAAGCCTTTTGGGGAGTTAAGGCTATTAGCATGAGCCCCAGGAGAGACCCACAACCAGCATGTCCAGGGTCCCCAAGGGAGCAGGAACCAAAGGAGAAGGTAGAGCCAAAKCCCATTACCCTAAAGAAAGATGTAAGGAAGACAAAAGCTCTGGCCAGTGCTTAAATTCTCTCCAGGTGGGTGTGTGTGGGACCCAGGTGGGGCTGCTCAGGACCACTGAGGCTCGCAGGTTCCTCCCTGGTACCCCAGCACAGGTGCTAACAGGGAGCATCATCAGGAATTTTCCTGCCTTGGTGATGACTGGAGTGACAGGAGGGGGAAGAAAGACAAGGAGCCGGAGGTTTCCCAGGGAATAGCCCTAGGGGTCATGGGAAGAAGAAAGCTGATACATATTCAGGTCCTTTCAAAATGGTTTCATTCTCCTGCTCAGAAGCAGTGTCACTCAATGGGGCTAGTCTCGTGATAGAGGGCTATTTATTTTTACGTTCTCARCCTCATGGTTTCCAGTCCCCCCTGCCCTTTAGCCCGAGCTGCAATTATCTTTGCCCTATTCTGACAATGCCACTTGTGAAAACCATGACTGAAATATTTCCAGGTCAGCCGAACTCAACTTCTTATAGGTCAACCTTATCCTGTGGGAGATTTGCTGTATTATGCAGATACCAGCAGTAGGTCACAACTAACAAAGCAGAGCACAGAAATACCGCTCTTCACAGAAACCTGATTGCTGAGCTGAATATAYGTGTGGCGTTTCTAGACTATGCAAAATTAACCGATTTCAGACTCTCTGCAGGGCATCTTGAGCCTCTTGCTGTGTCAACAGAGCCAGAATTGCAGTTTAAATTATTTTATTTCATTCATCCYTCCTCTAAATTTGCTCGGGAGGAACGATTGCCAGCATGTCATGCTTTGGAAAACTGACATTTTAGAAGTTTTCTAAGGCTCAAAGAAGGGTTGGAGAGGAGAGAGGCATCGAGGAGAAAAGGGACTGTGCTCATCTGGTAAATATAATCATTTCCCCATCTCATTCATCCTGATATAAATCAGTGTGAATTTGCACAGAAAACAATGAAGAAATGGTAGTATGAAGCCAATACATGTGTGAGGAGACTCATGTCTCCAGCTTGTATTTGAAACGTGTTGCCTACATGGATTGCTGAGTGTGACATAATTAAGATTATGTGAAACAGCGCCTGCCCAACCTGACCTTCCCCACRTTATTGGGAGCTCATTCATACCCTGAGCACATATAGACTGGAACAACAAAACATATGCACTGCTATTGCCCCATATGGGCTCAATTTACTCTTGAATATTGTCACCTACAGAATATTCCTGAGCAGGAGAATAGCTGAGGTGATAGACAGTACCTGACCATTTTCTCAATGTGGTTTGATAGTTACAGACCCTGGTCACAGCTGTTCAGCATTATGCTGCTKTGGAGCTTCCACTTCCCTCTGCAGCTCATCCCATATGATTTTGGTAGATCTGGAAGCTGGACAGGCCTATAGCTATTTTTGTACCTGCTATCTGGCCTCATCTTCAATGAACAGCCTTAAACCATCTGGAGGATTCTCTAAATTGTATTACGTGAATATCCTCAGCAGATCAGAAGAAATGCTCAGGAATGCATCTCCCCAAATGATCCCTATCCTGCAAAGACTTATGGACTGTGGATGCTTCCATTAATGTCATTTTTATCTGTGCTGCATAAAGATATCGGTATCTATCTGCTGATCTATCTTTCTGTGGCTTACACATATGAAAGCGGGCTCAGGACCTCCGTACATGAGAAAGAATGAGGATGTGAGAGAAATGGAATCTGCAAGGATATTGTAGACGCTTTGAAACAGATCCAACCACAGCATGAAAGCTCTACTGAAAAAAAAAGGCATAAATCCCTGGATAGGTTCACCCAATAGGACTTTAAACATGTTTTTCCAGTTAAGTCCATGCTTAAATGCTCTTCTAAATCACAAAACATGAATGGATTGAGGTTAAGGTGAACTCAACCTGCAAGKCTACCTGTGGCCCTGCTGGATTTGCTCTGTGATCTGTGAGTTACTCCAGTGCTACCCCATCTTTGCTTCCCTTCCTTTTCCCCAGAAGGACCTGCTATGTGGCCTTAAAACTGGTCTGAGGAAATAATTGCTTTGGTATAGCAAAAAAAAAAAAAAAAAGATGTTAACCTGAAATCCTGCCATGATGGGCCTGGAAAGCTGGACATTTCTGTGCCTTTGATATGATTTAGGGACTCCATCACGACTTCTCACTTAACAACTGAGAGAACTCAAGTAGTGTCTCTGAAGAGCACTTCAGCCAGCTAGTTCTGCTGCTCTGAGCTGCCTGTTTAACAGACTCCTCTTGAAACAGTTTCCTTTTCCAGTGTGATCCTCATGACGACCTCATGACAGAGAGCCACATGTTGGCTGCTTTTGAAATCTCAAGCCAAAAGAGGATGGATGGCAACGAAAGCTGTAGAGGTGTGAGTGGTGAGACAGGGTCATCAGGACTGAGGGGAAGTGTTTTTCTGTGGAAAGCCAGGAAATTCAGCCCGTTTTAGCAACTTTCAAAAGGTCCCCAGACTGGGATCTCCAACTATGCTGTTGAATATGATGACAGCCAGGCTGAAGAAGTGTCTTTCCCATGAAGGGAAAGGAGCAGAGCAGGTCACTGCTGTGGTCCAGGCACACATCATTCCCAGGAAGCTCCCAGCACAGGGACACAGTCACTGATCCAAGTGAGGTCTGARGCAAATGGCAGTGGCTGAGGACAACTATAACTTTCCATTACACTTAAATTTTCTGTTTAAGCAAATGCAAAGCTGCAAAAGGTTTGATTTGCACTATAGGATGTGTTTTTTTCCCAAAGTAGCTGGATAAAAGCAAGAAGCACAATAGGAAAAGAATTAGAATGCRACAGTTCAAGTGATAACAGTGAAACCCATCTAAGTTTCTGCATAAATATGTTTGCAGGAATAAGGTCTATCCTGGATTCAAGTATGTGATTAAAAATAGAAATGCAGATTCTGTCTTTTATTATTCTAATTCTTACTATTTAACTCAAAAGAATGTTTCAGTCTGCAATTTCCCATCCTTATAGAGACACCTTTTAAATTCAGTTGTATGTTTCAGAGAAGTGATTTTTCTCTCTTCTGCTTAGTAACAGGAAAATGATATATATTTTTAACATGTTTTTTGAGCCAAGTTGTTGAAGTTTCACATTTCTCACTCTGTAATCAGATCTAGCAGCAGCCCGGATTCTGGAAATGAGGGTCAGAGACTTTGAGGTTTTCCCACCCATAGTATTTACATTTACAAATGCTTCACAGGATTTGAGAAGTGGTCAGATTGATTTTCTCGTGTTTGTTTATCTGCATTGACACTGTAGGAGGCGAGCTTATGAAATAATAATGAGGCTGTTTCAGTGCAGCACATAAGGAACTGCAATTTTCATATAGTTCCAAGTCAGATGGGGCTATTTGTCATATTTGTAGCTGACCCAAATGAAATTGCGGCTGCTTTAAACCTGTATTATCTTTCGCACTCTGAATTTCATAATGGAACTCATTTAAATTCTGCAAATATCGATGAAGTGGTAGTGCTTCAGYTGATAAAATTGTACCTCGGGGTGTTAGGCAGGTTGTGCACATATGGGATTAAGCTCTGGGCCAGTACAGAAGATGAAATCCTAGCCCTATCAAAGATGATGGCAAATCTCCCTTTCACAGCAATATGGTCAGGCTTTCTCTTTATCCTGAGGATTTTCCAAAGAAGGAATTAGGAGGAAATAACAAAAATAATAAGGTGCTAAGCCCTGAGCACACAGACACCAAATGTAATCAGTTACGCAGTGGCAGCGAACCTRAAGACTTCACATAGCCACTTCTTCTGCTTTAAGAGACTTCGGGGTGTTTTATTTATTTTTTTTCCTGCATGTCTTAATGCAGCATTGAAGTCTGAAAAGGGATTTCAATGAGAGTAACAGGGCAATGTGYTGCATCTCAAGAATAAACCATGCCCCTTAGTTCTGAACGTGCTCTGCCCATTGCCATTGTCACCCACCCATTGCCTGTGATGACAACATTCGCAGCAAATGCAGCACCCATAAAGCTGCAGACCTTAGAAAATGCCCTGTGTTTTATGGCACCAACCCAGATAATCCAGGCAGCAAGATACAAATATTATTGTTAAATTTTTTGAAGGTTTATCTGTAGTCAAGTGGCACGTGCAGAATAGAAAACTCCTATAAATGCTAAACAAACAGTGTGAGTTTTCCAGGAAAAAAAGAAAACATRAGGAAGAAAGGAAGAAAACATAAAGAGCTGCATGCAGGTATCTAATCCCTCTTCTATCCAGTGAAAGAGTATCACCTTAATATCACTAATATCACACTTAGAGTATCGCTCTAATATCAGACACACTTTCCTTTGCAAACTAGTCAAGATTTGGTAAGCAGCTGGTGACCATCCTTCAGCAACAGATTTCTACCTCTCCTGGCTTTACCTACTACATGTTCTGATGGATTTAGCTGTTGCTTCTGGGGAACATGGGAAAGAAATGGTACACAAATGTATTTTGTCTTCGTGGTCTTAGGGTCCGGTTTGTTTCTGCAAACTTAACATGTGAAGCTTGGTCTGTTCTTATCTATCTTTGACACTAGACATTCAAATTGGTTTTCCACATCATTTCCCAATTTGGTCACATCAACATGAGGAGGACACAAGCGATCCCAGGGGTGTTCAGGCTTCTCTCATGGCTGGACCAACTAATGAGAGGCATATGCCTTCCTCCTGTGAAGGTTTTCCCAGCCTCCCCTAAGTAATTGATGTCAGAATCAATACGCCTTTTTTTTTTCTTTTTTCTTTTTTCTTTTAAATTTCCTGCTCTTGGAATCTTGTCCAGTAAATTCCTTATTTGGATTTTATGGAGTTTTTGATCATATTTCTGTGGGGATAATTCTTTGGGGATGTCACAGGCACTGAGGAGCTCGAAAGAATTACCGTTGTTGACAAGATGTTTGACCACAGACAAGTGTTCTTCATTAAGAACAGGTTCTATTTTCTACTTATAAAAACAAACTTCCTGCACACTCCAGTTTCAAGGAAATAGCTTATTTTTATATAGACAGTTTGCATTTGAAGCCAGCAAGGGGCTTGGGCCTTCCTGGGCTTTTTATCACATTCTTGCTTGCTTTCCCTTGCCCTTGTCCAACTTCAGAGAGACTCCTCTCAGCAGATCATCAAGCCCTGTCCTAAAACAACAACAAAAAATCCACTAAAATGATCTTGTGTGGTTTTCACAGAGGAGCAGAATGCTGAGCCTACCAAACCTCCACACTGGAACAAGGGCTGAAGTCACCTCGTCCATCCGCAGTTCCTACTCGGCTTCTGCTTGCCATGTTTTAATAATGATAATTCCTAGTTCTGCAATGCTCTGTGTCCATCATCTGCAGCACTTCCACTGCTGTGGAAATGAATGCTCAAGAAAACAGCATGAATTGCCTGTGCTTACCCAGAAATGCAATGGCAGAGCTGTAATTACAGCTTGGGCCTCTTGGGTCTCATTGGAACTATTTTTTTTCTTCCTTCTTAGTGTCATCTGCATAAAAGGCTCCGAAAGGAGTTTCCTGATACCACACAGGGCAAWGCAGCATTTCCTGCAGACTCCTAAYGACTTCAGTGGTTTCCAGCTTTGAGCCTAGCAGAAACCATGACTCAGTAGACATTAAAGCATGTGCCCAATTAAAGCATACAACTTGTCCCATTCCTGGGGAAAGAAGGCAGCTGAGTGGATGTCCAGCTTATTTTCTGCCTTTGTAGTATTGTCAGAAATATCTGTTGATCCCTTTGTTATCTAAAGCTAAGTAACCTTCATGCTTTCCACGTCTCTTTGCAGCACCACGGTGTCTTTTCCAGAAGAAATGCCAGCATGATGATTTGTGGCCATGTTGCAATGGGAAGACTGAGTCTCAGACGTGTTGGCTGCCTCTCCTCCCCAACCCTGCCCGTGCCTCCCCTTCGGGAGCTGCAAGACCAGGCATTTCGCTGGGGACAGACCTGCCTGTGCAAGTGGGCCCATGGGCAACCTGCTCACACAGGAGTAGAGCACTGCTGCTTGACTTGTCCCACCTCTCCAGAGTCATCCTAAAGCATCCTGCACACAGCCACAGCATCAAGGTCCACRGATGCTCATTCCCAGCTCCCATGTGTTATAAAATGCAAGACCAGTRTTTATATCATGTTTTGGATCCGAAAGGGATGACACGTTGACAAAATTTTAGTTCATTCGTACAGATTCATAATGGTTAAGTATGGTTATGGATCTCACATTATCCTCAGTTTACTTCCATTGCAACAAACATCATTATTTCCTTTTAATCTTTTGTTAAGGACAGAGAGAAGGTGAGAATGGGAAGCAGGGGGAACACATTTACGTCATTTGTACCTTAAAGCTTTAAATGAGGCTTTTTTTTTACTTAAAACCTGCATTCACTTAGCCTTTACAAAACATTTCAATAACACAGTTTCCCACGAAATGTCATTTCCACGTTCGAGCAGCCCTAATACCAATACTTACCTCAAAGGGGCCTCGTGAGCCCCAATTAATTAGGACTCCATCCTGACCTACACTGGGCCCTTTGGCCCCGGTCCAGCAGAGCACTTAAACTACATGTTTATCTTTCCACATGTGAGCAGTCCCCCTGATTTCCGTGGATGCCTATGCATGTGCTTAAAGTTAAGCATGTGCTTAAGTGCTTTGCTGGAGCGAGGTCAAAGTACTGAGCACCTTCCAGCCTGAGATCCTTGTATATCCTGCAGAGCATCTCGAGGTCTTCAGAAGCATTACAGTGCTGCATGAGAGAGGCATGTATTTACATAGAGATCCACCTCCTTAAAATGCAACTGGGAGAGATTCAGCAGATTTGCTGCTTCTCTCAAGGCCCGGGCAAAAACATTTGTTTTTCTTTATTTATAACCAGTATTCAAAATATTAGCTGCTTCAGAATCAATACAAAAATACCAGCTCCGCTCATTCCAGACGGGGAAAAAAAAAACATGCAAACAAGCTCACACACACACAGACACATGCCCTGAGTGGAAAATAGCTTATGCAGAAGGATTTATAGCCGTAATTTCTACATCCTGCTGTTTYATGCAGATGAAAACGGGCATTTTATCATCACCATGATGATAAAAGCCCTGGGAAGTATGTGAGAACAAGGCAGAGCAAGAGCGAGAGGTGGGCCTGGCTATCAGCAAAGAGCAAAAGCCCTGGCGTGAGGGTGGTCTCCCATTCATGAGATAACGGCCAAGCTGCAGGAATGGGTGCCCTTTGTGGAAGGCTCTTGTAGCTGGGTGGGGAAGGGAGGTGTGTGGTGGGAATGGGAAATGATGCTTATGGCGTTTGGATGAGGCCTGCAGTTGATTATGTACGTCAGGCGCCTGCCGCCGTCGTTTCAAAGGGATCAGAGACGATACTGGCTCTGAGGAGGTGTTGGGGCTTTCTGGGMGATCTCCATACGTGCCGCTGCGATAATGAGGGAAGGGAGGACACCAGGGACCTGCGAGCAGAATGCAGATCCTCGCCTTGAGGCAAAGCGGGACCTAATAGACTAGTGGGGACATTTTACAGAAAGGGATTTTTCTGGCAACTTGTTCAGTGGGAGCAAGAARCCAGCAGAGCAGTTGGGCTTCAGACCTAAAGGGAAAAAGAGTCTGGTGATTTCAATGTAAGGTCTGAAATACCTGCTGGTGGTCAGCTTCTCCCCTGGCTGGATGCCATGAAAGTGGGAGAGACACCTGAGAGGACGTTCAGGCTTTGCAAAACACATGTTTAACAGAGCAGCCTATGCCTTGGGCTAGAAATCAGAAGAAGGTCTAAGTAATAAAGTTTGTGGCAGATATTCCTGTTTATTAAGAAATATTGTAAGGAATGGGTTCTCTCTCTGTGTTTCTTGGTCCCAAGTGCCCCTGCTCTGCTGGATCTTGAGCATGGACAACTTTCAAAACCAAGTAAGCAGTTCTCTTATAGGAGTATTGATKCCTTCCACAATGCCAGTACATGGTTCCCACTGCTGGTCCCCTCCTCGGATGGTCTCAGCATGAGAGGGCCCGCTCACTGAGTGCCTGGAAAGTGTAATTCATCTTCGGTGCTATCCTGAGCTCCCACCAACACTGGCAGAGTTAGAAAGAGGGAAGASGGGAGGCTTAAAGTTCAGCATGATTTAAAGATGTTAAAAACAGACTCGTGCATGATTTTCACAGAATCTCAGAATGACAGATTTTAGATTAAGCATATTCATGACTTGCCAAGATCACAAAGAGAAACTTCAGCAGTTCAAGGAACTGAACCCACATTTACTAAGTGATGATTGGGGTCCTTGCCAGTGAGACCACCCTTTCTCTCCTAACCCCATTGCAAATTCTCCAGAAAAAAAAATCAGGAAAAAAAACCTCATTCTTCTGACAGGCAGATGTTGCCAGGGCCCTGAGGGCACTAATAGCCCTGATCAGCCTCACCTGTGGCTCCTCCACCCCTCTGCCTATTGGCCCAGGGGACTATTTAAACTCAGCCCAGGWTCCTCAGTGCTTTCTTGGGCTGTACAGGAGCTGGGGCTCCTCTGTTGCTCTCATACCAGTATCCAAGAGCAGGTGAGAATGGTAGGAAGCTGCTTTATGTGAGATGGGACTTGAGGGCTAGATGTGTTCCTTGCCGCATAGGAGGCTTCAGGTAATTTAGTGTCTCTGTACTGTTCCAGCATTCAGGTATGCCTGGATTTTTGCTGGAGGAAGGACTAAAAGCTGTTGCAGTCAGTAGTTGGTTTGGCTTTGCTAGATGTACTTGCTCTGCCTGCATCTGAGCAGTGTTGGAGAGGCTGGAGCTGGGAGATTGTTTTCTGTTGTGTAGCTTGAGCTTTAAATGGAGCATTGACTCAAATACTACTCATCCCCTCTTGAAAMCTCTGAGGATAGATGTGGTGATATGACTGGAAACTGTGTTGCCTCTTATCCTGGATGAAAAGGAAAAGCAGGGATACTTATTTGAACTTTTCTAAGTAAATCCTGAAGCTATAGAGGTGTATTGAGATAACGATTCTTTATCCTTCCTGAGATGGTTCTGCCCTCCTAAGGCAGCTGAAGTGCTGTCCTGACTGCAGTCACGCTAGGTGCCCAGCTCGTGTGTGTGAAATTGAAGAAAAGCTCGGGTGTTTGTGAGCTATCCAAATCCTGGCCTTCYACGGGTGTAGCTGGAAGCCGGGACCGCCTGATGTCGGCTGTGGACAGCAGAGGGAGCCGGTCCCTTTCCTAAGGCAGGGCCAGGCCTGGAGCTGCTGTGGGAGCTGGAGGGCTGTAGGCTTTCACTTGGGAGCTTTCCAAGCCCCAAGGGCAGGGAGAGCTTCCCGGGTGCTGCCATGTAACTGAAGAGCTCAAGGGCAGGAGACCTTCAGCACCTTCCTACCTGGTGCTGATGGCATGGGCCAGTCCCCAAGGAGCTTCAACATCGCTGTGACTCCAGGAAATGGGGCCTGGYAGGGGAATGTGTTTGAACCTGAATYTCTCTTGAACCCCTTATAGCAGGGTTGGGGGTGTGTAAGGGGGCTGCTCCTGCTCATGCTTTCCCATTACACCCATGGCTCTTTGTCTGTCCCCTTCAAGTTTCCCACTCAGACCCATGGAATGACTTTTTGGCTGTAATACCAGTTACAGGTGGGGTATATGGCAGCTCTCCCCATGGCAGAGCAGGGAGGAAGGCAGGTTATGGTACCAACTTTCTCCTCCCACAAGACAGAGGAACAAAAACAGCTTTTTGGGGTAGTGTGAGGGACCTCTCCAGTGGAAATGCTCTCTGTGTTCAGGTTGTAGTTCTTCTRGCATCTTAATGCACCTGTACAGGTTGAAAAGGCTTAAATGTGCTTCAGGAAATGAGTACTGGGATGTATGTATGGGATGTATGTATGTACTGGGATGTATGATGCACAGCCCATTGCTGGTAGTGTGCTTGCAGTGCTGAGCAGCACCTCCTGGCCTCTGTCTGAAATCAAACCCAGATCAATGCAATTAACTTGATAAAAGCCACCACCYGGCAGGAGGCTGTCTCCTCGGGATATGCATCCATCCCCATGTGCTGCTAAAACAAGCCCCTGAGAGCTGGCTGGACCTCCTAATTCTGGGGCAGCTGCCTCTGCAACCAGCAGAGCCGGTCTGAGGGACCCTGTGCAGCTGCCCTGTCTTCAGGCTTGGCCTCTGGTGTGGAAATGGCTAGTGGCAAAACCATGGCCATCTGCTTATTGGTTTTGAATGCACTAGCAACTCAATTTTCCTTGATGGGTTTTTTATCAAGTGCATCCTCTCATCAGTCTCTTTTAGTCAATTTTGTTGTCTTTCATAAAGACAGAACTGCCTGTGGACTAGTGCAACTCTGCTGATATTGAGGTAACCTTGGTGAGCCCATGAATCAAAGGAAGAGGTAAGTGGATATGAAGAAGCTTGTGCTCATCCTACTAAAATCTTATACTTAAAATATTTAATGGTCTTKTTATTTTAAAAATGATCTTTGCTTTGTGGAAGGAAAGCAATAAACAGTTGCTGATGGTTTAATGGCTTAAGTGCAGCTGGGGCATTCAATCAGTCTGAAAAGCAAGTCATTTTTCAAAACTCRAGAGGTTATTGCTATAATGCATCTAATGAAAATGGCCAGAGGAAAATGTGACTTTTCTTGAGAGCTGCGGAAGCTCAATGGCTTGGCCCTCCTGAGTTCATGCTAGGCTCTGGGGAAGAGCTGGGGAGAGGTAAAGATCTGGCCAATTTGGGGCTTTCTGGGGCTTAATGCCCCAGGATTAGTGCAGGAAGGGGAAGGATGAGTCTGGAGGCTTCCCTGTCTGTTGGTGCTGCAGCTTCCTCTTCCCCACCTCTGTAAGCATGGCAGCTTGGAGACAAATGCTCCTAATAGTGATAGCTTCACAAGTGAAAGGTAGGGGTGATATTTATAATATAGTTAATGTTGTAGTCGTTCTCTTTAAGAGTGCAGCTACACAAGGCATATCTAAGTTCTGTAAATGCTTTGCCAAGCTGAAGAGTCTAGTCTGCTTTAGTCAGCTCATGACTTTGAATGTTCTTACTTCTCTGTGCCGCCTTAGTTAACTAGCATCTTCCTCTGATGAAGAAATCATAACTGCATGTAATATGGAAAATGGAACCAACCACAAATCCATATGGTGGGAGAATCACTATCTTCATAATCCATTTGCCTCTTGGGCTACTGAGTGCTGGACAACATGGTGAGAACTATGTATTGAAGCTCCAAGCTCATTTCTGACTGGGAACAGTCTGATGATTGTGGGCCTTCAGAGCTGGACAGATATTTCCCCAGGTACATAGTTTAGTTTAATTTTATTGGCCAATTTGCTATGCAGTCACTGTGAGCTGAGCTGGTCCTAGTTCTTCCTCATCAGTCCTGGTCTACACTGTTCCAAATGTAGTAACTTCAGCAGACTTTGTAGTGTGAGTATTTAGGAAAAGCAGCAAAGAAAAGCCAACAAGGTGTGAAAGCCTGAAAGCTCTAGGCCACCTCAACTGTGAGCAAAGGTTATTCTATCAACACAAATGCCCTTTTATCTTGTATCATTTGTCCCAAATTGTTGGAAGAAATAACCCAGTATTTTTTTCAAGGTGGTTTTATTTTTCTTCATTATCTAAGGTACAGAAGTTATACAACCTTGCAGAGCATGTTTTGTCTGCCCGAACACTTCAGAGGCTACTGTAAAGTGCTGTTTGTGTAAATAAGAGGTTCTTAGAGCTATGAATACTTTTGTCTAATAGCAAATATGAAATATTCTGCTTTAAAACAATAACACTTCCTTTCAGTGCCTGGGGATTTATGCAAGTTTGAGGGACGTGCCATGTAAGAGCAGTCTAAAATAGCTGTGTGGAAGCGAAGGCATCYGTAAACTTCCTTTCTTGAATCTTTTATCTTTGTTTCTGGATAGTCATCAAGGAGGGCTGACTCTCTCCACAGTGGGCAGCTCTGTGCAAAGCAGCCCATTAGAAAAGGGTCCATGTGTAGGGCAGGCTCCTGTGCTGGCAATTTCAGGCCTGTTCCCCATCAGGGAGCAAGTCACACAAACAGCTCTGCTGTCCAAGCTGCATTCCCCTCTTCCCCAGGGAGCTTCCTCAGTGCTCCTATTGATTTCAGCCTGACAGAGCTGACTGATGGATGTGGCTCTTCCAGCTTCTTACAGCCATCTACAAAACCTATGAATTGATTGGATCATCTGGGGATAGGTTGGTGGGATAAACTCATTACCATAGGCTCCTTCTRTAATGTATCAAAGCCTTTATGAGTCTAGGAGTCCATGCAAAACAAAAGTGCAAACTTTGGGATAAAATTTCTGAAAAACTTGCTGCCAGCAAGCAATAAGAATTTGGGACTTAATGAGGTTCTCTGAGAAAAGAACCAAAGTACCTCTTGATAAAGGAATGCTTTTTCAAATCAAGTAGAAGCAGAAATACTGGGCACTTTCTGGGGCTACTCTGTTAAATGTCATAGTATCCACYGCAATATGTGGTTGCTGCTGTGCTAACTTTGCATTTGTGGCACTGTGGAGCTCGCAATTGTGRCTCAGCAGTGCAAGAGCCTGCAGGGCAGTGACTGTTCATCAAGGGCCCTGCCAGCTGATCCATGCCAGGTTCTGCTCTGGGCATAGAGTGCAGTCTCCCTTGCCTTCTGCTGGATGATGCCTGAAAAAGGGAAAGGCTTTCTGAAGTAAAAAAGATATTGAATGAATGTTTGCTGTGTATCCAGTATGCTAGTGCACGGGGTGCTTGTTGGAAGCCCCCAGAAGACAGGGTGCTTGGCTTGCCATGCTCACCATGCACATTTATTATATATAACTAAACAAGGGAGCAACTGGAGGAGCTCTCCTGCTCATCAGCTTCTGAATTAAAGAGCCAGTCCAGCTTGTTAGTTCCTCTGTAGTTCAGTTTTCTGTTTGAAAAACAGATGGACTCAGTGAGGGGGAAGCAGTCATGTAATGCAACAAAACCTTTGATAGAAAAGGGATTCCAATTAACACTTAAAACCTGGCTCTATCCCTTCCTGTAACAGTTCTAAATGTTAATTCTGATCCTCTTATTTTTTAGGCTGCTTTTAGCGCAGGAAAGTGAAGAATTTATTTGCAATTCTAAGGTGTGCTTTAACAAACTGAAAACTCTGGGAAGAGTTACTGGATGCCTGTAATTGCTAGACCACTGTCATGCTGCATCAGACCTGTGATCCTTCCCAGCACTGACGCTGGTGATTCCAAGGCTCAGAAGACAGAGTAAGTAACTAYGGGAGGCAGATGTGGAACACTCCCCCAATGTGTGTCATATTGGGCCTCAATGGTTAGATGAATCCTCCTAATCACATCAGAGTTGTAGCAGACCAGACTCTGATCAGAGGGATCTTGATCCTGATAATTGCTGATGTGTTGTCCTCCTGATGCACCAGGAGTCCCTCAAGGGGACAACTGCAGGATGTGGCTATGTCAGTAAGGCTATTTTGCCTTTATCATCACCCAAAACACATTATCTTACGACCCACTTGCAGTTGCACCTCCTTCTGATAGAATAAAGTACTGATGGATGCACACAGAAGCAGCCATATGCTACTTGTTTATTAGAGCTAACAGCTTTTGTATGTGTACCAGCATGTGTCAGTGCTGCTCCTGGCCTGTTTATGATCTGCAGATTAGGCAGTGGAAGGGAAGGTGCAGCTGGGCTTTGTAGCTTGCTGAGTGCACAGCTGCACCAAAGGATGCTGTGGAGCCAGGGGTTACCCTGCTCCTGTGCCACCTCCTTGGGCAACTGGGGCTGAGGTGTGGGAGATGCATGGGCCACTGCTGCAGACCTTAAAAACACTCAGCAGGAGGATTAGAGCCCTTTAGAGAAGCACTAGGTTCTGCTTTCATAATATTTTTCCTTTCAGTCTCCCYGGGAGTTGGCACAGCTTGGTCTGCCACAAAGCAAGGCTTTATTTCCTTGCTCAGAACATCTTTGGTTCTTGGCAGGACAGCCTCAGCTCTGTGGGTAGATAGGACCCAGCCCAAGCAAAGCTGGGGCCACCTGCCAGGCTGCTTGCTTGGGTCTGTCCCTCGCAGCCTTGGTGCAAGCAGGCGCTTGCCCCACACCTGGGACATGAAGRCAGGGCTGAAGTAGAGCACAGGCAGTGGGTCGAGACAGGGTGGTGATTTCTGTGGGCCTGGAGGAAAGGCAAGGGAGCACATGAGCTGGATGAGCACAGGGAAAGCAAAGATTATATTAACTCTATGATCTGCTTGTTGCAGGGTGAAAGGCAAGATATTGCTGGAATATCCTCCTGATTGCGCATCTGCTTCAGGCTTTTCCAAGTGCTGGATACATGCAGCAACCTGGCAAAGGTGGGTAGCACCCAGCTTCCACTGGGACAAGTCTTTTGGGGAAGTTGGTGCAATAGGAGAACTCCTTACCAGCGCTCTTTGAAGGTAGCTGTGTGCTCACGGTCAGGACTGAGTCTGTTAGGACCTATCTCTTCAAAGAAACCTAATTGATTGCTGTGGGCATTTGGTGCTTACAAGCATCTTAAGGTCTCTGAGATTTCTGGGTAAAAATACAAAATCGGTGTAAAATATTTAAGGTCCTGTGTTTCAGCTAAGGAGGGAACACATACTGTTAGCAATTGGTTCAAAACACAACTTTTAAAAATGTTTCTGAAGAGGAGRAATCAAGGAGATGACAAAAGTAAAAATTGCAGAACTAGACTTTCTTCCTCTATCTTCAAATTATAGAAATGTTATTGCCCAAGTTGATTCCCTGTTTGTGATATGGATGGGGATTAAGATGTAGTGCAGAAGTGAGTAGCTGAARTGTTTTCAGATGAAGGTGACCAAATCACATCAGGGCAGTAACTTGGTGACGTTTCTAGCCTTTTCCCCCACCCTTCGTTAAGTGGCACTGCTATTCTAATCCTCGGGTTTGTAGCTGACGGAGCTACACTCATTTGCTGCTCTGAGGAGAAGGAAAGAGGAGAGGTAACTTCCGAAGTAAAATTGTTAGCTACAAAACAAAATATTTCTCAGACGCTTAATTTCCTGGCAGTTCGAAGCACCTTTCTGGACTTATGCCACTTAAAAGCAAAATACCAGTACATGGTTTGTTATGGTAGTTCTTTTAAAACTTTATGTTGCAATTGAGAAACTATAAAGAAATGTAATTGGATTTTGTTATGCAGAAGCTATTAATTCTAGTCTATTGTGGAATAGGTTCTTCTAAGAGAAATAATATATTTTGAAAAAATGCTAATCTTTTGTAGTCTGTTATACAGTTTATTTTTCAGAAGCCTGCAGTAACTGGCAAAAAGATGAAGTTCATTGCCTTATTTTTCTTTTGTATGCTGATGAACATGCTAGCAGGTAAGATAGTTGCTATATTTCTTGTTTCCTTTTTTCAGAAAGGAGAAATTGGTTTTTTATTACTAAATAGCAGGAAATTAATTAGTATCCCATCTTGCTAGTGTTTGCTGTAATTACTCAGGCTGATAGTGAAGAGCACTTGGTTTATACTGCAGAATGGCTATGAACAAGGAATTCTTTATTTGGCTACTTCAAGAGAAAAAACATTTGTTACCTACTTCTGCTTTGAAGAACTTGGCAGCTTCTAGCTTTGCAGCCAAGCTTTGGTAAATACAAAATGTTTCTGGATGAGACCTGGTACTGATGAGTTTCCTCTATTTTTGCAGATGCCCGATCAATCCGGGATGGAGATGGTAATTTTTAGTGTTACTTTTTTTCCTTTGTCACTAGCAACCAGAAGAGTCATTTGCAACTCCCCATCCTCATCCCTACCAGTGATTTCAGCAGGAATGCTTACTAACCTAAGAGGAGGGTACTTCAGACTCTGGTTCTGGTTAAGGAAGAGGAGAGTGAATTTTAAGTAGCTTCTTTAGAAAAATCACCAAAATATGTGTTACTATATTAGTGAGGGTAAGAATAGAGCTTATTTATTCTCCTTCTTAAAATGGAGAGAAAAAATGCTTCAAATGATTTATTGAAGGCAAATCCTCTACAGGGTTATGATCAAGTCATTATCTGCTTTATGCAAATAAGAAGCCTATGTTTATGCAAATAGCAGGCTTCTAACCATGCTAGGCTCAGATGTCAGACTGTCCTGAACCTTAATACTAGAAATGTTTGCTGACTATTCMCTGGCAAAAATCTTAAAATTTACCAGTTGCCACAAAGACCAAAAAAGAACTATTCCCTCAAAATTGTGCAGATTTATGTGCAGTAACAGTGTCCTACTGTTGGTGGGCATCTCAGTAGGAGCGGTGTGATAGCTGGTAGCATCCTGAGCATGCAGATACAAATATGAAGAGAGCATTGTAACAGATGTGAAAAACAAATGTATACAGATTAACAGCAAGGGGTGGTCTTCATTTGATGCCTTTTAATGTTTTTCCTCTACTGTTATCTTTCCTTGTATCTCTAAACATGTATTGAATAGATCACCTGTGTTTTGACAAATAAAAGGTATAGGGGACACTATTCATGTGCAGCAAGTATTTGTGGCAACCACAGTCAGGTGTCAATATAAAGCCTCCAGGTAGTATTCTGTTACTCATCAGCTTTTATGATCTTTTCTTTCACACTGGGCAAATTGGTGGCCTGCAAAGTGAATCTAACATCAGCTGACAGTTCTGCTCTGCAGGCAGCATTTGGCTGGTTGGTTTGCTTCGTTTTATGCCATCTGTGCTTGTGCACTGCAAATAGACTTCACTGACATTAAGGTCTGATGATAGGATTGTTGAAGGGTCTTAACTCTCACTAAAAACCCTAGTCCAGTGGGGGGTCTAATTATTGGACTGACTCTCATTTCGATGGACTTTAAATAAAATCAGAAGAGTGGGTTTGTCTTGGTAGCCCAGGAAGGCATTTTCTCAGCYGGGAATCACGTTTTTATTATGCTTYTGTGCTTGGCTGGATTTGGGGTCCAGTGGAGGTCAGCTCTTGGTATTTTCAGAACTTGATTTGCTTTCCTTTATGGCCTGAGCTTTAACAGAAAGGCTTTGTGCTGTATGGATCTTACTCTGCATTTTTGCATTGTAGGTCTCTACCAGGAAGAGGTCRCCATGCCCTACTGGCCTTTCTCAGCCAATGACTTCTGGTCGTATGTGGAGTATTTCCGGACCTTGGGAGCCTACGACAGGATCAACGAAATGGCCAAGACCTTCTTTGCTCAGCTCCCCTTTGGGAGTCGCTTGGGTTATAATGTCCCCAGCCATGAGCACTGATGGCTCTGCTCCTCTCTGCTGAGGCTGGTGTCGGGATGTTTGGGGGAAGCCAAGGCTGCCTGGGCAGGTACCGGTGTTACACTCAGCACTCCCTAGTCCCTGTAGCAGTCATATATACACACACATATGTATATATGCACATATATTCATATATGTGTATATATACATACACATACACTTCTTGCTTGGTAACACCAGACAAAATCAGCTTTCTTTTTACAATGTATGCCTGTGTGCAAAACCATTAAACTCTGTATTTTAGTTTCTGCTGTGAGATTGAGTTTTCTTTTGTACAGACATGCCTTGATGCTGATGGCTTTGATGGTGAGCTGCCAGATCCCCTTGCCTTTAGTGTCAGCCTCCACACCCTRGTTTTTGGCTTGTGCCTGTTTTATGGGGGTAGAGTAGGGGTTACTTGTGCTGCAGGCACTGCTGGCAGATCAGACATCACACTGATAGGGGACTGGGTATAAAAACACTTGGCTATGGTGTGTATATGGTCACTTTGCTTGGTGGAGGCTGTAAGAAGAAAGGGTCTTAGGATTGGAAAAATAACTTAATTTTAAATTTAATTTTAAATTTTTTTGTTTAAAATCAAAATCTGTTCGTACATTTTTTCATTTTTTATTTTTCCTCTCCTTTCTGTGCAAGGAGGGGGCAGCAACGCGCACGGTGCAGGCCGGGCGCCAAGATGGCGCGGGCCGCCCCGCGTCGCCCTGGCAACGGCGGCGGGGCGGCTCCTCCCGGCGTGCCGCGCGGCGGAAGCGGCGCTGAGGCGGAGGAGGCGGCGGCGCCGCCATGAAGCCGGCCGTGGACGAGATGTTCCCCGAGGGCGCCGGGCCCTACGTGGACCTGGACGAGGTGCGAGGCGGGGCGCGGGGGGTGCGGCGGGGGCCGCCGCGGCGCGGCGGGGCCTCAGCGCGTGCGTCTGCAGGCAGGGGGAAGCACGGGGCTGCTCATGGACCTGGCGGCCAACGAGAAGGCGGTGCACGCGGACTTCTTCAACGGTGAGTGCGGGGCTGCCCGGCGCCCAGGGCCGGCCCCTTCCCTCCGCCCGGCCTCCTCGCACCTTCCCGCAATGGCTGCGCTTGTGGTCGGCCTCATGCCGCGCTCCTGTGGAGGAGGCAGCGTATGCGGGAGCACCCCCTTAAATTGTGGGAGTTCTGCTGGAAATTCGAGCTKTTGTATCCCTAGCAGGGCACTCTCTTAAGCAGAGATCAGCTCTCGCTCGTTTCRGTGGTAACGGTTATACCAGACTGCKTCAAGCAGGCTTCACCCCAGTTACGTTGCCAGCCTGCGCTCAACACCCAAAGCAGACACAAAACCAAAGGCTTAAGGCACCTTCTGGAACGACCGGAGTGGCGTTGCTGGCATTGCCCCGTTGCATTGGCTGCTAGGGAGTGACACGGGGAGCTGGGGTTTCACCTGTTCTGAATGGGGTAACCGTCATTGCACCCATTTAAAAACAAACTGTTGTTGAAACTTCTCTTTGCTTTCGCTAATCGAATTACAAAGCTTGTATGGTGCAAGCGAAGCTGCCCATTTAACTGAYTTGTGGTAGTTCTGCTTGTGTGGAATGTGTATGATGTGTATGTGAAACATTTTAGTCTTAAGGACAGTTTAATTTATTTTTCTGACTAGATTTTGAAGATCTCTTTGATGATGATGACATCCAGTGAACTTCATCTTCYAGCCCTGCAGTGCTGAGATGTGGAATTCTGCTCTAGGATCACGTGTGGTGGCTGTTATTTATTAAAGTACCCAAAACAGAAAGTCCACTGCGGGGCGAGGGGGTTGATGAGGGGCAATGCAAACTTCTCAGGATTGTGAAACCCAGATGGGTAAAGATAACTGCAACAGGAATTGTGGACTGCCACACTGCATRGGTTTGTTGTTGTTTCTTTTAAAATTTACTTGCTGATGTGCTGATTTAATAAAATCTTGACAAAATCTCCTTCTGGGGTGTACTGTGAAAGTAAGTAGGAATAGCCACATTCCAAACTTTTGTACAGGACTTATTTTTGTGAAATCATTGACTGGTTCTTTTAGATACACAAAAATATCTGGCAAGGCACATTGCTGCTTAGAAAAGTTGTGTTCCTTCCACAGCACGGGATTATCTGGGATTTGGAGGCTGCTTTTTCTGAATGGGCTCCTTGGTGCCTTTGTCCGGTTCCAAGTTTGATATTCAGCTACTGTAGATACTGTGGCTTTAATCTGGGAGACACAGATAAAGAGTAGTACTTTTATCATGACATTTTAAGGAGGAAAAGCGTTACTGCTCTGTACCGTTGAAATCCTTGGGTTTAAACATCTAGCTTAATTCTTGAAATTTATTCATCTCTTTGTTCTACAAAGTCTCTATTTTAGGTTTCTTTCCTCAGACAGCAGACAGTGACATTGTATTTGTATTTGGGTATACGGTAATTCCCTACTGCTTTGTTCCCTCTGCCGACAGAGTCTTGATCTCTAGAGCTAAAACAGTTTGAGAAGTAACTGCTGGCGCTTGGGAAGTGGCTGCTCTGGCATCTTTGGGACAGAACTTGCTCTGTACTGGGTGATAAAGTTTGGGGTTAGTGAGATCCYTTACAAAGAATGCTGCTTAAATCACAAGCTGTTTCAATGTTCCCTGATACCACTGCAGAGACTTCTTTTTGTTTCCTGTTTGCACGAAGCAAAATCAAAGTGAACGTTATCCAGAAGAGGAGCAGTGGGCACCAAGGGCTGGCCGAGGCTCTCGGTGCAGCACCACAAGGCAAGTGGGGAGAGTGTGTGCAGGCAGTGCTGTGAGCAGCCCTGCTTTGGGGCTGCCAGTTCCCCTTGTCCACTAAAACACTCTGCATTGCACTGAGAATGTGTATGTGTGTTGGAGGGGTAAAAAAAAAAAAAAATTTTCGTTTTTAAGAATTTTCATGAGGAATTGTGATTTCTTTGGGTATGTTGGGGGAGCAGGGCCAGTCTGAAGAACAGACTGCCCTTGAGTGTCAAATTGCTTCTAAATGATCCTTAGTCAAGTCTTCCAGGCTAATTAGTCTGCAGGCAATTAGCCCCTTGTCAGGAAATAATTGCAAGGTGTCAGAATCTCTAATAAAAGTAATTTAAAGGGCATTTGTCAGCCTTAACCATTTCACTTATTGAGCTTTTTTGCTGCAGCTGTAGTGGAGATTGTCAAAACCCATAAATGTGTTTGAGTGGAAGAATGAATCTGACTTAACAGCACTGAGCATTCCTTTAACCTAATGTCTGTTATTTTACAAGCTGTTGGGTGCTCAGTGTATCTAAACTGAAAACATTTATTCAAGTAGTGAGTTTAGTGTCATGAGTTGTCCTGTTGCTTTGTGTGGCACAGCTTGCAGCATCCTGAGCCTTGGCRGCAGGAGATCCTAAGTGCTAAAATGCTTCAGAATGGGCACAGCTGGTTGTGCAGCACAAGGGGGAAGAGACAGGGCTGTGATGCACTTGATGGCAGCCCTTTCCCTTTGATGGTCTCACAGAGCTGATACCCCTTTGGCAGGGGACTGGTAAGTGTTACAATAAACGCTTAAGAACGTGCAGTCTATTTTCAGCTGAAATTTTCTTAAGAGAGTCTRTTTTCTTTGAGAGTTACGTGGTTAAAGAAAACTGGCCTTAGTGTATATGTAATATTTTGTATTGCTACCTGGCAGGAGAATCTCAAACTCCTGTGTTTCCATATGCTACGAGAAGAAGAGAGGAGCTCAGGCTTACTTCAGTACTGGGTTTTCYGGGATTCCTTTCCTTGAGGCTTTTTTAGTTAATGTCTAAGGCAGGAAGAGAAAAAGTTTTCTTTTCTATGTTGTACTTGAGTAAGTAGTAGGAGATTTTTTTTCCGTGAAGAAGGAATTGTTTTGAGAGGAATAAGAGCTCTTTGAATAAGCTGACATTCTTTGGGATGTTGGGGAGCTGGCAGTCATCTTTCTCCTCTAAATGTGCTGTTCCACACACGAAAACAACTATCCTGGATGGCAGGAAAGTTCTTTGCAAGTCTCCTCACTTAACCAGCACAGAGGCCCCAGCAAGAGCCCAGTGTCCRGGCTCTTCTGCAAGGCACGAGCAAACACAGCTTGAAGTCCCTGGCTGTAGGCACGGGTTTGAGGACAGCGATGTGCTTCCATGTTACTACTACCTTCTCCTTCAGACCGCCTTTCTTGTTCTCTCAAATGTCTCTCTTTGCTAAGCAGCAAAGTCAGAAGCATAATTCAAATTTGGACTCTTCTCAAGGTGGTACAGGGGCTTCAAAGTGCATGAGCAGTAAGATGGGGTCTTCTAAAGCTTTTTAAATTGACAAATAGGAGCTGCTTATAGATATTTTTTAAATTGACAAATAGGAGCTACTTCTAAATATATTTTTATTGTTTAAGAAAATTTCAATTTGCATGCAGCAGATTCTGTCATCTTTAATTTCAATGGTGATCACACTAGTTAGCTTGCAGTTGTGGTGTCTCATACTGCTTGGAAATGGTTTCTGCATCATTCTAGTACAGGTTCTGTGGGGTGAAAATGTCTGCTTTCACTTGCTTCATGATGACAGATTCACTGGGCTGGCCTAAGAACTGGTGTGTTTTGGTTCATACCCTTATTCCTTCCGCTTTCTGGTATCCTATGGGGAGGATCCCACAGATTGCCTTTGGGAAGGGAGTTGTGTGGTCCTCCACACGTGAAGTATCAGGTGGTGGGTTGGTGGTGTTGAATGCTTGCTTTGCATTGGGAATAAATCTTTTTTTCCCGCTGGAATGGTGGAAGATTAACAAGTTAAGCCTGCAGCCCTGTCATATGTGTAAGAAAAAGCATATTTTGTCTTATGTCCTGGAAAAGCAGCTGCGTTATGGAGAACTGGAATCCTGGCGTGCGCAAAGGGATGAACTGAAGAGGAGGTTTTCTGACTTGCCATCTCTGCAGTTATCAGAGCGTSTCTTCATCATATTCCTGCACCTAACCCAGGTACATGTCATAAGAAACATGACAGTGGCTGCTAGTCGGGGTCAACCCAGCCTTGATTCCCTCCGAGGTATTCAAGGAATAAACAAGTTTGGTGGCAGGTAAGTACAGTGATTGAGGTAAACGTAGGACTTTGCTCTAATTGCTGTGTTGTCTTTCCTGCCTCTAGTGAATTTACATTCTGCAAGTAAATAYGATACAGGCTTAGCAAAAAGACATTCGTGTCTCTCTTTTTGTAGCTGTTACAGTTCAGTGCTGCTCCTGTTTGTATTCCTAGTAATTACTGGTGGGAGTGRTTACATGGGGCTGGGACACAATTACGAAATGCTTGTAATTGTGTCTGAAAGGGACACGGATGTTTCCCAGCTGGTTTCCCTGCTGGAAAGAGGGGCTCCTAGCCAGGCTCTCCTTTTTCATGCCAACTGTAAACATGTTCTCCCACTACCTACCGGTGCAGTGACTTGAATGTTTTATTGGTAGGTGTTTCCAAACAGAAATATTTTATTGGTAGGTGTTTGTAAAAGAACGTTCTAATCCTGCTGCTTCTCACTGATGTTGGGGGGGTTCTTCCCTTCATGGACAGAGCTAGGTTAGAGCTTTGCAGGTGCTTGTGTCCAAGCAGCGAGGTAGGCAGGAAAGGGTCAAACTTCCAAAGAATCCAAGTGCTCTTTTTATAGCCTGSCCTCATTAGGAGTGACAAATAAGATGTCATTCTTCGTGTCTCAGTCCTATTATTTGTGATCTAATAGGAGCTGCTGGCAGCGTTAACCTCCAGCACAGTCTGAGTTGTGTTCCTCTAGCAATACCCTAATTTCAAAGACAAAAGCAGCCATTTGAACCTACTACAGCTAGAATAGCAAAATGGGAGACCTAATTTTTTACTTAGCATCTATTGTAGGGKTTTTTTTTTAAGGCATTTAAAATTGTCAGGGAGCAGATGGAAAGGAGCCCAAACTGTCTGTTAATGTCATTCTTGGTGCCTTAGTTCTATTTTAATCACTTGTTGGCAGGCGGYGTTGGGCTTGGTTGGTGCTTCCACCCAGGTGGTCTGCAAAGGGCTGGCCCTGCGTGTGAGGCTGTAAAATGSTGTGGAAAAGCCAACTGCAGGGGGATAAAGAGGTTAGATCCTTAAAGATGTAGATAAAACATTGTATGTATGAGTATCGGCGTTCTTGTGSGACTTCGTTGCCTTATACCCATGATAGTGCGGGTATATAAATAGAGCAGGCATCTTAAATATATTGCTATCATTCCCATGACATTGTTAGGACTATTTGTGGATGCAGAGCCTTGGAGCCTGCTCACAGCTGGAACCAGGAYGGGGCTGAACTGAGAACCCAAACCAGAGCCAGGCTTTGAAACAAGGATGTGCAGTCCCAAGGGCAGCATTGCAGTCCCTATGTGCAACCCTGGCCATCCTGCTATCTAGCTGGGAGGCCAACTGGGGACACCSCAGGCCTCTCCCAGCCAGTGGATCAGCTGCTGCAGCACCTGGTGGCATCTGCAAGTATCCCAGATGGAGCGAATTCTGTCTACTGGGGTAGGGTGATGATGGGGAGTGTGAGCGATGCTCTGGGATTTGGGAGGTGGTCCAAGGGACRGTGCAGACTCAGTCCCTGAGTTTCTAGCACATGCTGTGCTCGTGACAGGCCAGTGACTGTAATTTCAACTGAGAGATGGTGTTGGTGTGTGTGGGAGCTGTACTAATACGGATCATACAGATGATGGGGCTGTTGGACAGCGTGAGCGAGAAGTCCTGCTCCTTCCCCTAGCTTTAAGCACACAAATAGGCACCAGTGGATGAACGCRCGTGTCTCGAGTTCTAGTGCAGGGCATAAGGCTGCAAGCGTGTACGCTCCTGCTGTGCGGTGCCAGGGAAGGACAAATACCATTTCATCTTTAGAAACCAGTCTGTAGTGTTTTTCTGGTGTTTATTCTGAATGTTGTTTAGTGCTTTAGTCATTTCCATTTCCCTGGCTCCGGAAAATCCAACTGAATATATTTGGGGGAAAAAAATSCACACGGCAAAAGCTCTAACTTGCTCCTTTAGCTTTAAGCCTCTTATGACATTTGATCCAACAATTGGCACGTTTTTAAATTGCCTTTTGTTTATGGATTAGCCTGTGTCAGGATGAATTCAGACTTAAGGGTTTTGGGTGAAGTGTTTGGAAACCAAAGTTCATGTCCTTGAAGGAGGAGGCAGTTACAGTCTAAGGTGGAGGGATAGCAAAGCCATGGAAGGCACTCCCTGCTAGGAGAGGTTTCATCTTAAATTATAATTTAATTATCCAGCGCAAGAAGCAGAGTTATTCATGTGCACTGTAAATCTGGAGCAGTTAAGAGGACATTTATGTGGATGAGGACTCTAGGTTTAGTCTTTCTGTAGCCTGAGGATGCAGGTGAATTTGGAGAGCTGTTTGCACAACTAATGCTTGCAAATATATTGCCGGGTAATCTTGTGTATTGCTGCGTCTGGCCAGAGGCGGGGGAACTGCATCAAGATGCTTTAGCTGGTCCAGCATCTGGCTGGCTGGGGGACCATCAGGAAGGAGGATATGTGCTCTAAAACTGGATGTGGGAAACACGTCTGGACAGTGCCAGAAGGTAAAGCTTTCTCCTTGTATCATGCACTTGGCCACAATGGGCCAAACCTCATACATTCCTCCAGGAATGTTTCAGTTCTTAGTTCTTCCAGTTAATGGTTTCTCCAGGCAGTTTTTCTGCTTTTTTTTCTGCTCTACTGAGCTACCAGGTAAGGGTAGAAAAATGTCCCTTTCCCTAAACCCTTCCCAATGCCGCATATAAAAACGCTGGGACCTTTTACTGRGAGAGTTTTTTATTGTTATTTGTAATGTGGTCATTCACTGGAGTGTATAAAGTGCTGTGGTGGGGAGTATTTTCATTTGAAGCTCTTAATACTGTTTTGTGCTTGTAATAATACATCAGCTTTGCTGTGGGTGAGCTTGGTCAGAAGCTTAACAGGAGTCTTCTTTGAATGTATCTAAGAAGTTATCAGGTCTTTTAGCTGCAATTGGACAAACCTCCTTGGTGACGAGATTGTGGCCAGGCTGCCGCTGCTGCTGATGATGACTGGACAAGATCTCCCTATCCATGCCAAAGCCTTGGGGCTGAAGGAGATGTTGTCACTTCCAGGGCAACTATTTGGGAAGGAAATATCCACCCTCATGTTGTCTCTGTCCAGGAGACCTTCAAGGGGCCTTCAGCTCCTGGGCCAGGTAAGATGTTTGTAGGGGAGTCGCTCTCCTCTCCGCGTGCTGCCACCCCTGAGACCACCACATCTGTCACCCCTTCAGGAGGCCCAAAGCCACATGGTCGGAGAGTTCCTGGTGTTACGTAGCCTCCTGGATGCTCATAAGGCTTTCCAGACAAGTAAAAGGAGAAGATCCCTGCCCTGAGTAGGTAGGCTAAAATGAAGATAATGTTGCAGGATAAACATGAAAGGAAAAACAAAGCATTAAAATCAAYGAGAAGGTATCTGAATACATGTAGAAGTCTGGCTGAAGAAGGGCAACAACAGACCATGGGTGGAAGTCAAAGGCCCTAATAAAATAGTGGGGGTCAATATTCAATAGCAGGAGTAAGCCGTCTACTGCCAGTTGAAGGTGAGAGCAGATACAGGTTTCTTGAATAGCATTCTCCTTGTTCTGCTCAAATTGTAAAATGTTGGTTGAATTATGTGGCAATATTCTGAATTAATTTTTAAGTGGTTATTCTAAATTCCGTATTTAAAGGTAACTACTGTTTTACAGTTTTAAATTTTGCTAAAAAACAGCCTGTCTCAGGCATTACTGTTTCATGATGTGCTAGGAAGGATGTTTAACTCTGTGCCCGGTTTTTTCAGGGACAASAAGAGTGTAGGGATTTGAGGGAGCTCTTGAAGTCACTCGTTTCACCTCATTGATTTCCCAGGAATAGGATTCCACCCTGGGCAGCTGTAGCACCCACCAGAGGCAGTTTTCCAAGAAGCAGAGTACAGCTATGGTGCCCTCAAACTCAGTTCCGGGGCTAAACCACCGTGTCCTCTCCCGCATGCAACCTTTAATGGACATCCAGATCCGGGTAGAGGAGGAATCCCATGAAGGTGGAATCGTTGATGTTGTCGGCGTAGACGCCGTTGTTTGCCCCTTCCCCATAGACCTGGAGCCAGACCTCCTCGCCGGCGTTGA
This sequence comes from Nothoprocta perdicaria, assembly GCF_003342845.1. NCBI lineage: Eukaryota > Metazoa > Chordata > Aves > Tinamiformes > Tinamidae > Nothoprocta > Nothoprocta perdicaria. The sequence goes on along the minus strand of NW_020455390.1, from coordinate 100,413 downwards.
GGTGGAGCAGCACGGAGCCGCTCGCTTGGTCCACGTTGTTGGGCTGGAACTGGTCGTAGGTGAAGAGCACGGCGCGGTCCTGCTTGTACAGGCTGATCTTGGCGTCCGACAGGTACACCGTGAGGTGGTAGGCGAAGTAGTACATGCCGGGCACGCTGCAGCGGAACTTGCCCGTGCTCACGTCRTAGTGCTGCTGCTCGTTGTAGAAGACCTTGCTGAACAGGATGGGCACGTTGGGGTGGGGGACTCGGCCCGTCAGCCCCACGCTGAAGGCGGAGCGGTGGATGAAAGCGCCTTCCCCCTTCTCTCCTTTCATCCCCATGATCCCCGGCGTTCCGGGGAAGCCTCTTGGGCCTTCAGCTCCTTGGCTTCCTATTTGGCCGCTGTCGCCCTTGGCGCCTTTCTCACCTAGGGGACAGAGTGGGGGTTGACGGGGCGGTTTGTGCTGGGAGGGCACGTGGCTGCGTCGCCTGYGTGTGGGAATGCTGCTAAGGAAAGGCCGGGTGACCTCAGCATCCCCAGGAAAAACTCATTAATTAGGAACGAGCCAAGGACCAAGCGAAGGTGCCGTGGGCAGCACATGTGCCCGGGACTGCGGTTCTGCCCCCCGCGTGTCTCACCCACCTTGCTCGCCCTTCTCGCCCTTCTCCCCRTCACGGCCGTCCTTCCCGTCGCGCCCGGGGAGCCCGTTGTGGCCAGGGTAGCCGGGCGCCCCCCCCATCCAGTTGGCACATGGCGCCTTGGGGTCGGGCTGCGGGTCCTCGCCGGCCATCCCCATGCCACCGAGGGCCACCAGCAGCAGCCCGCACAGGAGGCAGCGGCCGGCGGGCCCCATCGCAGCTCCCACGGYGGCTTCTGCACCTGCAGAGGGAATAAAGCTGCAAAGTGGGGTAGCCAAGAGGCCAYGCAGCAGTGCCGCAGTGACATGGACATGGATGCTCTCTTCCAGCTCCACAGGTGGGTCCTTGTGCCCTTGGARCAAGGCTGTGCAGAGCCTGCTGCACGGGTGTAAAAATTATATAAGTTATTTTCAAGGAGGAAGCACCTCTATGACTGCGCTGCAAAAGCTTGATAGCATTAAATAAAAAGCAAATAATGGCATTTCTTGAGCTAGAACTGGAATGTTTTCAAAGTTTCAGACCCCGGGAGCTGGGCGTGCTGCGGGACACATGGAGACCCTCCTTGAAGTCCAGAAGCTGTGTGGGTCGGTGGCAACGGAGCACCAGCCCTCGCCCTGCGCACACCGACGGGGTGAGTGACTCAAGGGGAGCACATATGTGGAGTAAATTATAGTCCAAAGCGGTCTGCGGACCTGAGAAACTCAACTCTCTGGTGTGAGCGCGTCTCATGCGAGAAGAGTTTTGAGCCGTGTTTGCTCRGGCTGAGTTGAACGCGGCCATAGCTAGAACAGCCCGTTACCAAAGCTTAACCATTTCTTTTCATACTGCAGTCTGCTCATTAATGTAACATAAATGATGTGCAGATGTGGCTATGTTTGAATGCCTTTTCAGATGAGTAAGAGTTAAACAAAGTCCTTTTAGTGCATCYCAGTTAGTATTAAAAGATAGCAAGGGAATAAAAGCTCCTATGCATTATATAGGGTTTATTTGTTGATCAGTGGATATATTATCCATAACAACAATATTAAGTGCTTTATGGTGACTTGGACTGTGATTCAAAACTAGAATTTCATCTAGCCCTCTATGTACATATATATGAGAACTCTTTTCATAAAGCGCATTTAAAAAAAGAATCTAACTGCATTTTCCTATTCCAGTATTGATCTCTTTTTAACTTTCTTTTTGTGATTACTTCTGTGTAACACAGATGCATTCTGTGGGAGTTGCGGTGGGAACTTGCCCCGTGGGGCTCGCAAGCGGAATCGGATTTTGGAGCTTGGGATTCTGCCTGTAAGCAGATATAATCTGGTGAGATCTGGACCCAAACCAGTCATCCTGGGATTCCGCTGGGAAGGATGTGAATCCAAAGGTAGCACTGCACTGTTTATGGGAAAAGCCACGTTTTTCTCCTTGTTGCTCCTGAGCACTTTTGGTTTAGATGTCTTGATCTCCAAGCAAAAAGGAGTACAAACCTAAGCGGGATCGGCTGCTCTCGGTTTAAAATAGTTGCTGGCTATTCTCAGAGTAGCTCTAATAAAGGAAACTTCCTGCACACAGAAAAGTCTGCATGATTCAGCTCAAAAGAAGCGAGAAGAGAACTTAAGGGGGAAAAGAAATCCTGCTTACCAGCTGCTCAGAGTCCTGGCTGGCTTGCTGCAGCTCCTTGGAAGTGAAGTCCTGCTCCTGCCCCACTGTCCCTAAGGGCGCGAGGAGCTGTCAGCTAAGAGACCGGGTTTTCCATTTGCTCTTGCGCAAATCCCATTAATTTTTCCTGGCCCTCGCTTAGTTTAGGGCCACTTATGTAAAATCCAGTCGCGGAGCGAGAGCCAGAGAGATATCCTTAAAGGGGAAAAAAGACGTGATTTGGGGATCTAGAGGAAGCCAGGCACAAACGGGCTGTCAGGACAGGCTATATTGGAAAGCTGAAGCTGTCAAGGGCTGGACCCTCTCCATGCCCAGCAAACCACAAACCTCTCCGTGCCCAGCAAGCCGGGAGAGCCGGTGAGGAGCCCACGGAGAGAGGGTGTCTGCGGGCCACACCGAGGCATTTGAAAGCGTTTTTTCCCCGTGTGTCAGGACATGAGTTATAGCATGAGATGCTTTAGCTTCCCTTTTAAAAGGCAGCRGAGGAGCCCGCACCAAAGAAGGGAATTGCTGCGGAAAGGGGCAGAGCTGCGAGGGAAGCAGCTCCAAAGCCTGGCACATGAGGGTGCTGCCCTAAACCTTGAGAGCAGCTTTAGCCCTACAGGTGGTTTCCCACCTACCACAATTTCTGGCTTTAGGACAAAACACAATAACTTTTTTTTTCTTTTTTTTTCTTTTTTATTTCTTTTTTCTTTTTTTTTCTTGTGCATCTTACTTTCCCAACTGGAAGCTGCGGGATGCTGAACCTAAAAGACATGAGGCTTTTCTCTCTGATCCTTCCAGCACAGGTCAGCTAGCTAGCWATAACCTAAACAAACCTCCCGCCTTGAAATTGGATGAGAGCAGTTACTCCGTGCAGGGAAGGACATAGGGAGTTTCCAGACCAACGTGTTCCTGCCCACCCTGCTTCCCAACACAGCGCTAGGAAAGGAGCTGCTGTTGGCAGGAATGCGAAAGAATCATCCATGGGAATGTTAAGCAGGCAGTGTCCCAAACGACCGAGTTCTCGTTAAGACCTGGCTGTCCAGAAAGCATTAAAGGAGGTTTGGGTAAATGCACAGCTTAATAGCCTTGATGCACAGCTCGAGTCCAGGGTGGGTTGCAAAGTGAGGAGGAGAAATGCAAGGCAGGGAGAAGCTGTTCAATGGCTCCTCCTTCCTCCCTTGGTTTGGTCGAGCTGTTGGTCCCRTTTTTGGAGAATTTGCTGCTTTTTCTTTCTTCTTGTCCCACCTCTTGGCAATGATTTTTCCAGGCAATGCTGAGGCTTAAAACACTCACCCCTCCTGTAAGCCTGGTAAAATTTGACAGGGATCCAGCTGGATCCATAGTAAAACAACTGAAAAGCAATTGGGATCCCCTACCTTCCCCCCTCATTTTTGTTTTTAAGCGGAGCTGAGTTGTTCAGCTCCCTCTCCCCTGGGTGTGGGCACAGCAGTCGGGCTGCATCCTGTGCCAGCTCTTGGCAGGAGCACCAAAATGCAGGATTTGGTGTCTCGTCAGGCTGCTGGTACAAGGAAGCTGGACACGCCGTGTTCAGCAGGCCCCATTCTGGGTGCAGAGAGGTGTTTGGGGACAGTTCTTAGGAAACCACCGTGGTGACGAGGGTGGCAAAGCCATCACCGTCTGGAGGCTGCTGGCCCGGTGCCGGGTGCCTTTTCCGCGTTGACTCCCGCAATGATTCCCGCTTGGCACCGCGGGAAGCGCTGCCAGGGCCTCGGCGAGCCAGGAGCCTCCGCCAGCCTGACCTTGACCTCTCTCCCGGGCCTCCTGCCAGTGCGGAGATGGGTGGGAGTTTTGCCCGTCACCAGAAACAAGCAGGACGCTATATTGAGCTGTAGAAACGAGACAAAACGGGGGCTCTGGCTCTGAGCGCTGCTGGCTGAGGTGCTGTTCCCGCCRGCTGTCCCACTGCAAGCATTCCCTTGCAGTGGGACAGCATTGCTGGCCGAGCCCAGAGGAATCCAGAGCTGCAATTTAGCAAAGACGTGAGCAAAGTCTCTGCAGGTGAAAGGCAGCTCCGGGGTCCCGTATCCCTCCGTGTCCCTGTGTTCCCGGCACTGGACACTGCGTGTCCAGGCACAGGACGCCCTTTCCCCGGTGTTCCTGCGAGCTCTGCACTCACCAGCATGTCAGAAAAGGCTGTTATTTTTTTGAGCTGAGTTACTGATTTCTCAGCCCGGGCTCCCCTTCCCCTGAAAGAGGCAGCAAAGCTTGTGCCAGCTGCAGCAGTGGCAGCTTTGGCTTCCCGGTGCACACAGAGGAGCTTCCTCGAGCCCGGGGGGAGTTTCTCCTGGCTCCCGGTAAGGGATCCCTGCACGCCGGCGTTCTCGTGCGGAACAGCCCTTAAATGTGTGGGTTGGGAAGCTGCAGGRCTGCAAACGTGACTCGGAGCTGCCTCTCTCAGCACGAGAGCCGGTCCCAGGGCCCTTGGTGCTGTGGTTTGGGTGTCACCAGTGGCTGTCCCCGGGACCTGGGGCAGTTCTRCTGCCCATCGGGACCCTGGCCGGGCGCCTTGGGCTGCTCCCTGGTAAAACAGTCCCCGAGAGCCCTGCAGACTCCTTTTTGCACCCTTAAAGAGCGTGTTCACAAAGCGTGTGCCTTACTTATTAAGACAGCACAGCTGAATAATTCAAATATGAACAACTTCTTGGTTCTCTGTTTCTTTTGTGTCCATGAATTTCCACCTTATGGGAACGGCAAGTCCCCCGAGCTGCGCGCTGCCGACATTAGATGGAGCTAACGGCGCTTCCCAGAGCAGCTGGAGACGAGAGGCTCCGATCCCAATCCCGCTGGTGTCCCAAGCGTCAGGAGGCAACGGGAGCAGGGAAGTCAATGCAAAGGCAGAGGAGCAGGTAGGGGCTGGTTCGGGTCCATTGCCCGCTGCGGGGCCATGGCCTGGGCTACAACGGCTGGGAAGAGCAGCGCGTRCCCATGGATGCCCTTGGTGCCCGGAAAGGGGAGGGGATGTGTTGCTTACCCCCTATGAGGAGAGAATCGGGGCCAGCTCCAGTACTCGTCAATGTGGAAATGGAAACTCAGACAGAAGGAATTGGTCCTAGTCCTGGATACTGCAATTGTTGGGCTCTGGTGGGCGCGGGTGCTGCTGGGGTCACCTCTGAGATCCCTTCCCTGTGCCCCTCCGCTCCTGGCCTCCTTTACAACATTGTTCCCAAACCAATAACCTCTCCTCTGAAACCCAACTAGGGCCCTAAGGGAGAGCAGCTTCTGTATTTCCCCCATCATTTACAAAATCGTATTGCTTGGAAGCATGGATGTGATTAGTTAAAGTCACTGTGTAGCTTAAATTCTCCAGAAAGTGAAATATTGTTGTGGAGTATGAATAATGCATTTTTCACCTAGAAACTGGAAATCTGACCCAAGGTGACTGCCACAGGAATTGTTTCTCTGGGCACGTCAGGGTGTAACACAGCGYTCCGGGAGCCATCGCCCACGATGACGCACGGATGATGTTTCGAAGGGTATTTATTTATATCTAATAGAATGCATTTATGGTTTTGCAGAGCAAAGCCTTCTGCAAGGCTTATGAAAATGAATAATTAAAGACATGGTAAGTGCTTGCTCTTCTGATGAGAGCAGCCACAACCTCCTTGTGACTGGTTTTAGCAGGAAATTGTTCTTTTCTGGAATCAAATTACTTTGCCTCTGCTGCGTGCTTTGCCTCCCTTTCCTTTGAAACACCATGGCAGCTCGCTTGCAGCCACTAATTCTTTTTTTTTTTTTTTTTTCCAGCTTGGGAAACTGTCTTCACCTCGCAGTGCAGGATGCAGGTCTTGGAGCAGGTCCCCAGCCAGGTTTATTCTCGCTCGTGTTGCAGCATCTTGCACAGCATCTGCTGAGGTGTGAGATGCAGGATGGGGCCTGGCAGAGCAGAGCTGACCTGTGTGGCTGCAGAAACACTGGCCAGCTTTTGCTGAAGACATTTAGCAGCATTACAGCCCTGGATGTCTGCAAAGCGAGCCCCCCACGTGCTTCCTGCTGCTGCACATCCTCGTGTTTTAAAAAGCTCCCACAAATGCCCGTGCAAAACCCCGACCTCGTGCCTTGTGTTTGCAGAGACCCGTGGTAACAGGCCAGCTCTGCTGGTAYGTGCTGGGCAGAAGCAGGTGAAGCCCTCGGGGTCATTCCTGAGGCCACTGCTGGCCAGTGGAGGCTCCTAAGCAACCGTTTTAACCTGGCTGTGGGTGTGGATCCAGTTTTCTTTAAGGAGGGTAAGTGTGAAGGACACGGGGYTTGGGGAGCACATGAGCGCTGTGAGCTCCACCTCGCAGTTGCTTCCTGGGCATTAGGCTCAACTGTGTAAATTCAGCTCCTTTTACACTYATAATCCCCAGGAGGCCGGCGTCTTTAGTAGAGATTATTCCTTGTTGCTGCCGTGGCGAGGCAGGGCCCGCTCCCTGCTGCCTCTTCTCACGTAACACCCTCTGCAGAGCCAGGAGAAAAACRCAGAGAAAAAGAAAGCATCTCAGTTGTTTCTGCACGATATAGCTACACGTATCCATTTCACCAAGAATTCCCTCCATTGCTTTTCTTTTTGGTTTGCTTTCTGTATGTTTGTAACCATAAGATCCTGCCGGTGAAGTGCACTGCTGGTGCATTCATTGACATGGGGAGCGTTTTGGTGGAGAAAAAGGAGTAGAAAAGTCCTTTTTGCACAAGGAGTAGAAAAGAGGGTCTTTTTCCACAACTGTAGAGGCATCCAGCCTCAGACTATAGCTCGGTTGCTTGTTTTCATTGGGCTTTGTCTCTGCAAATATTTTCATTAGACTGAGCCATAAATAATTGCTTACAGCTTTGCCGTTATGGTTTGCAATGAGCCTGCAAATGTCAACATGTGTTTTTGGGAGATARTCAGGACGCTTTTGTGCTTAGCAGCTCTGTCATCTCTCGCCCTCCCCTTCCCTCTGGTTTGGGGTGTTGTTCATCTCCTACCTTCCTCTTAGTGCAGGGTGCCTTTTTTAATACCTCAGAAAACAGTTGACTTCAGGTCTTTGTCATTTTATACGCTTTTTTTGGGTATATGCTTATTTTGGATATATTTATTTGGATATATTGATATTCAGTAGACCACTCATATTTCAGGCAATACATGTGGGTCCCTAGGGTGGCTCTGTTGCCTTCAGGGACACTTCTTGCATCCTTTTCAAAGCACAACTGACTGTTTCCTCACCCACGAGAAATCTTCTCCCTTCTCTATTCCACTTCACACAGCTTCTCCAAACGTGTCCATCGTTCTCCTTGTCATATCCTACACCATCTCATGTTTGCTTTATTTTTCTTCATCTTCTGCATAGTCAAAGTTTTTTACTTTCTCTCTATCCTAAGCAGAACACGATCCCAGAAATATTAGAGGGACTTTTCTGCTGTCGGTGTTGGAGGYGCATGATGAGATTCTGGGCCTGGATACGGGAAATGGGCTCTGTCTTTCTGGTTTGTCAAAAAYGCACCAGGTCTGTTGGGCTCTGACAGTTCTCAGCTTTAGCTGTGCCTTCCCGCTAGGCCTAGGCCCCGGCAGGGTGTTTCCTGGTGCTTGTGGGGTGGGTGGCCGGGGTCTCAAAGGTGAAGCCTGAGCAGAGTGATCCCCACCTGGGGCAGCACACGCTGACATGGGGGTTTTCAGCAGGACTGAAGGCCCCTCAGTGTCCAACCCTCCTTCTGGAGCCGCCTTTCACCCAGGCTCCAAGATGAATCACTCCCCTGCCACGCAGCCCAAGGACCCTGTTGGTGCTCCGTGTGTCTTGGCGTTTTCTCCCACTCCTCCCTGCAGCTCTATGTTGCCATGTTGTCCAGAGCAGAAACCTCCTTGAAGGGAGCAGCCATCCCTTGAGCCAGTCTGGTAMAGAAGCCTCTCTTGACCAGACCATGTTGTTCCCTTGGCCCGCTCTACTGAGCTTGACTTGGCTGTGCAAAGCACATCTGCTTTAGTTTTCTACAGGAGAGATCTTAACCTCTTTTCACCCYCCTGCAAAAGGGTTTTGCTTCGTGCAAGCTCAGCAGAGCTTTGCGCAGGTGGGATGCTGGTTGGGCTGGTGTTTGTCCCTATGTCTGTGCCCTCCTTCTTGCTGTTTTCTGCTTTTTGTTGCATTTGGATTTTGCAATCGCTTCCGTGGAGCTCCTATTTCTGCTCTGTTTTGTCACGTCGCTGCGGTCTGTGGTTTCAGTACCAGTCTAGTGTGATATCACCCTGCCCTCCTGGCCAGACTTGCAGCTCTGTTCATCTGTTTTCTGGGGATTCTCCTCAATTCTYGCTGTATTTTTCTGGGTTCAAAGAGGAATGTTCCAGCAATCGTTGCCTCGGTTCTAGGTTTCTGAACCTGTATAGGAACTTATAATAGGAAGGATTTCTATATCTTCCAGAAGCTGAGTCTGTGCTGTRCATTGAAACATCTGAAGCTTCGTTCCTCTCTTGTTTCCCTCAAAAATCCATTATTTTTCAAAGTTTAATTCCACTTATGAATGCAATACTCTTAAAATCCAGCTAGCACAGTATGATATTTTGTTTACTGTCCTTGTTAGCTACTGAGCAGATCTTCTGCCAGTTGTTTACAAGTACTAAATCAAAAATGTAGCTTTTTATACATCTTCCCTTTTAGACCCTATTTCCTCAAAGAGCTAAATCTCTTGCTTGAATCTTTCCCTCTGCCACCTCTGCTTCTCTCCATGCGTACCCATGCAGGCTCTTCTGTGCTCGTATCATCATCACCTTCACCCTCGTGCAGCATTGGGGGACCAGGAAGAACCTGGGAGCTTGGAGAGGATGAGTCACTACCTAACACAGGGGGAAGATGGAAAGATCTACGTGGGTCTCTGAGGCTGCTGTGAGCCCCAAGCACCTCTCAGCTGCAGCCTCCCTGTGTTTGACGTCCACAACCCCTCACGTAGGGGCTGTGGGTAGAAACACCCACGTGGGGCTCGTCCGGCTGCCCTGTGCTGCTGCCCTCAGGTGGGTAAATACACGTGGGGTGTGGGGGCAATGAGGCCAGAGGCTGCAGGTGGCCTCTGCACACATCCAAAGCCCGTTGACAGACATCAAACTCAMCTTTGATGTCTGTCAAAGACAATCCCCTCTTCCCAAGACAAGAGGCCTCTTGTTCATCCGCCTCGGACAAGACAGGCACTGGACATCTTTCCCTTGACAACATTCAACTTCCCCAGTGCTTTAAAACCAAGGGTTGAATTTGTTATGACGAGAAGGCAGAGGATGAATCAGTTAATACTGAATATAGGAAGTGGTGAAAGACTTTTTCCTTTTTTGTTATTTGTGTATAGCTCAGTTGACTACTGGGAAAATGAAAAGTTCTCCCTTGCTCTTACCTAACACTGACTAAATACTGACTTGTTTCCTGTGTTGTTGTAGACAGCACCGAAATAATCATCCCTGGTARATCTGGCTTCCTTGGGATCTTTCCTTAGTTCACAGCCTCCCCTTCACCCAGTGTTATATAAGCAGCTTTTGGGGTGCTTCCCATTTAGAAGTTGTGTCCTCCTAAAGGAGAGGTGCAGGAGATGGGGGCTGAGGAGGCTCGGGAATAATGAGCCCATGGATTTGCCATGGGTGCCTGTCCAGGGAAAGACAGGACAAGGATGTTCAYGTGAAACAGGGTGACAACACCGTGCTCTGTACCATAAGGCTGAAAGAAAACAGCTACAGTAATCGTGAAATCTATGTGCCCATGTATCCAAATAATGGTGGAGGAGAACGGTTATTGTTAGCGGTGTGAAAAATTAAGGTGGAAGCAATTGAGGCCAGTCTTGCAGAAAATAGTGGTGAGGCAGCCTGGCTTGYGAAAGGCTAATGAGCCCTGGAGCTGTTCCTGTTCCAGCAGCTGCGGAGGGAAATGGGGGAAGAAATGAGCAGGGCATGGAAGGTGTGCGCTGCTTTCATCGTGTTGGATACCCCTTCCCCYGCTGCAGGGTGGTCGCAGGACCTTGCAGGACCTTGACCCGGGCAGCCAAAAGGAGGTGGCCTTGAAAAGCCGCTGTTGATAACGGTGATTTTTGCAGGAAACTGGTTCACCAGTGCTCTCCTCTCATGGGCTTTTGCTGTGCAAGGTGGTGCCTCCCTGAGCGCCCAAAGGAGCAGGGCGCTGGGGTTTCCTCCTCCTTGCTCAGAAGACCAGAGAGGTGTTAAGGGCTGCTAGCTGTGGGCACGGTCAGGAGGTGTCTTGGCTGTTACTTAAGTGCTTTTAGTGCTAAAAGGGCCTGTGGGGTGGACGTGATGCATGTGGGGAGAGCCACGTCGCAACCCCAAGCACAGTGCTTGGGTCCTCACACCAGCAAATGCACCAGAGTCACTATAAATCATCGCCTGGAAATTCCTGTGTGTGCTTTACCTGTCGGTGACACTTTGATTTGCCCTGGCCCTTGGCTTACCCGGGTTCTCCCAGCCAGGGAAGAATTCCCCATCTCCCTGTATTTTCCTTCAGCGGTATAAACTGTCCTTATTCCCCCCCCCTTATCCGGGGCTCCAGGAGCCATCCTGGCACGTTCAGGGATGCAGCCTTTTCCCGTTTGCCTCGCCAGCACCCCGCACGCTTGCCTGACCGTGTCCCTGCCTGGGGACGGAGCAGGTGGAGCAGCTTCCTGCAGTGGAACCAGACTGAGACGTGCAGGATACTCGATTGCAGTTACTCTGCTCRGTGAAGCCGCTGATCCCTTGGCAGGGAGCACCGAGTGCCCAGCCAGGACCTGGCCATCCTCTGCGGTGCCAATGAAACCCACAGGGGCCCCAAGGTCTGTTACTTGACGTGCTGCTCTTTTTCTTTTGTTTTTGTCACATTTTCCCCTGGTTCTCTTTTTCCTGAGAAACCCAACAATTACAGAAGTGGGTCTCCAGTGAGGGACTTTGGCTCTTCACTTCCCCACTGTTTCTCAGGAAGGGCTCAGGGTCGCTCTATGGCCTTTTGCTGTGTTGAACAGCAGCTCTGTGACCACAGCAGGGCTGCTTGCATGAGCTGGGGTTGATCTACATGCCTGGGGGTGTAAAATCTATCCCTCAGCTTCTGCATTTTGCTACCCAAAAATGCAATTAATTGGCTTGCAAATCAGCTCAGGACCTCAAGCTGTAAAATGTGTTAAAGATGCAGGTGCTCACATGGGAACCGAAGTCTACAAGCCAAGGGAAATTGCTAGCTTTTGGTGGAACACAACACCTGGTGGAAACACCCTGCTGCCTCCCTGCTAAGGACAGTGCAAGAGCTGCACCCTGTGCAGCCCAGCTCCGTACAACATCATGTAGCTGATTCCTTCAAAAAGAAACTTGCATGACCACCYTTCTTGATATAAACTTGATATAAACCACCAACTTSAAACCACCTTTCTTGATATAAAGGAAAGAAGAGGCCATAGGATAATGTCAAGTTTTYRTGCATTGTWGGTATTTTTTTTTAGTGCATATCCATACAACTGTACTGGAAACTCTTTAGTGAGGCTGCTCACCAGAAGCTGAGGGTCTTGTACTTAACTGGGGTTAAATGCATGGAACCATCAGCTTCTATTATTATGGTAGGTCCACGACTCGCGGCGCAAGTAGGGCCAGAGGCTCTTCCAGGATTGTGAGATGACTTTGGGCATTGGAAGAGAYTGTGGGAGGGTTGTGGTTATCCACTGTGCTCGTGCTTCCCTGCTGCTAGGTGACCTGTGGACCACAGTGGCTCCTGCAGCGGTGACCAGGACCTGGAGAGCCCGAGCGGAGGCTGTGAGACCCATTGGGTTCAGTGGCTGCTCTCTAGCAAGGATGTCCCTGCCTGGCTGTCTTTGCGGGTATGATCAAGATACAGGGAGGAGGAGGAGGAAAATCTCTGTTGTGCTGCAGAACATGTGAACTTTTCCCTTCAGCATCTCAGGCCGTGTCCTCTGTGTTGCTTAACACATCTTATTTTCCTCTGTTTTAGCCTTGCAGGGTGGAGGACAAGAGCAGTGAGCGCAATCCTGGTGGGAATGTGCTCACAGAAACCATGCTGGGGAGCAGACCCGGTGCACGTGAGGAGAGCGGAGGCTGCAGGGCTCCCCTTGGATAATGGGATTCACCCCGTTGTCAGCTGGGCAATAAGGCAGGAAGGAGTGATGTGGGCACCAGGCTGYGCAAATCCGACCTTGTTGCTGCCCGGGTCGGCCCTACATCTACTGGTTAAATATGTTCTTCTTCTGCTCAACGCTGATGTGGTCACATGGAGAGAGGAGCAGCGTGTGAGTCACGGGCTCGGTCGCTGTGCTTGGTCCCAGGAGGCTGGGTGTGGAGCTGGCCAGGGGAGGAAACGTGGTAGCCTAACTCTTGTTTTCCTTCTCTTTTGCCCGGAAAGCTGCACCCACGGGAATGCAGAAGGACAAGACTCATCCTGCCTGTGCGCGAGGCCGGGATGCTGGATGGGAGGACGAGGAGGAGTGCCAGGACTGTGAGTAAGGCTCTTGGCACTGCCATCCGCCCTGCCCAAGGATGTCCCAGGAGAGCCTGGCCAGGCACCGCTTTCACAGAAGCGTTGTCATTATAATGACCAATATATTCATTAGGTCATTATATATCATATGGTCCCTATRATGGATATATCTATATAGGTCATTTTAATGGCCATATGCTCATCCTAAGTTGAGTATGTGTTAGTGCCACCACCACTGTCCTGTGAAAAGGACAGAGTGAAATGGTCAGTCCCAGCAGGAGTGTCTCACACGCAACCCGATGCCATCCTCTGCTTCTGCTCGGGGTAGCTTAGGCCTCACCTAAGAGCCCTGGGCCCAATTGTGGGCACAATGTGTTAAGAAAGGTAAAATCCCTCAGGTCAGGAAGCGGAGGCAGTAGCCAGGATGGTCAGRGAAACATGTCCCCATTGGGGACAGACTGAAAGAACTGGTGGTGTTTAACCTAGAGGAAGGGGGCYCTGGGATGCTTATTAGACCTTTTCATATATAATACATATATACATAATTCATAATAGGTTGCTGCAGARGAAGACAATAAATGGGTCTGCATTTCAGCAGGGGACAGGAGAAGAACTGCAACCACAGAAGTTTTGTCTAGACAGTGGGGCAAACTTTCCATCTGTAAGATAATTAAGCCCTGGAAAAAATATCAGCTGGGAAATCTCCATCGGGGGATGTTTTTAAGAGCAGGTTGTGTRTACAAACCTCCATTGCCAATGCTGGTTTGAGGCAGCAAGTATAAATAACATGACTTTGAGGGACTTCTGACCCCTAATTTCTGTGTTTTGATTAGTTCCCCCACTTTGGGGCTGCTGTGCTAGCATGTGGTGTCCCRGGGTTTCACAGGAAGCCAGGTGAGGCAGCTGAGGAGGATGTGACTTTTCATAACAAAGCTGTTAAAGATCTAATCAAAGAGCTAAGGAATCAATATGTGAGAAAATATATTTTCATTTTAAAAACCACTCCGAGCCACCTTTGCATGTGTCTGCACAAGGGAGGCTCAGAGAGGATTCCTTTCCAGACATCCATGACAACTCTGGTATTGTTGCACTCCTGATGGTGGTGCTCGGGAAGCCTCCCTGCTCATGCCCGTGATGCTGCCCCTGCAGAGCTCGGCCCTTCCCGGCCGTGACAGACGGCGAGCGCGCCGGGACGCGGGCCGCAGCYGCCGTGCTCGCCGTGGGGCAGCCGCAGGGCTCCGCTCTGCAGTGTTGCAGCCGCTGTCTCCTTTTTCCGAGCGCTCCTTTCCAAACACGCTGTGTGCCCTCACACATCCCTCATCTCTGCTTTGCAGGAGCCTTTGGGAGGACTTTGCTGCAGCAACGCGGAGCGCTGGCAGCATCGGCAAGGTCGATGCCCGTGCTCCGGTGGGACCGGCGCGTGGCTGCAGGTGCCGCTTGCACCCAAACACTCGGGATGTGACCCTGGACCTTCAGCCGGCTCCTTGGAAGGCCGGAACATGGGGGGGTGGCCTCCGAATGGGCCCGCTTGCCCTGTCTGCTCATGGGTGCCGGACGTGTCAGGGTGGCCGAGCGCCCTCCTTCCCCGCGGCAGCTGGTGCAATATGGAGAGCGTCTGCTCGGCGGGCTCCAAACCACCCTGGGGATGACGGCRCTGCCCTAGGAGCCTGCCTGTAGGATACAGCGGCTCCCGTCCTGCGGCTGCCAAGGTAAGCTGCCGCCTCCCTCATGGAAAGGCGACCGGAGGCCCCCGGACCGGGGCGCCCTGTGGGGCAGGTACCTTGTGGACACCCCTCTTCTTCCTCTTCTGCCCCCGTTACCGCTGCCCGGGGGGATGCGGAGGGGAGGGGGGCCCCCTCCATCCAGG
>NW_020455390.1:66312-85668 GCF_003342845.1 Nothoprocta perdicaria | reverse complement strand
GGGGTCCCCGCGCAGATGCCGCGGCCGCGGCGGCAACAAAGGAGGCGGCGGCGGCGGCGGCGGGTCCCGGTGAGGAGTCCCGTGCCGGTGGTGCTGGTGCCGGTGGGTCCCGGTGAGTCCCGTGCCGGTGGGTCCCGGTAGGTCCCGGTGCCGGAGCGCAGGTGCTGGGGGGCGCCTGGGGGGCTGCGCGGGGCGCGGCCGGGGTGTCTGCGCTGCTCCCCGCGTCCCCCCCGTTGCAAACGCCCGGGGGAGGATGCGGGAACTTGGAGCGGGTGGGTAGGAGCGCGAGCCGCAGCCCGCCGCGCCTTTGTCCTGAGCGCCGGTTAGCGCCGAACCGGGCCGGGCAGCGCCGAGCCGAACCGGGCCGGGCAAAACCGCCCCCCGGCCCGCGCGGCGCGGGGGAGCCTCGAGAAGCGGCTGCTGCCCTTCCTCCCCGCTCCTCCTCCTCCTCCTCCCGGTGTCTGGCCATCTCCTCCCTTCGCGCGGTGCCCGCCGGCTCCCCAGCCTGAGGCAGACTGCGCGGGAGGAAGAGCGGCTGTAAGCGCCCGTCGTCCTCGCCGTCACTCGCTGCCGCCGGGCTCCGAGCGGCAGCCGCTCTATTTACCCACGGGCTGCCTGCGAGTGGGCAGCGCGGAGCGGAGACGGCGGAGGGAGGGAGCGGATCCGCTGCCTCCCTCCGCGCGGTGTTCCTGGAGGTGTTCTCCTCGCTGGTTACTGTAACTCGCCCCGCTCGCTGATAACGCCAAAACCAAAATATCCGAGCGGGAAGAGGTGTTATCAAAGGGCAGCCCGATGTAAGGGAGGCTTCCCTAGCAGGGGGCCGAGGGGATGGAACTGGCCCTTGGCCCGGCTCCTTTCCCCCTCCCGGTCCTGCCCAGTCACTTGTTTCTCTCCTATCCGCTCGCTCCATGGGCAGCGCTTGTCTAGAGGTCAATAAATAACCGGGTTGGACTTAAAAACCTTGTGTACAGAGAGGATTGCGGATAACTTTGCTGGGCTGAGCTAACAAATATTTGGGAGTGCCCTCTGGAATGGCCTAGGAGGGCAGGGATGGGGACTGGGACTAAGCCCGGTGCGGAGAAGGGCATGGGAAGGACTGTGCACTGGCTGAGCTCGCCCCTTGCCAAGGTTCTTGTGGCCGGTCCTGCCGCTTAAGAGGTTGTCCTCGCCTGCCGGGGCGCAGGGACAGGTAAGGTTGCGGATACGCATCCCTGGGCACGGTATTAGCGAGGGTCCGGGGAGGTCCGGGTTAGCTCTGGAGGCTGCGTCGCTGTGAGTGATGCTGTTCGGGAGGACGAATATTCCCAGGAAAAGCGTTGCCTAGAAGGGCTCTGGGAGCGGAGCCAGCAGCGCCTAATGAGGTAAACTTTTTTTTCCTGTTAGTCTTAGCTTTTCCTGCCGGAGCACAAGGGCCAAGGGGCTGGCGTCGACCGGCCTGGGGACCTCGGCCGGCTCCGGGAGCACCAGCCTTTCCCGAGAGCCGCCACTTGTGGCCAGAGGATCCCATCTCTGCAGCAGCGGAGGGGTCGGTGCAGGTGCYGAGTCCAGACAAAACGTCTGCTTTCCTCAGGCTTTGGCTAATAAACCTGTTTGCTGCTGCAGGACCGGGAGCTCAGCGGCACCAACCGTGCTGGCACGGGCGGCTGCCGGCCAGGGACACGCATGCGGGACGGCGGCTTCTCCAGGGAGCACCCAGAGCCTCCCCGAGGTTGGTAAAGCCCCTTGAGTTCCCAGGCGGTTGGGGTTTGCTCTGCTGGCTGTTCTGGGGTTTGCTCTGCTGGCTCTTGCCTGCGTAGACCTCGTGCTGCCAAGGACACGGCGGTGGCTCCGGCGAGCGGCCGCGCTGGCGGCTCTGCCGCAGGCATCACCCATGCGGGTGGCTGTGCCCGGCCACCAGTGAGCAGAAGGGTCATTTTTCATCTAAAAGGCTGTAAAACAGGATTTTCTATCTTTTTTTTTTCTTTTTCCCTCTGCTTGTAAAGGAGGCYGAGATAACCAGGCTGCAGGTTTGGTGACTCCTGTTTGTTTGGAAACACTGTGTAACTTGGTTAAAACCGAACTGTGGATATGGAGGTGCAGCATCATCATCTGGCACCCAATTTTTCAGAGACAAATGGGGCAGGTACTTGCATCTCGGCTTGCCCTGTTGCTGGCAGGGCTGGTACTGTGGGAGCTGGAGGTGCAGGGCAGGAGATGAGGATTCCCAGCTCACCTGGCACACGGGGTGCAGCCGCTGGTGGCTGATATCCTGAGCACCGTCTCTCTGTGAGACTGTGGCTCGAGAGGTCCTGGACGGCAGCAGTGGGATTATGGCATATCCAGAGGCTGGATTCCCTGTCCTTCCCTCTGCTTCTCCAGACGTGCTTGATCTGTTGCCTCAGTAGCTTCTGAWGGGGTGGGGATGCAGCAGCAGGACCAGAGTGTCTCTCAGGAAAGTCTAACCGCGGACTAACCTAGCAGTATGTAGGTAAAAATATCTTTTTCCTATTCTCAGCCCAGCRTTTATAAATATCATGAGAAAAGATCTGACCAAATCGTTTTGATGGTGTCTTGGCGAAACTCCAGACCTTTCCTGTGGTCCTTGGGGTCGTGTCTTTCGGAATTTTGTGCAGGATTAGCTGTCAAGAAGCATTATGACTCAGTTTGATACTTTACCTTCAACGTGGCCTTTCTTGGACTGCTGACCCGCTTTCACTGGGCTCCTTCAGAGCACRCGGGTTCTGTTTCTGAATCCAAGGTGATAGATACGTCCTGCCACRCTCCTGGAGCTCTCGTCGTGTTTGGAGATGTCGTGTTCTGTTTTGTCATGTTTGGAGCATATTTGGTCTCGTCATATTTGTTTCCTTTGAAACCGCAGATATGGCTTTACTGAAATTCCTGATTGCTTTGGATGTGCTTGGTGCTTGGGCCACTTGACTATTAAACGCTAGTATATGCGATGCCTTTGAATGCTCTTTCAGTCGGAAATGGGTTATTATATTGATTAACAATCTCAAATATAAAAATAGATGCTTTCAGTATGAAGTGCTCTTAGCCCAGCTCTTAGCCCAGCAGGAATCTTTGTGATTAGATTTTCTAATTGCTCAGGTGACGAAAACTTGGAATACTTTATATGTTTAGGCCATTTGCTGGTGGGTGGAGTTGAGGTTTGTTGCCTCTGACGGGGACATTGCAGTTCAGCTTGTAGTCAGACGTGAAGCCCATGCTCCCTTCGCAAAGTCCATCCCTGTGGTTCACACACCATGCTGCTGCAATGCAGGTCTGATTAGGCTTGTAATGTTTAGACTGTGCTTTGCCCACTTGATCTTTGGCAGTGTTTTTCCTTGCTGGAATATGTGGCCCTAGTGTCAGGTCTTCTCTCAGTAGTGCGGGTTTTCTGTCTTCCCTTAGTATAGGAGCAAGTGCACATGGGCATGACCTAGTTGTGCACTGACTTAGGCTGGAAATGACAAGAAGGTTCTTGCTGTCAGAGTGCTGACATTTCAGATGAACCTTTCAGTGGGAAGAGCTGTAAACAGCAGCAAAACTGCTTTGGAAAATGGGCAGCTACTGATTTGTGAAGAGTTTTATTCCACGTTCTACCCTSGCGGAGAAGGGCTGTTGTGGATGAGGAGGAACTTTCCAGCGTGATGTTCTCGTTGGCTGGAAGACTTTGGAATTGTCACGCTAATGGGTTTTTAGGCACCCACTTCTCTTTTGAAGCTCATCTGTGAACTCGTGTGCCTGGTAGGACCAGCTTATCGCTGCAGCAATGCAGTGTCACAGCAGTGGCTCCAGGGCTTATCTATGTCCCCCACTCCTYGTGCATGTGCTGAAGAGCAGCTCCTTAGGGGAGAGGCACCCAGGTGGCTGGAGCAGGGCCAGGAGGTGAGACAGAGATGACATAAAAGACACGGGCAGGCAGAGTCTTGGCCTTCAGGCACCTGGAGGTCGTTGGCAACTGAAGGTAAATTGGTGTYGTTATCTTGGGCATTTAGCAGATACTGAATAAAGACTGGTCTGTTAAAGACAGCCGGAGCAAAAGGCTGGTCACAGGTATGGGTATTTCCACGGGGGTCTGCGCAGGATTGCAAGTTCCCACCTCCTCATGGGGACAGCCTGGTAACCRGGCTGGTTTTGTCTGAGTTGAGCTGCCTGCTGCCGAGGCCTGTGCACGCAGAGCCGCCTGTTCCTGCCAAAACGTGGACAACCTGGCTCCTCTCTGGGCCTTGCTCCTCACCTCCTGGCAGYGAGAGCTTTGGTGATGCAGGCTGGAGCATGGGCATCGCTGCCTCTTTGGCAGTTTGCTTCTCCAAAGGGTGACCTAGCTTGTTCATTAGCTTTCCTTCTGCTGAGCCTGACTTGGCAGTGGCTGAAATGTTTCTGCTATTCTGTCCCTTTCCTCTGTCCACTGATAACTCCAGCACAGCCTGTTTGGAGTTCTCCCAAGCGTTTACCAAACGAAACCAGTACCATTGTTAGTGACCGCAAAAGCCAATGAAGCTCCAGTTAGTTTAGGCTTATGCTGCAGCTTGGGAGGGCAGTGAGGGATGATAAATGCAGGTGCTGTTGGCACATGTTTGTGAGAAAACCCTTGGGGCATGGGTCTCCATTGAGCTTCACAAGAGAACAGGGCTCTGCAGTTTAGGCCTGGATGGGAGCTGGCACTGCGGGCTTCCTCGCTGAGCACAAACAAGTCTCTGGGTGCTCAATCTGGTCTGGTCCTAGCTCTTATCAGGAGCTCGTTTCCGGAGGAAGTGCCCGGGCGCCGTGGTGGGCGCCTCCGTGCGCTGCGGGCATCGGCCTTCTGCTTTCTGCAGAGTGGTGCTGGTGCTAAGCTCCGCTTTGCGCGTCCCTCGGCAGCCCTTGGGAGCAGCCTGCGGAGATTTCTGCCCCGCGCACTTGGCTTTGGGGGGTTTCTGAAGCTGCAGCTCTGCTGGCGAGTTATCAGATGGTGAGCTTAATCATTTGCTCACGATCTACCCTCAGAAGCTCTCGTAACCTCTGTTGAAAGAGCACCAAAGGTTGCACAGAAAGCTGCAAGATAACATCTTGCTTATTCTCGTTTCCTCATACCTTAAAGGCCCGTTGGGGAGATTTGTGTTGAAAATAGAAACAGATTGCAGAGCATAACCCCCCTTTAACCAACAGGAGGTTGAAGAGCAGGGTGGCCTCCAGCTCTTTGCTTTTGCTCTCGCGTCCCAGGAGCCTCCGCCCGGGAGCAGCACCTCTAATGCAGGAGGAGCGAGCTCCACCTTGCTAAGATTTCTCTGCATGTGCTTCCTCTTGGAGGCATCAGCTGCCTCGCTTCTGCTTGCTGATCTCCTCCTGCTGCAGCAAGCACCTCAATCAGGAAGGTGATGCTTCCCTCCCCACACACACCTTAAATTCTCATGCAAGGTCTCACAGAGATCAGTTCGTCAAGTTAATTAATCTCTATAAAAGCGTCCCTTAGGCTGCAGCTGGTCCTGGACAAGACCATGGTCGGCGTTTTGCTGTTGAACAGGATGGAAACAGGTGATGGGAGGACGGGGCCGCGGGTGCTCCTGGTGCAGAGCTCACGTGGGAAGGAGCGGCCGGAGCTGCTCGGCKCTGCCTTGCAGCACCCAGAGGCTGCACGCGGGGGGGCCTGGCAGCGCTGCCGCGTGCTCCGCCGCTTGGGAAGCGCTCCACGGAGCGCCATGGGCGCGGGGAGACTGCTCCGTGGGAGGCTCTTCCCTGGGGGGCTCTGGAAATACCCTGCATGCACCAGCACAGTTCACGGTGTGTCAGGAAACTCCACTGTGGATACAGTGGTGGGATGGAGGGACACRGCAAAATCCTCGCGGCAATCCTGCAGCCGTGGTGTATGGATGGGAACTGTTCCCCTGGAGTGGATCTCTTGGGGACTAACAGATCTGCTGCTGTTTTTGCCCCTTATCCTGCGTGTCACTGTTCTCGAGGAAATGCTTTTATCTTAAAATAGCATTTAGTTCACAGTACTGAAAAAACATCAATTTTTCTGTTTTTTGAAATTAAGTWATAAGGCAACCATCAAGAAAGGCTACCAAACAGAGGCTAATGTAGAAATCCACGCGCCTCTTAAACAGTAATCAGGCACAGAGCATCTTAAACCGGTTAATTTGCACAGCATGGATGCAAATTCCAAGGCTTCCAAAGGCTTCTAGATCTTTGGCACAGTTGAAGCGTACTTGAAAATGTAGTTTGATAAGTCAGAGATCCTCCTGCAGACTCAGTTGCCTTGTCTAGCATGAGTATTTGAGATTTGGGRTTAGGACTTTGAATTTTGGACTCTGTTTTTCAGAGCGGACGAGTAATTGCTCTGCTCGATGGGTTATTTCTGAATGTGTGCCATTGGTATGGCACATTGAATGGATGTTTTAAAGCTGCTCCTTGTGCTTGTTTTACCCGTGAGGATGTTTCTTTGTTAGCTAAATTAGGATGTTGGAAATTCATCTTTTTTTTGAGGTATCTAGTTTCTGCTCTGCTTAAGAAATAGAAGYTTATTTCTGTGTAATGTAAAGATTTTACTGCAGTCCAGGGGTGGATAATCAGGGTGTTGGTTCTTGACTCTCCTTGTGACCTGACATTCTTCCTGCAGCCCTTTGTGTTTGTAAGGGATCTTATGGAAATTAGAGGTCTAGGTTATAGTTTGAGGGATTAAAAATGTACTTTATACTGCTTACATTTCAATATACACCTTAATCTTTATTTAAGCTTTTATTTCCCCATTAGAGATTCAGTATAAAGAATTGAGAGGGAGTTGAGCGTGCCATAACGGAGATCCATCAGCAGAGATGTGAACCTTGTGCTCTGGCTTCTCTGAGCTGGTATTTCATGGGTAAGGTTGCCTGAAGGACTGCATGTGTTTTATCAGAGCCTGGGAAGTGTCTCATGGATCTCACTTGCTTCCAGGACAGATATCGAGTTTGTGAATTTAAAGTTCATTTCCTGCTAACAGTCGCTCTTGCAGTCTTGAAATTCGCTTTCTGCGGATATTTATGCCAATAAAAGTGTGGAGCTTTCCTGGGGAGACTGTAAAGGAGTAACGAGTTCTGCTTCAACAAATCCCTGCCCAAACTTCATGGAATTTATAGAATCCATGTAACTCTGTTTACTCTGCTGCCTTGTGCCTTTCTGAATAATAATAATTGTGCCTCTGGAAAGCAATTGCCAGGAAGCTGTATTCTCTAAGCTACTTCTAAGACACACTGGTGGGGTGGGTATTGCTCCCTTCCCTGCACAAAATTCCCCAAGAAKGTCAGAATACAGAGGAAGAAATGGTAATTTTTGGAAAATTCATACCAGGCCAACTGGAGATGTTTTGTCTTATGTATTTGACTTTCTGGCATCTTATTTATTACCTGGCACTKGACAATTTTAAAGGTGTATATTTTAAAAGGGGGCTTTTCCAGCTTCAAAGAAGGAGTTTTATTGGTGTGGGCTGGCTAAAGACCTTTGTACAAAATAGCCACAGCCTGTTGGTATCAGTGCAAATGTGTGAGGATGGTGTGAAGGATGGAACTAAGAAGTAGACTTGGTATTAACCAATGCCAACGTAATGAGTGYGGGCAAAGTTGCTTGGGATTTAGTACAGCAAGGAAAAAACAGTTTTTTTTAATTGTTACTGCCAATCTGAGACCCTTTARGGTTATGTGTGTAGTGTTGTGAAAGGAGAGGTCATTGCAGAAGGCTAGCAAAGCACTGACTCGTAAAGAAAAAGGGACAGATGGCCCAGTGAAAGACACTGAAGCAATGAAGGAGGATGTGCACGTTAAGGAGGGCTTTGGGTTAATCCAGAGAAGGTCACTGTTGATCTGGAGGAACTGTCTGCACCAAACAACATAGAAGRAAGCTGAAGACAAAGCAGACAAGGCAACAGGTGCTTGGAGGCATCAGAAATGAAAAGCAGGTTCAGCTGAAGACTGCAGAGGTGCATAGCTTCAAAAGAACTGTTTTGTGGTGTTGGAGATGATGACATGCTGGGAAGGAGAGYTGTTTTGGGTAAGAGAAACTGTGGATCACCTGAGGGTAGCAAGGGAGAAGATGACAGTGTGCGTACTAGAAAGATGCCAAAGACTGATAGTGGAGAGAAGGCAAGAAACATATAATCAAGGTGGTATCAGACTGTTCTTCAYGGAGCTGCTTTGTGGAGAATGGCCCAAGCATGGCAAGAAGTTCAGTGGGGGAGGAAGCTGTTTTCAGGACTAAGAGCAACCAGGGTATTTAGTGTAGGAAGGAGTGGCAAAGTGGATTTAAGATTGCAAATAATGTCCACGGTCAAGAGAAGAAGTGGAACATAGAAGGGTTTCAGCTTGAAGGAATCTGAAGCAGTGATGAAGTAAATATTCTCAAGGACATGTCTCGTTATCAGACAAAGAGGGGAATTCCATGGGACAAAGAGAAGACTGACGGACAGAAATGTTATTTACATTTACTCGGGCCTTCTGTTACGAGCTGGTGACTCTGAGGCAGTGGGAACTTCCTTGTTCTTCAAACTTTAATCTGTATTTAAAGAATAACTTTGTGAATCTCCCAAGGAATAGTTTGCCTGTGGGTGGAAAGCCTGAAAATGTAGCCAGCACTTAGCTTTGCGTAATGGTCTGATGTGATCTGTTCATGAACCTTCATGGTGTTGACTATGCTGAGCCTTGCTGCAGAACTGGACTTGGTAATGGAGTGTGAAAGCAGGATGAATCCAGGGTGAAAGAAGATGGGAGAGATGCGAGGAAGGAATCTCACTTTCTTAAGGTTTATCTGCTAATTTTCATAGCAATCGTTACATGCTCTCTTATTTAGTTCTTTTACAGTCTGGTGTGGGTGTGGGCTGGGAGCATTTTAAGTATTTTGGATGGAGAACAGCAGTTTCATGTGTGGTTAGGAACACCTTTTGAGAAAGGGAGCAAGAACTGCTCCAAAATGGCACCTGAGGTAGAAATCAAGTTCATTTAGAAATGAGATATAGTTCAATGAATTTTGGATGCTGCTTCTCTTTCCACTTTTGCTTCAGGTAAGTGTGGGTGATGTTGATGTCCTTGCTGTGTCTGTGACCAGAAGGTTCTCATGACCATCTCTGGCAGGTCTGTAGTTTAAAATTCACCCATACAACCAGTCCATTTGAGCGTCTCTTTGGTCCCTAGTTTTGCCTAAACCCTGGGGAAGGGTTCATGGCTGGGGTTTAAGAGAGAGTTCAGTTCAGTACTTCATTGTAGTCCCTGGGTACATCACTGTGAAAGACACCAGCTTTGTCCACCTGTGAAATACATGCATTAAGCTTGAGAAAAATCTCATTATTATGGTAATGTAGTCAGATAAAATATTAGATATTTGTGGGCCATTTGATTAGATGGATGGTTCATCATATAGTTGACATTTTAAGGAGAAAGATTCACAAAAGGCAACTAATTTAATTAAAAACCTGAAGTCAGAAACCTATTGTAATGTCCTTAGTGTGGAGATTCTTAATTTAATTCATGCTGGAAGAGCATTTGCTGCTGTCCGAAGACCTCTTTCTTCCCAGCTCCCATCTGCTCTGTCTTGCTCTTCATCGGGGCTCCTCTTGATCGCTGCACGCTGTCACTTGGATCCCCTCTGGTTGCTTTAATTTGCTAATTTGGAAGAAAACCACCCTGGGCTGTGATGAAACCTACCCAATGGCTCACAATGAGTGACATGACCATGGCTCATCAGCCACCATGTCCCAAGGACTTCCCGCCTGCAGCATCTCCAGCCACCTGGCACTCGGAGGGCTCGCCAAGGCCGTGGTCCTTTTTGGAGAGCCAAACTTGCCATTTCTACCCCAAAGAGCAGCCTGAATTCCAGCAGCCACGGGCRGATGCTCTTGGCAGTGACTGCATCGCTCTCCTTCCCCATAGTTGGCTCGTTTTAATAAAAGTGCTTAAAAAGGTTGTGCAAGGAGGCAATCGTGTACTTTGCCCAGTCTGAGCACACCCCACAGGTATTGCCTACTTGAATAGTGTATGTCATAATCTTGCAATTATTTTTAAGTGTTTCTTAGATCAGCAGCCTAAAGAGCATCTTGCAGGCATGCCCAGAAAACCAAGTCTGTACACCTTTTTTCCTTTGCTCAAATGCCAGCCTAATCACATGCTCCAGGAAATCTTCTCCCCTGCCAATATTGCCCCTCCTAGCCTTTTGCCTCACATTTTAAAAATTCATTTATTAATGTTCAATTCTGTTGTGTTGGAGCCCCCATAGCTGCTGTCAGAGCAGAACGTGGTCTGCTCCTAAGCAGCTCTCCAAGGAGCTGGTTCACCTTTTGGGTTGTGTGGGTCTTTGGGAACCTCTCTGGCCACACACATCCTTGGCCTTTTTCTATTAGCTTCAATGCAAACAAACTCTAAATTTAAAAAAAAAAAAAGTCTACACCCATTCTGCTTCTCTTTTCTGTAGTTACACTTCTTCCTGCTAAATCTATGTTTAGAGTAATTTTAATGAACTTTTTGAAGGCAGCTGCCTTGAGACTGTTAGGTAAATGTTTGTCCTGGAGGTACTGCTCCGTATGAATTTCTTTTTTCCCCAGAAGAGTCTCTTTCCAGAAGTCAATGCTGCAGACCCATCCATGCTGTCTTGGCTGCAGTAGGTAGATCAGGATGTAGAGGAATGGGTTGTACAAACTACTCTCTTAAAGATGAGCCAAGCCTGGAGGAGAGAGGCTGAGGAGAGGCTTCTTCGGTAATATTAACGGGAAAAAAAAGAGTGTTTTTCATGTCTGGTTTGGGCTAAGAGGATCAAGGAGCTTGGAGTGGTGGTGGTGCTCCTGCCTTGTCTGTGGAGAGTGGTGAGGACAAGAACTTCTGCAAAGCTGGTAGGTCTGAAGATGACCCTAGTGGGATCATCTCGATGATCCTAGTGGGATATTTCCCGGGTGGAACTGCTCTGGGTAAAAGCAGTTGCTTAGCTGTGATTTGGTAGACAAGGCTTCTTCCCAAGTCCTTCCCAAGGCAGAAGCGCCTTCCCAGAGCGCGGCTGCCGCGGGAGCTGCTGTGTGGGCTCCGCCGCCTGCCTCGCTGCTAGACGGCRTCCCGCTCGCGGCGGCTTCTGGGGAAGCGGCAGGACAAGGCGCTGCTGGAGCTCGCCTGGCTCGCAGGCAGGTTTCCAGGCTGCTAGCAGGGAGGTTTCCTTGGGTGGCCTCTCCCGCTGCCGTTAGGCCAAGGCTTGTGCTTCCCCGGCCTGCGGCTAAGACCCCCCTCCGTAAGGAGCATTTCAGTTCCAGCCCTTGAAGGCTGTTCCCAGGAAGGGAGGTTAAGATCTTGCAATCTTGGATGTGCCAGGCAGCGATCGCATCCTCCCCAAGTCCCTGCCTAAGGCAGAGCCCTGGTTAAGCCTGCACTTCCCTCTGCTTTCTTGGCCTGCAGGCCTCTCCTCCGYTCCGGGGGGAAGCAGGATCCTGCCAGCAATGAGTTTTATCAGAGCTAATCTTGCCCGTGGGCTGGCACGGCGTGCATGGGCTGCGTTCCTCGGGGGTGAGAGGCCTGCAAGCGGGGCYGGTGCTTCCTCTTCCGTTCATCTGGGTGCAGGGGCCGGCCTCTGAATTTCCCCGTCTCCTGCAATGCCGTGGGCTTTGTCTGGYGTTTGCAAGGACTTGTTTCTCTGTCTAGGCCTGAGCACCTTGGAGGAGGGAATGCAGCCTGTGGGAATGGCAGCAGCCTGCAGGAGTCCTAGGTGTATCCTAAAAGTTGCTTTAATAAAGGGAAAGAAAGTCTTCAGTGAAAATGAGAGGAGTTTTGTCATTTGCCCTGACGTTTCTGCCTTCTGCTTGTCTAGCTCCAGCAGTGGTGGGTGTCCCAAATTGCTCTTGTGCAGGATTGTGAAGTGACTGAATTGAAGTAAACATAAGCAAGGCCACATCCCATCAAAGTGAATGTAATGTGCATTTGTCTTGTGGGTTTATTTTATTCTGTTTTGTAGYAGAGGTGGTATCATAGCACTACCAAGTACTTCAAGAACATATATAAATGCAGTAGTTTACCTGGTATTGAGAGGTTTATCAGCTAGCCCTGGGTCCTTATGCAATTGCTAAGCTCTTAGACATGGGTCTTAATAGCACAAGAGAAGGGCTGTCAAGTGCAGCACTCAGAATGTGGGGTAGACTAGTAATCAAGTCATTGCCATGGCCCAAATGTGTGACCTCAGCCTCTAGATGCCTAATGCTCAATAACCTGACTCCTGTGGACCTCAGGTTTGGTGTTGAGCACTCAGCCCATGTGCAGTCTGGACCGTGGATCTGACCTCGTGCAAAAGCCTAACAGTAGGGAATAGGAAAAACTGGTTTTTAAGATGTTCAGTGTCACAACGGCGGGGCAGGAATCGCCCCTCTCCGGTAGCTGTACATTGCCTTTGCCCTGACACTGTATTTGGCCTTGACGCCTTATTTACTGCCCGCTTAACTTCGGTGCAAAAACAGGAAGAGAGGAAGAGGCTGCTTCTCTCCGCTTGTTCAGCAAGCGCTTCTGTGGCACGGAGGAAGTGTCCTGGGGCAAACAGGGCCTATCGGATAGGGGGAGAGGAGGCAGCTGTCCTGTCAGCTGGAGGGCTCCAAAGTCCACACGCAGATTTTGGCCATTTGAGTGACCAGCAGTGGAATATTGATCCTCCGTGGGGACTGTCAGTGAGGAGGGTAACTTGATCTGAAGCTCCCCAGTACTTTGTTTGGGTTCCTAGCAGAGCCAACTTTGGGACCCCATGTCACATAACCCTGTTAAACTTGGACATCTTCACCCCTCACATCCTCTCCTTCCTCAGACCTGGCAATCCCTGCTGTGCCTCTCCCGGACTCCGCTCCCTGTTTCCGCTCTTTCCCTGCTGTTCCCTTTTCTGCTGCCCTGCCTGAGCCCTCTGCTTGGCTTCTTTCCTTCTCTGCTTGAATTAGCAAAGCTGGCAGCGTGGAGCAAATGAGATTGCAGACTGTTTTCCAACCCCGTGTCTAGTGCTTGGAGCCCGTGCCTCAGTCGCAGGGAAAGTTTTGCTTCATTTGGGGCAACCCAGTGGCTGCAGCCACCCGTGAGCTCCGTATTGCTTCCTGCACAGCCTATGGGCTCAGGTACCGTGACCAATTTCTTAACTCTCTGTAGGTTTGGGGGGTTAAGCTTACGGCAATGAAAGCACTGAGGCATATATATATATATATATATGTGAATATATATATTCATTTGACTAAATTTATTTGTTTTGAAGCGCTTCCAGCCCACAGAGCTGTGATGATGGCTCTACCTGCACACATACAAACCACGTCCCCTCCGACACAAGGTTCTTGCAGCAGGCTGAGCGCGAGCAAACTGCCCTGTGAGCCGGGCTCAGTCAGTACGAGCTTGGGCAGCGTTTTCTCCCTAGCCCTGTGTGAGCAGCTTTTATTGAGATGCTGGCCACAACCTCCACATAGCCCTCAAAGCAGAATTGCTTGYGCTCATCTTGCAAACGCTGGCGTGGCTGCAGCTGATTGCACTGTTTTTGCAGTCCTAGAAAGATTTCTAYCTGTGTGGCTTATTCTTTCCCACCTGAGCAGACGTGATGCCTGATTTTAAAAAAAAGGCATCCTTTTATATTGTGTTACATCCTCTTACATTATATTTTATCTTTATATGTATTACACACGCACTTGGTGTGGATGGTGTGGATTTGRTATGGATCTGCACAGTGCATATGGMTGTTTTTGCTGTTTCCTGGAGAATTTCAGTGTTTTTATTGATGCTGTGGATGCACTGGGAATTCAACCAGYATACGTAATTGATAGCTGAAGCTGTGCAAATTCTAAGCATTGAGCAAAGGAATGGTCCCTTGCTGAGAGGAATCAAGCTTTTAGGGGAAAAAGGAGAGCTCCAAGCGAGGCTGCTCATCTAGGAATTACGATTTTGCTCCACTCTTTTATTCTGATTTGAAGCAAATCACCTCACTTCTCTGTGCCTCTGTGGAATRGAGAGGGCTCTTTTCTGTCTCCCTGGGGTCCTGTGCCATGAAGTTCTCTGGCTTCTTGAGACTCTAAGTGTCTTCAGGAAAGCTTTCCACTTGATTCTTCCCCTCTGGGGTTTGCCCGGGGAACTGTGTGCTGCTTTGCTGGCTGTTGTGCCAGTGTCAAGCCCAAACACGGATGGTTTTGCTGGAGATGGGCACTGCATGGATTCCCTCTAGCTCCGTTGATCCCGTGTTTCGTGGCCCCTGKCTTGACAGGCCTGCAAAGGGCAGGAATCTGGGAAGGTCTGAACGTTACGCTTGGAAAAAAGTGGGAGTGTGTCGTTGTTCTGATGGTGCCAGYTGCAATTCCTGAGCAAAAAGGGACCTAGATGAATGCAAGCAGACACACAGCATGGTGTTTGGAGGTCTCCCTTCCCCTTCACAGAAATGTAATTCCAGATGGAATTAGTGCATTTTCACATGCASCTTTGCTTGGCTCCTCTTTTATTCCCCTATACATCCAGGGGTTTACAGCGCTTGTCACCGGTTGCTCATCTCATCCTTTTCATGCCAAGCAGGTTCTTCCCTCGCCCGCCACGGAGCTGCTGGCCTGGTGGAGCAGCAAACCTTAGGCTGGGCCTCAGCGCCRTCTCTAAGCCTAGGCGTAAACGAGGGTAAAGGATTTGAGATCCCCATGGACCAAATTCTGTCCTTACAGCTGCCAGTTGAGCATTTTCTGGTGTGTGCTCTCTGGCAGGAGGCTGTGTGGCTCGAATGACTGTGTTTATATTAATATCCTCGCAGCCAGTCTCCCTCCTCCGTGTCAGCTGTTGGAAAGCGAGAGCGGCTGGTGCGTCTGGCCTGGAGGCAGTCTTGGATTGCGCGCTGCTTTTCTGGTAATGGTTTAATGATTTTCTATTTAACTGTAATTAACCTGGCAGGCAGGGTTTTGATTACGATGTTTTAGAGGAATTGTGGTGGCAAGGGCTCCTAATTTTTTGGATGAATCAGCATTAAGCAATAAATAACAGTTGAGCAATAAACMAATAGCCCTTCTCGGGGAATGCAGGGGTGCCTGCTGCCAGAGCAGCACGTGTTTGTGTTGCAGGACTCCCAGCTCTTCACCTGTGCTGAGGAGATGCATTAGTCCYGCTGTTCCGCGTTGCTGCTGACAGGAAGGATGCTGGAAGGGAAAGGGGAAGCTGCTCTGTTTGCAGGACCTCCAGTGCCCAGGGAGGACCTGGTGGTTTCTTCCAGCCTTAGTAAAGCACAAGCGAGTCATCAGGCTGCTGACATGAGGCTGCACTGCCACTTTTTTCAGCTTGCCCTTTATTTAATTCATTATCCCAGTCCTGGGGGAACAGGATTGACTGTGTTGGAGCCCGAGGGAATGCCAAGGGCACAAGTGCCCTGCTCCCCAAAGTGTTTCTGTATAAAGCCACTCTGTGCCGTGGTGCCCCTTGGAGGCCAGGGAGCCATAGGGACCATGGTGTAAAGGAGGCTCCGTGTTTAAAGGAGGGAATGGTTGCTTGGGGAGCCCAGCACRCGTGCGAGCTCTCACCTGCAGAGCCTCTCCTTGTTGCTCCAGCCCGGTTTCCTGATGTTGGCTGYGGGCTGGCCCCGGGAGCGGCCTCTCCTCGTCTGCGCCTCAGTCACGTCGRGAGGAAGGCTCCAGCCAGGAGGGCTGCCAGATGTGGAATGTCRTGTGCTTAAAAATAACGTCCCCGGCCAGTGCTGCTGGCGCGTGTCTGGCTCACCGCGTACTGTAGCTGACCTGCGTGAAGCACTAGCTCAGTTCTTGTGTTCCTCTGGTGCTCAGCCCCATTCCCTCCCCTGGGGGTGGCTTTGTCCCCCAGCAACGAAGCCTCATAGATGCAGCTCGTGGCAGGAGGATCCTGCTGCGCTTGCGGGCTGGCATTCCCAAGCGCGGCACATAGGGGTGTTGGGGATCGCGGTCACCGCGGCGCGAGCCGCATCGTTCCCGCACCGCGCTGTCATTCTGCCCATGGGTAGTGGCTCGTGGGTGTCCAAGAAGGATYGCGTTCCTGCCCCACCACACGCTGCGGTGGCCCAGGGTCCTTGGAGCAGCGTCTGGGCTGTCGCCGTGTTAGGACTTGAACCTGCAAGTGCCTCGATCCCTGCCCGAGAGCAGCGATGCCGACGGTCAAGCGGCCACACGTGTAGGTGACAACCTTGCCACGGGTTGTGGCGGTTGGCACCCAGAGCAGGCTCTATGCCCTGCCTTGCTGAAACAGTCTGGTAATTAATACCCAATTCTAGAGGGTTTTGGGACATGTGCTTTGGTTAGGCTGTGTTTTTGGTAAGGCTGAGGTTAGAGGTAAAGCCTGCAGGGCCTCTCTGCCCGCCTCCCCACTTCCTCGTCTGTTGGAGTTAGGCCAATAATTCCCTCCTCGGCTTAAACCTGAATCTTTAATAYGGAAAATGCGTCGCCCTTCCTTTCCATCTGGCCAGGGAATGCTGCAGCCCCGCAGGATTGTATTACTTTTAGCATTGCAAACCAAGTGCTGGAGCGCYGGTGGTGCTCCAGCAGGCTCTGCTCGCACGGGTGGTGAGTTGTCCCGACAGCAGAGGAACCTTGTGCTTCCTGTGCTCTCATGGGACGGTAGGTCCTCTGGGCAGGTGGGGAATGTGCTGCTGGAGGYAGGTGTTGGAGAGGAGAACGGGCATGGGGAGCCGTTTGGTCCTCCTGGGCAGCTCTTGGTGTGTTGTGGGGAATGAAGGAAAGTGCTGTGGATACACGTTGGACATTTGGTTGTCCAGGTTTTTGCCTGGACAGTGTTGTGGGTGCAGACTACAGGGCCAAAAAGGCACAAGAGCCAAGGAGCTCTGCATTGGAACATACAAGACTTGTGATATAAAGGGCTGCTGGTGAAGCTGGGTATTTGAGAACCACTAAGGTGACCTGTTTGGTCTTTAATACGTGCCTCTCGGCCTGCAYCAGTCTTGTGTCGGTGTTTGCACTGCATGTTTGAAATGGAAAGAGGCCTTTTCTCCGCTGAGCTCACCCCAGCTCCTGGGGGCTCTCTGTGGCTGCCCGTCCTCTGCCCCCAGCTGTTTCAGCAAGGTTCGGCAGCTCCTCCTTGCTGGGCTTCTTGTGGCTGAGCAAAGCCCTGCTTGCCCCTGGCTGGGGCCYGTTGGAGAAGAGGCCTGGGTGATGGTCTGGGTGGTCAGAGACACAGGGGAAGCAGCACTGAGGGGTATCCGGGGATTCGRATTTGGCAGCAGTCCTTACAGGTGGGTGTCCCCACCAGTCAAGCACAATYGGCAAAACCCTAGACCAAGCATTGCAATGCTCTTCCTTTTAATGAAAATAGGGTGACACCTGCATCCCCCAGGTCTGCGCAAGGCAGCAGAGTGGTCAGTTCTGGTTCCTGACTGTGGTGCCAGCACCTCCAGATGCTTTTTTGTGGTAGTTTTCCAGATCTTTAGAATGTCCTCAACAGTGCTATGAGGTGAAGCTGTAGCTATGTGAATACAGCAGGGATAACAGTTCAGGTGCTAGAGCAGGTGTCTCCCTCATCTTCCTTCCAGACTTCCCGATGCRGCTACTTCTGCTGCCCACTGTTGAGGTGGGTGATGGTCTCCACAGGCCTCCCCTCATGAGGAACGCACTGTGGGACTCATTTATGCACCCCAGCTCTGAAACCTATGCCATCCTAGTGGGAATGGGACATGGACCAGAATGGGCACTCAGCACAGAGGGGCTTGGGAAAGATGGGAGAGAAGCTCCATCCAAAAACAGCAGATGAGAAGAGGATGATCTTTTGAGAAACTTCAATGCAGTATTTCTTAACCCAAGACTATCTGGGGATGGATATATCCATCCTATGTTGGATGGTGTTGGAACAGCGGATTCTTGCAGTAAAGCAGTTAGTGGTGAAAGCCCACAGGCTTCCTGCATGTTGCACACTGGGAGCTGACAYGGAGAATGGATCATCTCCAAGAGCTCAAAGGGATTTTGCTGGTGGGGAAAGGCAGCCTGGGATCCTTGTTTGCACATAAGTGCATCTGCTTCTGACGTGAAGTTGGTTTTAGGACTCTCCCCTACACATGTGATCCATCTAACTGTTATATTACAGGAAATGAGAACTGTAAATAGTACTTACTGTACAGCCTAGTCTTGGGGAGACAAGATTTATACTATTTTACCTATTTTCTGTGATTTGTAATCGTTTGTTTCATCTGAACTTGGAGTGTCTGGCGCTGAGGTTCTGGCCCTTGTCCTTAGGCCCTTATCCTTAGGGGTGCTCAGAGAAACGTTTTGGCCATCTCTGTTTGCTCTGAGGACAACATACCTGGAGGCCTCCTGCTCCCACATAGGTGACCATTTGGGAGCCGTGATGGCAAGCATGTCTCTGGGCTGTTTGCCTTAAATCTGGCCACAACCTACAAGTTTGGATGGTCACCTTTGAGAACGGCCACATTTCTGAAATGCTGATTCTGAAGAGCAAGTGATGTGTCTGGGGATGGGAGCTTGATGGTGCTCTGCAGGTTTCATAGGAGTTTCTCTACAAGAGGGGAAAAAGCAGGCCAAAAATTGTTGCAGAAATATTATTAATTAGACTTGATACACACTAAATTGGCCTCTACTGCACCTGTGGCTGCTCTCTGACCTTCACTAAACTTTCATTAAATGGATCTCAATTTCAGGAACTGCATACTGACTTTTCTTCAGCAGTTGTGTAAATCCTCCTTAATTCCTTTGCTGCACTTGGATCACGTTCTGTCATGCACATAACCACCCTGAGCCTTCCCCAGGACCCTTTGGTGTCTAAGAGGGACAGRAAAGGGGTGGTGTCTGTTTTCTGGGGAGAAGGAACCCCGATTACTTGTTTCTGGTTGGTGCAGCTCATGGAGCACTTTGAGGAAATATCAATGATGTTTTCTGTTTTTGTAAATACATATGTGAAGCTTTGAGGGGGTCAAGAGTGTCTTAGGTCTCTCTATAGTGTCTAGAAGCCCAGCATGCCTCTCAAAATGCAAACTGTGCTGTGAAGTTTTATTTCATGTGATTTATAAAAGTGAATTTTGTTGAGAACAAGCACATTAGTCTAGATTAGATCTTCAAGTACTTTAATCCCATTCTTTGGAGGTGTGTCAAATGCTACGTTAGCAGAAGACTTGGATGGATGTTGGAGACAGACTGTCCAAGTGCATGACCTGCCTGGAAGAGACAGGGTCACTTCCCTGGCAACTTTGTCCTTGGCTTATAGATGGTAGAAGCTCGATTTGAAATGATGTTACAAGGGGATGATGTTATCAGATCAATAAATCAAACTTGTGTTTAACAAGCTTGTCTTTGAGTTCCTGTTTTTGTAGCTGATTCAGCTGTTTCTGGTAGGAGAGCTTGCTAGAATTGGCTTCTGTGCTCTTCTGAGAGCTCAGGGTCCCCAGACTCCAGAGAAAGCAATCTGCTCGTGCCCCGAGTTTTGTGCATATGAATTT
>NW_020455390.1:0-66142 GCF_003342845.1 Nothoprocta perdicaria | reverse complement strand
ATTTGTGTAGGTCCTTTATGATACATATCCTAGGATTCCTCTTTGGAAGCGCAGCTGGGAATCRGGAGGAGCACACAAGAGCTGTTGCTCGTCACCAAGTGCAGGTAGGGTGTGAGATCCCTGCACGGGGTGGCACGTGTGGGGGCTTTGCTGGGAAGGTCTCYCTGAGCCCTGCTGGTGAACACAGGTGGGGACGTGGAGAACTGGGCTGGGCTTCTCCAKCACGGACGGCGCTCGAAGTGGGCACAGGTTTCTCTATAGCTCTTGTGCAGTTGTGTGCAGCTCTTCTGTGTCGTGGCCATCATGTTTTGCTAGTTGAAGCTGATGGTGCGCGGTAAGAACATTAACTTGCTTCCAGCTGTGTAGGGGAGAGCAGAGAAGAAGTGTTTTTAGGTCTGAGGAAAAGATCTGACTTTTCAAAGGTGCTTCTCCCTCTTTCCTTTTCTGTCAGAGATGAAATAATTAACTGAATGTAATTTTGATCTTTCCATTTCCCTTCCATGACTTAATTCCTTGTATAGTTAGGATTTCTTTTTTTGACAAATCATAGAATCACAGAATCTTTAAGGTTGGAAGGGACCTTTAGAGATCATGTAGTCCAACCTCCTGAGCACACAGGTTCATCTAGAGCATGTGGCACAGGAAGACGTCCAAGCAGGTCTTGAATATYTCCAGACAAGAAGACTCCACAGTCTCTTTTGGCAACCTATTGCAGTGCTCTTCATCTTCACTGTCAAGCAATTTTTTCCTTAAATTCCTGTGAAACTTTTGATGCTTCAGATTGTGGCCATAATTTTTCACATTTTTTCTTCAAGTTACTTATTCGAATGGTTGCTCATTCTAATTATCAGTTTCCTACACATACTTTGTTGCAGCAACCGATACTTGACAAGCATTCCTGACCCGCATAGGCCTCTCTTCCCATGGAGAATCACAGATTTCTTAGTGAAAATGGAGATCCAGCTCCCATTCCCAATCTAGAAATGACAGACCTACAGGTCAGCAAGCTGCTTTTACTTCACTTCCTTCATTTGGATTTGTTTTCTGTTTCTTTCTGRGCCGTTTATAAGAGCTTTAGTGCAGTTTCCTTGAGGAGCGAAAGCTCTTGTGCCTGCCTGCAAAAGGCTGGCAATTAACTCACAGAAAGAGTAGCCCAAAGGGCAGCATAGCCACAGCTGCTGCAAAATGCATAAGTTGTCGTGGAGCCAGAAAATACCAATTACGTGTCTTAATGCTCGGTGGTATTTGCAGAGGCAATACATTTTGACCCATTTCATGCTACATGATTTGAGATAAAGAGCTGCTTCCTTCTCATTTCTGAAGATAAATGTCTTGGAGAAACGCACCCTTTGAGGATGAGAGGGGAAAACTGAATCCATGCCACCTTTGGTTTGAAGGGGAAATATTTTATGTAGGCTCAATAGTGCAAAATGAATGATGAGTCTTGAAAGCCGAGGAGATTTTGCCATTGAATTTGAGCCTGTTTAAGCTCTAATTTGCTCCCAACACGCGTTTCCTTAGGACCATGCCCCAGGAGGGATGGACCCGTTTGCTGGATTGAACAAGGCCAGTGTCCTTTGGCTTGGGAATGGGCAGCTGTGCCGATGCAGGGGGTGGCTAACAACCCCCACTTTTTGACACCTAAAAATGAAAGAAAAATGAAATGTATGTGCTTAAACCCTGTTCTGAAAGTGTTTTTCACCTGTGATACCATCTTTTTCCTTTCTTCTGGCACACACAGAGTCATTAGGTACACGCGAGATGGGCAGAGTGACTTATTCCCGTAGCAGACGACGTGTCCTGTAGCTTTGCAGCAGCACATCTGAGAYTTCACCGTGCTCCTCGCTTGAAGCTGCACTGCTTTTCATCTTTTGCCCCGTGCTCTTGTGTTTTTGCTTGATGTGGCACTAGAAGCACCTACCAGCAGTTTTATTTTCACATCACCATGAAGTTTTGAAGAGCTGAGAAAAGTCCCCTCCGCGTATACGCTGCTTTTGGGCCAGGCCAGGGGAGTAACAGAGATCATCTGAAACTGCCAGGTGCAGAGGGGCAGATCTTGAGATTTACCAAATCCACCACCTTTCTTTCATCAGGGTATCAGAATGTAGTTTGTTTGCTTGCAAAATGGCAAAAAAGAACATTTTTCTTTTTTTTAATAGAAAAAGAAGAGGAAATATTAAGAATAGATGTGAATTTCAAGTGATTTCTTACATCCTTTTTCTTGATTCTGCCCTCAGTTTCCTTGAATATGTCATTTGGTTTCGAAAGGAGAGATGCCTGCCCTGCCGTTCAGATCTTCCCCSTTCCCTCCTCTTCCTCACTTTTGTGCAAGCTCCTTCTGCCTTTGCCACCAGCTACTTCTCCAGCAGCTCCTTGGAAAGGTTTCTTGGAAGCTTCTCCCAAGGAGAGTTGGCTTCGTGCGATCGCCTGCAGGAGGATGGGGAATGGGGACGGGAAGATGTAGCAACGCTCAGGAGGAGAAGTGCAGGTAGCACCTTATGGATAATAGTAGGTGGAAGAAGGGTAGGACTAGCGGCTTGGAAAAGGAATATAAGCCAAAAGATGCAGTTGAAGTGTAAAATGTTTGCTGTGGCATGCAAACATGAGAAATGCTGTAGCTAGAGCTTGGGATAGAGCTCTGTGCCCCTGTTGTGCTTAAGCATGCTATGGATGGGAGTGAACCATGTGTAAATGAAGAAAACCTAGAAATATATAGATGTTGCAGCTTTAAATACGATATGGTTCTTGCAGTAGCCCAAAAGAGACTGAGGAAGCAACTGCTGAAAGGAAACGTCTTTGCAAATGCAGCAAAGGCAAGGAGACCACAGGTGACTGGTCCTGCTGTGTGAGAGGAGGGACCAAGGAGAGGCAGAGCGGAGCAGGTCACAGTGTTCCCGGAGGCTGCACTTCAGCAGTTATCTTTTAATTTAAGAGCTTTATTCGACACGATTGCTGAACATCATAGAGACAACTGGTCTGCACCAGTAGTTTGAAAGGAGGCCGGGGATGGAGCTCCACAAGGGCTGTGGGGTGGGTCCTGTTTAGTTTGGCCTCTGAGCCGTAAAATAGAAGGTGCCAAACAGGATGCTGTATTTTAACAGGGCTCCGAGATCCGTCACTTCAGACCAGTAAGCATAATAATAATTAAAAGAAAAAAAAAAAGGCACTAATTAACCAAGTGTAGAATACCTCAGAATCAGTGCAGAAGTCTCGGCATCAGAAGTTAAGTCCCGTCTTGTCAGGCTTGCCCAGATCTCTGCTGCTCAGCCCAGAGGGACCCACGCTTAGCTCCAAGGCCTGGTTTGCTCCGTCTTCAGAAGACTCTTGGCAAGTCGCTTTGCCTCACAAATAMCCTGAAGTCATTGCACAGAGCAGAGGGCGATGCTTGGGAGCAGGCAGTAAGGAAATGGACTTGGAGGGAGTTTTGGGAAGGAGATGAATCTTGTCCTGGTCCTGCCAGAGGTKTGCAAGCCTTGCTGGGCTAGATGGGCTTCCACCGAGCAGGTCTTGCCTTGAGAAAGAAAGGGTGTTGGACACATCCTGCTGTGAATATGTGGGAGAAGGAGAGGCAGGAAAAGGATTCCAGGTACTGTCTGATGAGCTGGTCTGCGCAGGGAGGAGCAGGGTCTCCCTCTGCCAGGCTGCAGGATCTGTTGCCCTGGGCTGCTTGGGAAGGGTTAGTGGCTGCAAGAAGCAGTTGGCGAGTGACGGGTGTTCTTGCAGCTGGCGCTAAAGCCGCGTCCCCAAACCGCGCTGGAAAGCGTGTGGGACTGCGGGCAGCAACGTGTTCCCCTCAGCTTGCCAACACTTGCACAGTTCCCAGCCTGTCTCCTCTCGGTCACGGCGGGAGCCAGGTTAGGGCTTGGCCGGTGATGATTTGTAAGCACTTCTAGGGAAACCTGCCCCGGCTGGTGGCCATGTGGCTTGTTAGCCGTTTCCAGCTGTTGCCCACAGAGGTTTTTGGGGAGGTGTCGGGGGGTTGAGTGGTGATGGGGTTTGCTTGTTTCTTTCATAGTTTAGATGCCTCAGATCCATGCTGCGGCAGGAAATAAGCTTGGCAGCTCCACATGGGCACACTCACAGCTCCACATGGGCACGCTTGCACTAACCACCACGGTACAGAAGTGCACCCACAGCATTTGCCTACACACCTGGGAAGAGAGCCCTGCGGACGTGGGCCCTCCTGCCTTGCAAAGCTTGGGCTTTGCTCGGAAAAGCTGCTGCTTTCCCGCTTGGCAGGAAAGCGGGTGGCAGGACACTTGTGGGGACTCTTAGGTTAGGGCGCTCTGTGCAAGTAAACTCCATGTGCTGTGCGGGGTGGCTGCAATAACCTGAACATCTGATGTGCAAAAGGCACCTTGAAAATGTATTTGCTTGCAGAACGCACCGTGCCAGCCTACAAATCAGAGCAATGCAACTGTTCCCGTTACAGTGAATTATGCAGCTCCTGGCCGTGGGGACGGCCTTGTGCCAAGCGAGCTCGGCAGGTCCCTCTGCAAGGCCCGCGTTGCAGAGGAGCTGTTGGCACTTAGTCGTCCCCCTCTGTGTGTCCTTGGGAAGGGTGCCCGGGCGCAGCTTGGGAATGAGTTTGCAGTTCCTCYGAGACTCGTCCCTTGCGGGGTGCCAGCCACTCCTCTCCGTCATCCCGGCCTCGGGCAAGGAAAGCTGAGCAGGAGCATCCTGGCTGCGGAGGRAAGGTGGCCCTTGGCCAGCTGCCTTTGCGGCAGCGCTGCCTCAAGGGCCTTTGCCACGCTTGGGTACTGGGATGCAAGGGGTCTTGGCTGGCTCTTCTGAGGAATTAATGCCTTTCCCTGCCCCATTCCTCCCTGTAGCTTTGGGGCAAGGATGCCCAGGGAGAGCTGGCCCCGTGGGGATGGGGGCAAAGGAGAGGCAGGGAAGATACCCCTGGGGTCACCRTTGCAGGGTGGGAGCCGTGGGTGGATGGGGATTCATGCGGGAGCTGCTTTGGGACAAGGCTGCTGCGAAGCCTCGTTGCCTCCCGTGCGCCCCTTCCTCATCTGCTGCCCACGGGGATGCTGGTGAAGGGCTTAAGGGCGTCTTTTTAGCACTGGCCTCCCAAGCAAACAAAAAGACAAGATGATCTGCCAAGGAAGGGAAGTTYGGAGAGAACGAGTGTTATTGGTGCTGCCTTAATCTTGTCTGTGGCTTAGGAAGTGAGGCTAGAAGGATATTTGCTTTTCGGCCGAGCTTTGCTCTGGGAGACGTCAGGATGAATGTCTTGATACAGAGGAAGAAGATGTAAGTAATAATTTAGGAGTTAATCCAGTGAACTTGGTGTCTGTCCTTTGGTGTGTGTGACACGGTGCTGACTCGGGGTCCTGCAGACGTGAGGACCAGCGGCCTCTCGCCCGTGCAGCACCGGGGGAAACCTCCCCTTCTCTCACTGCGGTTCCTTGGCAGCTGCTCCTCTAAAGCAGCCCTCAAGTTTAAAATACAGCGGTGCGGGCAGTATTTTGAGAGGATCTGTGGATAAAACATTGTGCAGGAAAGAAGCTTTTCCATACCGCTCACTCATACTTCCTCCAGAGAAGGAGGACGTGTCTCTGCCTCTGCTTTGGAGGGGACTTTGTGACACGCTGAAGCGTGGGCAGGAAAACCCTCCTGGAGGAAAATGTTGCTTTTTCTTTCCCTGCACAGTGGGATTTTTATTTCACTGTGTGAGGGACGTCTCCCACTGGGAGGACCTCTCCACCAAGGAGGCCACCAGGATTGGGTGAGCAYGCAAGTGACTGGCTTGTTGAGATTGGGTTTCTGGCCACCAAGGAAGGCCATTGCTGTAAGCAAAACTTGACTCATTCTTTTTGGGTGGGCATTTGTGCAGACAGAGTGCCTGTCCTATATAATACTTGGTTATCTCCAGGACCATGTGTTTCTTCTGTAATAACATTTCTCTCTCTTTCTCTCTTCTTTTGCAGGTGTTTCTTCAGCTACTCAGTAAGTCACCAAACTGCTGTATTTTGGAATATCCTGCCTTAACCCTTTGAAGAAAATTTGCCAATAGCCAAAAATGGCTTGAGCTGGAAAACTGCTGCTTTATCCAACAGGTATTATATATTGGCACTTCAGAGGTTCTCTAACATCACTGCTTGCTTGCAAGGGCTTGTCCAAGGGGGAGTTGCTGCCAGTGTCTTTCTGGGAAGTGTAACCGCCTGCATATTTTGTTCTATCTGCTGAGCACTGAAAGGCTGCACTTCATTTCAGGCCTTTTTGCTAGGGAGTAGAGCACTGCTGGAGAGGCATGTGGGGGGATCTGCAGACTGGCTCCTTTCCAGAGAGCTTTCTCTTGGCAGCTGGAGCTGTCTGCTAATGCCAGGTCAGGTTCTTGCTTTGCTTTCTCAGGGTAACATATCCGAGAAAAAATATTTGCCAAAGCACAGCTATGAAGGCCAAATACTCCTCAAACCCTCCTGTGAGTTAATTGGCTCCTAGCAGCTGGTTAATAAGGTTTCACACTGGGAGTGCCTCAGCCCACGGCAGCTTTGCAGAAGTTTCCTATGAAGTCACCAGATGCATCAGCACTGAGTGGTGAAACTCCCAGTGTTGATGAYCTCATGTTTTTTCTTCTTCCCCACAGTTGGGTGCTTCTTTATTTGCAGACATCACTCTGTTTGTGCCTGTGAACAAGTGGAAACTGAGTGCTGGAAATGCCAGTGGTGGCATGTGGGGTTTTGACTATCTGGAATAGGTTGATGGAAGCAAAGCAGAGACTTTTCCACTTTTGACTGATGTGTTCCTTCCTCCCAGGACCAGCTTCATGCCCTGTCCCCTTCGGATGCACCGTACACTATGGTTCACATCAATGTGCTGAAGAAATGTACGTGTGTTCTYGTGGTGCTGCTGGTCGCTCTGACTGTTTGCCTGTGGAGAGAGACGAGGAGGAGCTACTATGTTCCCTTCAAGACTGACAGTGATGATTTGCAGGTTCCCAGGACTTTGGGCAAGTGGACCGTGGTTAAATCACAGGGCTTTTTCCATGAGGCAGCTTTGGTCAGTAACCAGAATAAGGTGAAGGGCATGGTCTCTGTGTCAATGGAAAAGTCCAAGAAAGCAGCAGACTCTGTGAAGGTGTGGGATAAGGACAGTTCATCCAAGAACCTCATCCCCAGGCTGCAGAAGGTCAGAAAGAACTACTTGTCCATGAACAAGTACAACGTGACCTACAGTGGGAAGAGGAACGCTGTTAAGCTCAGCCCAGAGAAACTGCTCTGCGAGCTGCGTGACAGGGTGAATGTGACGATGATCCAGGGATCAGATGATCCATTTAATACCTCTATATGGCAGCAGTTCCTACCAAGGAGAAGCCTCAATGAAACAGTGGGCCGCCTGGGACGCTGTGCTGTTGTGTCCTCAGCAGGATCTCTGAAATCATCTCATCTGGGACCAGAAATAGGTTGGTTCTTTTCTGTTAGAATAAAGTCAGCTAGGATTGTCTGAAACCATACATTGAACAGGAGGGGGTCTGTGGTCACACTCCTACTGCTAAATAGTTTAGCCGCAGAGATGTTCAAATAAGTTAAAA
The DNA here is from genome assembly GCF_003342845.1 of Nothoprocta perdicaria. Lineage (NCBI taxonomy): Eukaryota > Metazoa > Chordata > Aves > Tinamiformes > Tinamidae > Nothoprocta > Nothoprocta perdicaria. The sequence goes on along the minus strand of NW_020455390.1, from coordinate 58,602 downwards.
TATCGTCCAAACTCTCCTATAGTTAATGAACRTTGTAGGAAGAGATGGGAGTAATTAGGTACAACCTAATTTCTCTAAGGCTCTGTCATGCTTTGGTGCTGTCTGGATCACAGTGCCGTTGAAGAGTTAGACCTGGGGCTAAACGTGGCCATAACAGCTCTCATAATCAACCCCGGGTGACAGCAACTGTCTCTTAGTGATAAAAATAAAATGGATTTTAGTACAAAGAAGTTGCAGTTTCAGCTCCGGAAACTTGGGAGGTTTTGGCTGTGTTATAACACTTTCCTCCCTCACGAGGGRAACAAATATTTACCCAAGTAGTCAAACCCCAAGGGTGTCGAGGGGACTGGGTTTTGTTGAGAGGACTTAACTTAGGTATTGATATTTTCAACTGAATAGTGTACACCTTTGAAATCTTCTTTTGATCCKTGTGGTGGTGTTGACATTAGATTCAGCAGATACTGGAAGTCAGGAAAATGCCTTGTGTTTGTTTCTGGAGAGGGTGTGGGGTGGGTTGAGGAATGGCCTTGGCTCTCATCTGTGGCAGACCAGCAGCTTCTCAGCAGGAAAACATTCTTCAGAGGATGAAGTAAAGGAAAACGTCAAAGGGAAAGGCCCCTGGAAATGCCTGAAAACCCAACTGGACACRGTCTGCTGAGGCTGACCCTGGTTTAAGCAGCTATTGGGGCTRCTTTCCGAGCATGGCCACGTTGTGACCCTGTTGATCACGGGTCTCGAGAGTGGCCCTGCAGGGTGCCAGTCCCAAGCCACGAGGCAGCGGCTGAGTTTGGGTGGCCCAGAGGCCAAGGTTGCCTTGGTTTGCTAAGCGGTRGGGTGGCCTGCAGCTGCTGCAGGTTTTCAGGGTCACAGCTTTAGCACTATATCTTTTAGCACTGCAGAGATGGCTGTGCAAGCAGTTCCTTGGAATTTGATTCAGGTGGGTGCTGCTATTACAGCAGCAGAGTTTAGCTCCTGCCTTTAGGGCCATGCTGAGGTGTCTGCACTGAAGCTACCTCACTGTTTCAGAGTCAGTTCCTTCCCAGCTCAACCTATAGAACAGGAGGTACTTTAACCATCAGGATAAGACTGTCCCATGCTTAAAGGTAGGGCTAATTACAGGAGAAAGCTTTAGGGGGTGCTAGAATGAGGTTGAACAGTCTCGGGAGGGTGTTACAATAGATAGATGGTATGAAAAAGACAGCAGCRATATTAACCAGGAGAGGGATTGCTCGTGACAAACCGACAGCTGAGAGTTGATTAACATTGTCAACCATAGAGGCTTCTTAGAGCATGCGAGGCCAGGTAGGTCAAGGCTTGGGAAGTCAGTCATGACTTTTTCCCTGAGTGGCTCTTTTGGATCGTTGAGGTGAGATGCCTCTTGAAGCTGAATAGATAAAATTTTCTCCAAAAGTGACCCGAATCTTTTTGGTTTAATTCACAATGATGCAGCTGAGACACAGCTGCCTTGATTGCAAAGGCATCTTYGATAGACTCCTGCATATTGCTCCTCCAAAGCAGGATCCTTTCAGGATCCTCAGATGTTGGGGCTTTGTTTGYTTGCTTGTTTGTTTGTTTGATAGCAGTGTGTTTGTCACTGTGGATAGTCTCTTGGTCTGTCTTTTAAACCAAAGAACCAGATTGTCCCATATCACCGTGGATGGATTCCTAAAAGGTAGGATTAAGGTTCTGTAACAATAACCACACAACTTCTCTTTGTGGACACCGTTTGTATTTGGAAGCATCACTCTTAAGGCTTTTCCATGTTGCTTTGGAAGGGTCCCAAACAAGATCCGCTTGTCCATGAGAGTAAGTGGCTGAGAAACTAGTCCTCCCTGCAAGCAGTTGCTCTTCCTCCAGGACCGCTCAGGTGATCGACCCTTTCTTCCTAAAAATGGTCAAGATATTGGTCAGACAGTTCYACAGCTGGTTTGGGGCAGCACAAGMAGTTTTGCAGCATCTGAGCTTCTCCACTGCTGGTGGAGCAAGCTGCGGTTGAAGGGTCCACCACATGAGCGCGGGGAGGCTGTGGGTGTAAGCAAGTGGGTACATGTGGTTTCCTATGTGAGTTTAGGCAGCAGGTCTGGAGCAGGGTGAAGGACACCCTTCCTGCCAGAGCAGCAGCACCTCGGACCTGAGCCACGGGTGCCAGCACCATGGGTGACTGTGGGTGCAGAGGAGGAAGCTGGGGGCATGTCAGCCGAGGAGGGTGCAGCAGGTCCCAAAGCTTGGCACAAGCTATGCTGTCAAATACGCAGGGTTTCTTTGCTGGGTTTATTTGGACAATGCGGGAGATGTGGTGACAGGTAGAACCAACTCCGCTTGCAGCTGGAGTTGAGCGTGCTCCTCAGGCTGGTCTTCACCCAACTGCAAGGGAGGCCCCTATTTTTCCATTATTTCCTGCTTCCTCATTTTGCCGCCRGCCATGTGGAAATGAGATTTATCTTAATGTATGAATCACAGCATGGTTGAGGTTGGAAGGAACATCTAGAGATCATCTAGTCTACCCCCCTTGCTCCAACAGGGTTACCCATAGCACGGGGCACCGGGTGGCATCCAGGTGGATTGGGAAGACCTCCAGAGAAGGAGACTCCACAGCCTCCCTGGGCAGCCTGTGCCAGGGCTCTGGCACCCTCACAGTGAAGCAGTTCCTCCTCACATGCAGATGGAACTGCCTGGGTTTCAACTTGTACCCACTGCCCCTTGTCCTGTCACTGGCCACCACTGAGAATTTGGCCCCATYCTCTTTATGTTCTCCCCTCAGGTATTGGTACGTATTGATCAGATCCCCTCTTATTCTTCTCTTCTCTAGACTGAAGAGGCCCAGCTCACTTAGTCTTCCCTCGCACGATAGATATTTGAGTCCCTTAACCATCTTTATAGCTCTGYACTGGACCCGCTCTAGAAGCTCCACGTCCTTCTTGTACTAGGGAGGACGTTGCCCTCCTCTGTGCACTGTAGGTGTTAGGGCTGCATTCTTGCCTTGTGAGCTGGTGGTATTTTTAAAAGCAAATTTTAAAATATTGCTCGTGAAGTTAGGCCAAGAGCTTCTTGCACAAGGCCTGGCTTGGTATTTCCAGTAGTTACATGGGAAGTCTTCTGTGACTGCTCAGGTTGTATTGGAAATACMTGAGTAACTTGCTGCCTGTAGCCCTCGTGTCTCAGAAGGAAACTGTTTTCACTGTTTTTTTGCTTACAGACAGCCACGAYGCCGTCTTGCGGTTTAACGGGGCTCCTACCAAGGGATTTCAAGAGGATGTGGGGGAAAAGACAACAGTCCGTCTTGTTAACTCCCAGGTGGGTCTAACAAATGCATGGTGAAGAGACTGAGCTCAGCAGAGCTCTGCTCATCCCCTCCATCTGCTGGGAACTGGGTGGCAGACTGGGCTGGCAACATCCACCTCTGCTCCTGGAAGCTGCTCTTCACCTACCACTAGGATTTCTTTAAAGTGAGATCGGTGAAAATAAGGGTTTCCGTGCAATTTCTCTTCTCCCTACCAGATATGTATAGCATGGGCCTCTGACCTCCCTTGTGAAGGGCAGAGCTTTTTCCCACCACTAAAATGTGTGCCGAGGTCACTGCGGGGAAATTGCCATGTGCTGGCTGGTCTGCATTATCGTGTTTGCCATTTACTGCAACTTGGGGCTTGGCCAAAATGCTCTTTCCAAGGTTATGAAGCCCCGTTGTGTGCTTGCTGCTGTGCTATGGGCATGCAGGGCACAAGAGGCCAAGCAAACTCAAGCGTCTCAAGAGGTGAGTTGGGGATGTGAGGGATGGATGTGAACACCCAAAGGTCTTCATTTGCTTTAAAAAAAAAAAAAAAAAAACCTCTGTTTTACACCACAAGCCCTGTTTCAGGCCCTGTGGATGACACAAGTTAAGTAACTGCAGATACCTGGCACTGTCTGCCATAGCCTGCACAAAGCCACGTGTATGAGCTCTTGGGTGTCCCCCTCCATCCAGGCCCTTGGAGCAGAGCACGGCAGAAAGCWCCTGGTAATGCCAGAAACCCCTTCCAAAGTGCAGTTTTCCCAAGCTCTTTGAGAGCTTTTCCCCGAGGTGAGGCACTCTGTGCTGATCCAGCTTGTGACTTCAGCAGGCTTTGAAGCACATCCTCAGTTCATAAGAGCCAAGTTCAGCAGTTGTTCTCCCAAGTTCTTCCCCTTGCCGCAGGGGCTGTGCTGCACATCACAGGGGGCTGCCATGGGGCAGAGCCTCCAAACAGAGCTGAAGGACAACTTGTGTTTGGGGTGGGAAGGCTGTAGGGTTCCTGGTTGGGTTGGCTGCCAAGGGAGGTGGAGGGTACTGAAACGGGTACCACGGATGGGCAGGCTGTGTTTAGTGCCCATGTGACTCATTCTTWTTTTGGAGTTGGCTTTTCTTATGTTGGAGGTGGTGACTGGGGGCAAAGAGGGGTGTATGTATTGGCTTTTCTTATGTTGGCTCCTATTATTGATCAAGCTGCTCCTAAAATGAAGAAAACAAGATATCCTGAATCGAACTTGTCAAAAACAGACGGTGTTCAATAGTATCCCTGTGGCTCGTGCAGGAGCCAAGGAGACCCAAGTTGCTTAGCAAATATTTTCATGTAACTTTATGTACTGAGCAAAACCAAACAGATCAGGGAGCGGTCCCCAGTTGCTGACCAGTCTCTAGCAAATGTTGGAATGGGGGGAAATGGCTTTAGTGGTGGTGAGACGTCTTCTGCATCTGTGTTCAAAGGGRAAGGTTAATAGACTGGTACTAGAAGAAGAAATTTGTGATTCTGTGTTTGAGGAGAATCTTGGTAGGAAGTTCAGGCCTGGAAGTTTGTCTAAATAAAGAAGTTCTTCAGCAATTGCTTTTGATCTTCTCTGGTACATCTGTGTTGCCTCTTTTCATGGCATTTTTTTCTTGCAGTCTAAAGCAAGACAGACTTTCCCTGGGACAGCGTTGGCATCCTGCAGGAGCAAGGCTGGGATCTGAGGGGCAGGCGAGGCAGCACCGCTGCGTAGCGCTGGGAGCCTCTCGGCAGGGCTCGGGAAGGAGCCTGGTATCTGGTTCCTCCAGCCCCACTTCGAGCCCATGGTGGCCCCATGGGGCGCATGCCTGGCCTGGCTGCCTTGCTATCTGGAGGAAGCAAGAGGAAACAGGGACACAGTGCAGGGAAAGGGGCCTCCGTTGGGATTACGGGACTGCAGGAGCACGTCTGATACAGGCCATGAACRCAGTGGGAAGGCAGGTGCTGCATTAGCAACGTGTTTGCTAAACAGTGAATTGTCTAAATACCCAGGTCTAACCAGGAAGCCCCTGAATTACTTACCTGATTCAGATCAGAACAGCTGGGAAAGACAAATGAGTGAGGTTGCCATCTGAATGGCATTTAACGGGTTGCTCTTAAGCAGTATAAATGGGCACTAATGGTATCCAGTGAGCCAGACTACTGGTAATTAAACCGATGCTACAAAGATCCACCCTATTTCTCGCTCCTCTGCTATGGGCAGCTCACAGGGTTCCTCTGCTAACTCAACATGCTTGCACTTGGTCTGCCTTTCCTTATAACGTTCCTTTCCTTGATGGCACATGCTCCATATCCCTTGAGGCCTCCTTTTGCATCAGCCCTTTTAGGTTTGTTTTATTTTATTTATTCCAGGAAAAATTCCTGGAAGGTTTCTAGCCTCTAAATAGAAACAAGGGAGTGCAGAGGAAACGCTGATGCTCTGGCTCTGTTTCCGTGCTCCGTGCCCCGCTGGCCGCCTGGCTCCCGCCGCACTTCCCGCATCCCACGAGCGCGTGGTTCACACCCCARACTGCAGCACGGAGGCAGATACTCGGCCAGTGACCCAGATACTTGAACTGCYGAGAGGAAATGAAGCCGTGCGGTCCCCGGGATAATCCTGTGGGATTGAGAGCAGATGCAAGGGGCGTTTGGCGCAGGGGACCGCGCGCATCCGGGCGGCCGCGTGCCATGGGGAGCAGGCACCGGCCCCCTGGGTGCTTAGGGATAAATTGCCTGGCTCTTAGATCCTAGGAGAAAAGCAGGATGAGCGGGAGTTGGTGTTTATGACAGTGCTTCTCTTMAGCAGATGTTTGCAAGCTGTGTTTGTACAGGCTGTGTTCATGGGAAGAGGTGACAGGGGACCAGCCCCGTCTCCCTTCGTTCTCGCTGGGTTTACTTTCTGCTGCAAACCAGAATTAGCCGGCGGTGTCAAGAGCCGTGCTGCTTGTGTCCAGGAGATACCTAAGGCATACAGGGTGTCTTTATCTTGTTTTATTTATTTTTTTTTCAAAATTATTTTTGTTATCTCATTTATTGTGGAGAGCTCATTGTGCTCGGGGGCTGGTGGGGCAGTTTCTATTGGCCACAGCTCTTGCCTGGGTGATCTGCTGTGATGCTGCCCCTGTGTCCCCGCTGCACCCATGGGCTCACGGCCCCTATGCTGGGCTTATTTGYGCACTGGGGCCAGCTGAGCGTCAGCAGCTAAATTTGGGGATGTTTTACTGCTCCTGCTTACCTGGCAACACACCAAACCTGTATGTGTGTATCTGTCGTTGCTGTTCAAGCTGGTGACCGTGGAGGAGCAGCAGTTCCTGAYGGACGCGCTCTACAACGCTGGGACCTTGATCGTCTGGGACCCGGCGCCGTACCACGCGCCCGTTGGGGAGGTAAGGCTGCGTCAGCACCGTCAAGTGAGGTTCACAYGGGGCGCCTGGCACCCCGCGTCCTGCCGACGCGCACAGGCACTCGTGTTAACACCACGGGCTGCCTCCCTGCCACAGCTGTACCCGTAAGTACCTCTGCAGACACTCACCATGGGAGTGTGTCCAACCTGCACCCCTCCAATGGCTGGGAACATGTCCCCAGTGCCACATTCCCAGGGCTCCCACCACAAAAAGGGCACCAAAAAGCTACTGCAAAACCACCCGGGAAGCCTAAGCTCCTCTTTCTACCTGTTGTCAGCAGATGCTGGGGTAGCTCAAGGCGCTAGTCAGACGTGAGAGACTCGATGGGTTCTGAAAGGAGTCGCAAAGCCTCTCAAGATCTCGCTGCGTGTGCCTCCTCCTGTCAGCTAGAGTGTCACATGTGGGTGGTGTGTCCCTCTGGAGTTGCCTCCGCTCTCTTGAGTGCACGGGGTGTTCTGTGGTTACTGATAAGCAGCAGAGGCTGATCCGGAGCACGCTGAGCTAGGAGGGAATGGGCCCAGCCCTGCCGTGGTTCCAGGCTCTCCCCGTGCCCGGGAGGTCTTGGCCAGTCCTCTCCCTGCACTGACATTGCATGTTTTCTCACCAGCACTTATCCTTGCATCCCGTTCCATGTCTCCAGGAGATGCAAGGTATTTGCACTCTGTTTAAGAGCGAGTTAAATGGGARGGGCCTATTTTTAGCATAGGGGGAAACCTCTAGAGGACTTCAAGAAAACATAAACCCTTGCTCAGTGTTTTTACTGAAAGTGGAAGTGTTGTGAGGTGCAAATTGGTTCAGCCGGTTCTGTAAGGCTGTTGTGATGAYGCCTGCATCTGAACAGGATCTGAACTACTGCAAGGGGCAAGGGCTCTGATGGCATATTAGGCAGACCGCAAAACACCTCCTGGGCTGGGCTGGGTGGGCTTGGGGATTGGTCTGTTATTTATTTGTTTTTGTGGTGCTGGTAAGTTTTCTACTCTTTCATCTTGCCGTGATTTCCTACTCTATCCCCGGCTGCAGTAGCTACATGGTCAGCCTGATCAGGCAACTCCGCTGGTTCAAATGTTATTTCCAGGTTTWATTTATTTATATTTTTAAGACCGAGCCATTGCTTGGTGCAGTTCACAGCACAGTTGCCCGCAATTGTGTCGRTGCAGCTGTGGGCTCTGGTTAGAGGGGAACCAGCTGCAGGACCGGCTGTGTGTTGCCTGGGGGAAATGTGGAAATGGGGCTGATATTTCTAACAAAATGACAGCAGTGGTTAAAACATATGTGAGACTGATCTCATTTTATGGTCCCTCGCTGCCCAGGAGGAGTTTTGGTTCCTCCTGCTCTCTTTGCCAAGGTGAGTCACCTTGCTAATTTGAAGAGCAGATATGGGAAGGAGAGAGGCACTAATGTTGGGGATACACAGAGCTGGACCTCCTCCTTGGAGGCAGCAGCAGCTTAGGTTGTCTTAAACACTCTTATATAATATATATTATGGGAAACAAAAGGCCTTGACTTTTTCTTTCTTTTTTTTTTCCAGTGGTACAGAAAACCAGACTACAAATTCTTTGAAAACTACAAGAAGTATCGCATGAAACATCCAGAGCAGCCCTTTTACATCCTGCATCCAAAAATGCAGTGGCAACTCTGGGATATTCTTCAGGAGAACTCCCTGGAGCACATTCAGCCGAATCCACCTTCCTCGGGAATGCTTGGTGAGACAATAACCCCGTGCCACTGCTTACCCAGTTTGCAGGAAGGCTGTGCCTGTTTTAAAGATAACCATGGGTTTATGTTGCTTGAAGCCAAAGAGCTTATCAAAGTTGCTTATGCAGTGCTTGTCTTATGCGAGAAATCAAGCTTCCTTTGTTAAAAGGAAACTCATTTGTTAAATTGCTGCTGTTAAAAGCAGCTCATTTGTGTTAAATTAAGCAGTTTGCAGCAGCCCTTGAAGGAGCAGTTGTAAACATGGTTTGGCTCCACGTGGAAGCATGAGAAACAGGCTGTGACCTCAAGCTGCTTCCTAGCACGTTTAGCTTCTGGAGGCAGAGCATTGTGCAAGGGGTGCTGAGGGGAAGGATGTGGCTCGTGTGGGCTCAGACCTTGTCAGGCAAAGAACTGCTTTGGATAAAACCAGTCAGGCAAAGCCTGCTGTGGGTAAAACCTGGGTGTTTACCTGCTGTGTATTTAGTTAAAGACATAATGGAGGGCTGGGGCTGAGCAGACGGAACAGTCMCCCTGAGAAGGTCAGTGCAGTCCCCCTTACTCAGCATGCTGATCTTGCTCATCCGCATGCTAAATTCAGCCGCCCCGAGACACGGCTCGTTTTACACTGTGCTGCTGCAAAGCTTTTCCTTCCTGCTGGAAGGCAAATCTCATYGTCAGCTAAATGAAGAGCAGAGAACTCCTTGGGACCAACAGGTAGCTGGAATGAGGGCATAGTGCTGTGGTCTTGTKCATGGGGTCTTGTTCAGACTTCAGCCCTTGCTCTACTCCTGTCTCGAGATACCTGCCAGAGGAGTGGACACACACATGGACRTGGGTGCAAACAGAGGAACTTCCTATTTCGGCCAACTAAACTTCTAGTTTTCTTCTTTGGTCTTACCTACCACCTCTTATCACCTTATCTTATCACCTGTTAAATCTTTCCTTGGATGTGTGCAAGACAATAGCATAACAGCACAGTCACTGACTTGAGGAAAATAATCACTGAGAAGTGAAGCAGKGGCTCAAAGGCAGAGCTCTGGCCCAGTACTCACAGCAGATTCCTCTGTGGCTTAACTTGGGGCCAATTTATGCCCTTGTGGAAACAAGTGACCACGATGGACACAAGGGAAGAAACCCAACTTCTGGCTTGCAACCCTGGGTTTCTTGGAAGGATGAGTGGAGAGGCAAGTAGTTATCTGAAAAAGTAGATGAAAATGTTTTTAAAATGTGCCTTAGTTTAACAAGTGGCCTGAAAAATAGGTTTCAGTCATGTCTTGTGAATTGGGTGTTCCTGAAGTYTCTGAGATGGTGCATGAATTTTAAAGAGCTATTTTATGTTGGTTCTGTTTCCCTGTCATGTTCTTGGTAGTTCTTGCGCCCTGGTTAAGCAGGCAGTAAATATTGCCTCTTTCTGTGAACTTTCTGGCCACAGTTGTGTGTGACRTGGGCTCCGCAGTGGTTAGTGTGACTCTTGGAAGACACAGGAGGGCAGCACTGCTCTGTCCCGGGGAATCTGGATGAGCTTGAAGAGCAGCTTAATGCCTATGTGCATTTATATCAAGACCATTTCCAAGCATCGTCGCTTTTGTGTCTTCTGTATTAGCTGTGGGCAAATGGGAACAGATGAAGGTCTCGTTTCTGCTTATCCGAGCAGATCTGAGGTGGGCAATTAGCATCAGCTAATGTAGCCTACAACTGGCAGATGCCCAAGTCTCCATGAAGGTCTTGGAAGATGGCAGCAGTCTCAAATGTTGGCCTTTAGCAGTGGCTGTCTCTGTAAACTTCCTGCTTTACTCAGACTGATCATAGGCTTTGCAAGAGGATGTTGAGCAAATAGCCCCATCAGACTCACTATTTTCTTTCTGTCTGGTCTGAACTTTCGGAAAGGAAGCCTTTCTCATTGGGCTTGGACCCTTCTTGCTTGAATGTCTTGTCCCAGCTAGGTGTAGCTAGTTCTGCGGGTTTAACTCTGCGTGTCCATTTTCCTTCCCTCCGTAGGCATTGTCATCATGATGTCCCTCTGCGACCAAGTGCACGTGTATGAATTCCTCCCCTCCAAGCGGCAGACGGACATCTGCCACTACTACCAGAAGTTCCACGACCGTGCCTGCACCATGGGGGCCTACCACCCGCTGCTCTTCGAGAAAAACCTGGTGAAGCACATCAACCAGGGCACGGACGAGGACATCTACACCCACGGCAAAGTCACCTTGCCCGGCTTCCGAAATGTACATTGTTAACAAATCACTCTGTGCTGTGGTTAGGCCTTTGGTTTTTTTTTTTCCTTTTTTAAGCACTTTTTAAATCAGGGTTGTCGAATTTATTAGGTCTCAACACTGGTGAGTTTTGACAGCTCTTCCATATTGCAACACCTGCTCTTAAGACTTCTGTTGCATGCAATCCTTGGACTTTAGGCCCTGTAAGGCGTTGCGGTACGTCCGTTTGGGGGGTTGTGGGAGCCACTGCAGTAGGTTACTCCTGGAGGAGCCAGGCTCACGTGGCAGATGGATGTCACCATCTCAACCAAGGAGGGTGAACACGAAACCCAGGAGACGCTTTCTAAGCAGCRGTCACCCCATTCTGGATCAAATACTGATGCAGGTCAGGCTGCTTCAAAGGGATTATGACAAATGACAACCTGGTCCACTTAAGAACAAGAAAAAAAAAAAAAGCTTAAAAACTTGATCCTGGAGGTGTTTGGAGCAGGGCCGACTTATGGAAACACTGTCAAGGCTGGGTACTGATAAGCTAAACTCTTAGTCCAAAATACTTGATTTTATAAACAGGTAGAGCAACTGTGGCAACTTTCTTTCCAATGTTAAGACCTTCTGGAATCATGCTGGTAGCTTTAGCAAGTGGAGGGGAAGGCAATTCACAAACAGTGATTCGTGTGAGATATTTTAAAACTTTTTACTTTGTTTTTTTTTAAATCATATAAAATAAATTTATGTGAACATTTACTTTTCCATTGGAGTGTTCTGCTTGGTAGGGCCCATTTTTGAAACATTTTGGGGAGACATTCCCCAAATGGGGATGTCTGTTTTGTGCCCAAAAGGCACAATGGGAGCCTAAGGCAAGCTGGTGCCCCAGTGCCACTGTACAGCACCTTGGGGCCACYCTGGTGCTGTGGTGGAAGCAGCCCCTCCATGGGCTCCATGCACATGTGAGGAGCATGTGCATCCTCAGCTGACCTGCTGCATTTTGTCATTGTCTACAAAAGCTCTTCAGTTTTGGGTAAATCCTGTGAAGTTGTTGGCCCATTTTGGCCTTGCTGAAACTACTGCTTGAACCCCAAGAGACTCGTGACAGGCTTGCACCGGAGCAAGCAGCGTTGGAGCTGGAGCTCCTCATGTTCCCAACTCTAAGAGACAGCAGCTCTTTGCCCATGTGGTGGTGGGACCACRGCTCTCCTGTGAGCTTCCACCTGCAGCCACCCCATCTCACAAGGAGAGCAAGCCCTAAGACCACCTTTCTGCACGCTCTTTCTCAGTTATGTGGTCAGGTAGTGCTGCCCTGGGCACGACATGTGCAACGTGAAGCTAGGAATCTTGGCCAGGCCCAGTGCTTGATCAGCTGGTGCTCTAAATAGAGCTTTTACAGGAATTAGGGCAGAGCTTAAAATAGACCAGTGATAGCCCTTGTTTTGTTTGCTGGCTGCATAGATACAGATCTCGTATAAGGAAGTATCTCGTATAAGTGCAAGTCGAGTGTGGTATTCAGAAGAGCCAAGTTTAAGTTGCTGGGCAATAACAGGCCCTTACATAAGTTTTGTGCCTCCTGAAGTCTCTCCTGAAACTGCTTCTGATGTGATGTTTTCTCTCCATGTATCATGCGGCCGTTTCCACATAGCCATTTGAAGCACCAAGTCCMCAAAATACGTTCCACAACATTGTGTGGAGGAGGCGGGGAAAGGCTGGCAAGGCTGGAGATGTGGGAATGAGAGCATGGTGCCTTTCTTTGATGCAGAAGAAGACTATTAAGAATTACTAAAGTCTCCTGACAGTCATCTGAATAAAAGGGAGAAACAGAAAGGGAAGAGCGTCTGGGACACTGCAGCAGCACTACTGAGGTGTCCCAACTTGGGTTTTAAACTTGATTTTATCCAGTATTGTACCCCGTTGACCAGCTCTACTTGCTCATGCACAGCAAGGCTGTTGCAGGAAGACATGAGCTCAACCAGGAAACATTTTYGAGATGTCTCCTCATGGGGACATGCAGGTGGCCTGGCTCGCACRTGTGAAAGCCTTGCAGATTCAGATKTTAAAAGATTACTCAAAAGAAAAAGCTGATACTGTAAAACTAGTGATGGTTCYTGGAGAAAATTGCAGCATTTTAGAAAGCTTTGGACCATTCAATGCCTTTATTTATTTACTTATTAATAAGGCAGTGGAAACTATACTGTGATGCTAAGATATAAAATGAAAAGATTTCTCCCTCTTAATGAATAAACCCACTTTACAAGAAAACAACAGTCTTCAATATACCCACATGCAATAAAGAGCTGTGATTATCCAGGTTGAACACTGCACCTGCAGCCCTTTCTTCCTCTTTGCTTTGGGTTTATTAGGGAATGGTGGCCACATGTGCTCGGGTTTGATCTTGTAGCAGCCACAGCTGAAGAGAGGAGGTAAGAGCAGCTGTTGGAGGGCTTCTGTCTGCTATGGAAAATATATAGGCCTTCCAAAAAAAAAAAAAAAATCAGAAAAAAGAAAAAAAAGAGAGAGTGTGTCTCGTTACAGGTAGAGTAATGTTGGGCTGTGTTTTCTTTGAGGGAGGGTTTTCATCATCAGGAGTGGCAAAATTGTTTTTCTGTTTGTTTTTTTTTACAGAAGAGGTGGGAAAACAGGTGTATATAAGGTGTGTATGCATGAACTGAGGGGGGTCTTGGCTTCCTAAGAAGGATATAATGTCCAGGTGAGCACATGGAGGGTGGCCCAAGGCGGGAAGGAGCCTTGGGAGACGCTGGGCAGCACTGAGTTGGCAGTGGCCGTGCAGGTCTGAGGTGCCCTGTGTGAATGAGCCCGTTGGGGCCTGTCAAGGCTGTGGCCATGTCTGACGTGTCTGTGGTGAGGAGCAGCCCCCTCGGCCCCAAACATGGGCCTCTTCCGAAGGCAGCGCTTGGCAGGGGCAGGATGGTCTAGTTTGTGGCTTGTTTTTGACCCGCAGATGGAGAGAAACAGGTAAGTGACCCTCTGGGGTCTGTAGGGAAATGGTTGCTGGTTTGGAGCTAAAGAGGCCTTGGAAAAGGGAGACCTGTCTGGAGRGTCTGTCCTGGAGCTTCTCCTACACTTAAGACTCTGTTATTAGACTTCATTGAACGTACAAWGAATCGGGGGAAAAATGAAGTAACAAAAACCTTCAAAATCTCTGCTTTGTTGTGGGGTGGAGGGTTGCGTGRGTGTTTGCAAAGATGGAAGAGCGAACAGGGAAAAACTACCCCGAGGAATGGTCTGAAAACAACGTACATTTGATGCAAATAGCTCTGTGGAAGCCAAGGAAGCTTCAGTCCTGTAACAGTCGTGATGCTAAAGTCTTCAGTTGTGTTCATTTCCTGAGGAACCTTTGGTACGTTAGCCAGCRCATGGTGACAAGCAGATGCATCTACCTCCAGCAGCTGCTTTTAAGCTTGAGAGTCCTGGAGCTGACAGAAAACCCCCACTCTACTGCTAAGGAGACACTGAGAGCGGTTTCCATGTGCTATAATAATGGGTATAGGAGAAGGGYGTGAGGGAAGCAGCAGAGGGGCTTGTCCGAAGGCCCTTCCAGGAGGCAGCTCTGTTTTAAGCCCAGTTGGTTGTTAGAGAATTTTGCAGATATTTTAGAAACATCCCGTCAATCAGTTGGAACATCTACTTCAAACCCCAGTTTTGTAAATCAAGAAAAACCCCTTCTGGTTTGGTGCTATTTGTATAGGCCTCATGAATTGGGACTCGAGCAAATTTAAGGAAGTGGATGGAAGGTATTTGACATAGCTTACTTAGAACTGAGACATTCAAAGCTGTCTGAACAAGAAACATCTTTATCTTATCAAACAGGAGTGTTGTGCCAGATAGTTTGGGTGTGCCAGGTTAATTTTGATCTGTATTCTAGAGAAGCTTTTTTTTTCCTCATTTATCTTAGTTAAGAGCTCTAACTGACATAAATAGGTACAGTAGTCTCTTATCTGTACTTTTCATAATGCAGACACTAGACTTTACTTGCAGAGAAGGCTCGGTGGGTGACTTTGGCAGTGAGATAGTGATTTAGCAGTCTTGTTCTTGAGTGGGATGCAGTTATGCAGTTACGGATATGTGAATCCCAGAGCACGCGTGAGGTGCATGTTCAGCTGGTCTCCATCTCTGTGACGGTTCATGGTCTCCATCCACTGACTTTGGGCATGTGGAGAGCTTTTGCTGTCCATTGATTCAAAGACTTGAGTACATTTTGAAGCTTGAGTTCTCCTAGACTTTTATTTATATTTTAACCCTTAATTATCTACATTGTCCTACGATGGGAGGCCTGAATTCATCAACAGTTTCCCTATAACATTAGTTGTCCATAAATCTGTCTGAAAAAGAGGCAATACAAGACTCTGATCTAACCAGGATGTACTAGTTATCCCTTCATTTGGATCTTGACATATATATATTTTTTCTGCATTTGAGCTGGACATATTGGTTTAGCTCAAACGTGGAGACTTTAGACTGGATTATAGCAGCAAAGGGCCACGAGCGGAGACCTCATCTTTGTCAAGCATGGGTGTTGAGAGGTTATTATAGGTTGGTCTTATCATGTGCAATGGAAAAAAAGATTGTGAAACCTTCTGCTGAGATATATGAGATCTCAGTGTCTTTCACACAATTATTAAACTCAAAAATTTTTCTCATGGGCTATTTATAGACTAATAGATTTTGGCTCCTACAAGACCCAGTGTGACCTTGTCTATAGAGCAGGCCTGAGAATGTCACCCAGGGATACTAGCTGGGAAAGCAATTCTTTCTGTCTTTTTTTAATTTTTTTTTCTACTCAAATGAAAAGCAAACTAAGGAGGCAGGATCCTGAACTGACTTAATATAGCTTCTTAATAAAATGTGCTTGCATTGACCGTGTTGATACCAAGGGAGATATTCAAAGCCTTCAGGCACAGCTATGTACATGTGTGGGTTGTGCCTGGGCAGAGCAGGAAATGCCARTGCCCCTCAAGCTGGGCATCTTGAAAACCAGCCTGTTAGGTTAGCTCCTGAACGTGGATTTCCACCTACTCTTCTCCAGCTGATGCGCTCTAAAAAGTTAGAATAAAAAAAAAAAAAGCATCCTCCCAGAAGAAGAACAGCTTATTTTGGAGAAGTTGATTTTCCTGCCTGACCTACTCTGTATATAGAGATTTCCTCCTTTGTTTCTGACATGCAGAAAAACTTGCAGCGTGGTTGGATTTGAGGTTTTGAAGCTTCAGGAGGGAAGTTAAATTTGACGTCTGCTTGGTGTAGTGCGTGTGCACCTGGAAGCACCTTGCCTCTGTGCAGGCAGGAGAGGCTTCAGTGGGGCTAGAGTTGCTTCCCCACCACTGTAGTATATGCCCTTCGACCAGCTCCATGCACCTATGACCACAAGAAATTCCCTTGGTGAAGCCTTCCTTGCCAAGAGCTCCTCCAGAAACAGAGGGAGCAAGGTTTTCAGAATTGGAAAGAGTTGTTCTAGCTCACCAACCTGGTGAGAGAAGGCAAGAGAAGAATCGAAAATGTCTCTCTTATCAAGAAAACTCAAGCCAGAACGAAGTAGTACATCTAAAACTAAAAGGGAGAGTGGGGGGAGTAAGGGCTGTCTGCTGCCAAGAGCATGTCTCTTCATTGACAATTCCCTTAGTGTCCAGTAGGGAAAATGTAAGCATGACCTGCAAAGGAAGGAAGGAGGAATCAGCTTGTTTAGGTTTTGGTGATTAAAAATCGTTCTGTTTCTCATGAGCAGTCCTTCCACTTTCATAGACTCCTGCTTTCCCATGCATTTGTATGTGTTATGATTGGTTCTGTGCTAGGTTCACGGGTCTGGTTATGATATGACTTGGTAAATGGCAGTGGGATTTACAGCCTGGCATGGTCTTTGAACAAAGTGAAGGGGTGTTTGAGTTATGCTATCTGTGTTTAGCTTGCACCTGGTTTTTATCTTCCAAATCTTCTAATGGAGGAGACATTCCTGCTGGGATCGATGGAGACAGCCATCCACAGTCAAGCTGGGCAAAAATAAGCAAGACGAAACAAGAGATCCTGGCCTTATAGAAGACCTGCTGAAATGCCTCAAGTTACTTATTATATTTGGCTTGTGTAGGTGTGCAAGATAGCATCTTCTTCCTCCATGTGTGAGTCACTCCAGTTTGATGTAAATCACTTGCTAAAACCGAGCAGTTTCCCAAGCTAGAGCCAACTAATTGTTCCCGCTTGGTGAATGAGTTATTTTGAAATGACCACAACAGATGTTTAAAAAAGGAAGAGGGGAAAAAAAACAAATGCAGAGCAGGGTTGAGGTGAGGATTTAGCAGAAGGAGCTGTGGTTGGAGAGGAGACCTTAAGAATAGGTCCTGTATCCCCTGATCTGTGACATCAGCTGGTTTCTTAATTATTCCTACAGCCTGATATAGCTGAGGTGTGAATCCTTATTCAGTCAACACTGCACATGGGGATGGTTGAGCTGGCCCAAATGCAGCCAAGGGTTTAAGAAAGTATTCTGCAATATTGCTTTCACTGGGACCCGGTCCATTGTTATTGGCAACTATCTGTGTGGATCTATTCCATGCTCTTATCATAAAATGGAATTGTTTGCCCTTTGAATGTTCTGGGTTTGTATCTTATTTTTACACTTTTACTACCTCCTGAAAATCTTGCCGGGTTGTTTATGCACTTAGGACTGCGTAACTGTGTTGGCTGATAATTCAGTGGGTGTAATCAGATSCTCTAATCGTTCCTCCCGTGTTGCATTCCTCTGCAACTGTGTTTTCCTTTTGGGATCACAGCAACTATTGCTAGAATACTTTGTGGCTGGCACTTGCTGTGTTTTTAGCACATTAAGATCACAAGTGTGACATTTGAATGAACCCTAATCACTTGATCTTTTTTCCCAACGTCTTTGCCTTCAAAAGCACTTCAGGCTTTAATCTCATAGCTGGGAAATTGTTTTGCAAGGGCTCATTAAGTGTGAGCAGCAGGCTTTGATTTCCTTGATGAGAAGATAGCAACCGTGTGTGGTGTTGGGGCTGTCTGACCAAAAGCAATGGAGAAATCCCATCTTTTGGCAGCATCAGAAGGGATGTGGCRAGGGCACCACCATTAGGACATAGCAACTGGCATCCTTTGGGCTTGTTATKATCTCTGTTTTATTTCCTTAATTATAGCTGCAGTTTAGAGTGCTGGAGACTTGCAGCTGGGTCAAGCTGTTGTGCCCTTTCCTTAAGGAGACCATTTTGGGGAAGTGGCATCCMAATGTCAATGTCTCTTTTAACAAGACAGTTAATGAGGATGCAGTTTGGCGGTGGTCACTTACTCTGGTGACGTTGGGCTGTTCACCCAGTGATCCTGCTTGCTCGA
This sequence comes from Nothoprocta perdicaria, assembly GCF_003342845.1. Lineage (NCBI taxonomy): Eukaryota > Metazoa > Chordata > Aves > Tinamiformes > Tinamidae > Nothoprocta > Nothoprocta perdicaria. The sequence goes on along the minus strand of NW_020455390.1, from coordinate 40,692 downwards.
GRCCAGGTTGCAGATGGTTCAACACAACGTGGTGTTGCCTGTGAACTGAACCGCATCCATCCAAAGCTATGGCCAGCAGCAAGAGCTGCACAAAAGCAGTGTGGTTGTCACAGAGGCCATGGTCCTGCCTTCACTTCTGCCTGCTGCCAACTGTGTTCTTCTATTTCAGTTGCCATTCTCTGTCCTAGTGAAAATTTTGAACTTAGATTTCTGAAAGTGTGTAGATTCAGGAGCCGTTTGGTTCAGTTTTGAGGCTCGTGGTTTGCTGATGATATTAATGAAGCTAAAGATTTTCGATGAGCATAAAGGGATCATTTGATAGACATTTCTTACAGTGTTCACAATCAAGTGTACACCTGGGAAATAGCTTAATTCTTTCCTGCAAAATATGGATAATCCAATCRAAGTTGTATCAGAGGCAGGAGCACGTAGGAATCTTTATGCTGGTATAAAGMAAGTTGTGCAACGAGGGATGGAGCTCACGAACACCCAAGGGAAGGTAATGAGAGTGTGACTCTCTCCTAGGCACAACTGAGGTTTTGGGTTGGGTTTGCACCCTTTCCAGAATGAGAGGCTTTGTATTCTTTTCCTGAAATTAGTCAGAAACCCTCAGTCACCCTAGCTGATGGTCACTTGAAGAACAGCAATGCAAATTCTGCAACRATGGGTGGGAAGAAATGAGTCACGAGCGATGGAGGGAGCTTACCAGTATTGCAATCCTTTAGAAACGTCGGGAAAACACATTAGTTGTGGGAAACTGCCTTGCTCCCTTGTGGCGAGTAAAACAAGATCTCAGCTTCCTTGTACATTGCGATCAAACCACCCCTTGGTTAATACTTTCCACATGATTTCTCCACAGAACTTCCACTTTCCCTCTGGCAACTGGAAAATCCTGGTAATACAGATAGACACAGAGAAGTTTTCGCTTCCTACCATCTTGGTGAGAAATGTCATGGCCAGTTTTAACGTTGATGCAAACATGTTCCTTTTATTGACATTGTATTAAAATTGCCATCCATGTGGAGAGCAGAGCTAGCTGCTGCTTAAAGATTTGTCCATGGGGTTCATAAAACCAGCAGCATTAGCAGGAGAGCTGAGCAGGCCTCTAACCCTGTGTGTTTGGAAGAGCCTCCTCCTCTAAGGAGGAGGAGGTTGGGAGGCTGCAGCCTCTTCACTTGGCTTGCGTGAGCCCTATGGGGAGRACGTGAAGTGCTCCCCAGCTGAGCAGGTTCCCCAACTTGTAGGTGACTGGAAGGAAACTTGGTAAAGCCTGTGAAAGGCGAGATTGTCAGTGCCCCTGAGCTCGAATATTTGCAAAGCTTTCTACAATACAAATATTTTTTAATATGAATTTGAGGTTGGACTAGATGCCCTCTAGAGGTCCTTTCCAACCTTAAGGATTCTATGAATAAAAATGTAGAGCCTCAGGCATTGCAAATTGCTCGTCTTGGCCCCAAGATGAGGGCCAAGTTTTGATAGTGGATGATAGAAGTGGATGATAGAAGACTAATGTTAGGTGAGCAAATCTGGAGGACTAGTAATAACTCAAGTTGGAGTGCGTGCAGGGAAGAAGGAATTTGCTTTCACATGTTGTCAAGCTGCCTTCTGTGAGCAAACAGAACCAGACTGGTAACTACATGTTATTTGCAGAGACTGAATGGTTGTTTGACTACTTTGTGCAAAAGAGAGGCAGTTGCAGCATGTCCTGGGTATTTTTGGTAAAGATGGGGGCGTAGATAGGCTGGACCTCATTTACCAAAAGCGAGTTTGTGCCAGTTGAGTTGCATGGCCGTGTTTCTGCAGGACATCCACCRAGGATGTAGGTGCTGCAGGTGTCCTGGCCTGGAGAGACTTGCAGTGTCACAAAGGGGCAAGAAGAAAATCAAATACCTATGTGAAAACAGAGGCCAAGAAGGACAAAGCTAGAAATGCTTTCAAGGGTGTTTCAGAGGCTTGGCCCAAGAGCACTGCTTTTTTGCACCATATCCTCCAAGGCCTGCAGTCCACAGGAGGAAATAGCCATATACCCCATGTAGAAGAGGAGTAACATGGGCCACTCTAGCAACTYGAGTAAACAGTGATCACTGAAAACGATCACCATAAAATCTCTCCCCTGGGACTCTGCTGTGTGAAAATAACCGGTGAGTCCATCCTTACCAGGCTGTTGGACAACTGCTGCAGCCTGAATTGCTCCCACTTTCATGACTACACGCCTGGCTATGAGTCCATGCTGACGTTTTTTCTACATCCCTTTTCTTTTATCTTTCTCTCAAAACTTTGCAAAATGTTTGGTTGGTTTGTGCCTACAGATAAGGTGCACCAGCTTCAGCTGAATCCCATTTAGTAGCTGTTCTTGGCTTGATGTTTGGAGTTGAGCTTGGTGGATGGATCTGCAAGGTTTCAAACTTGGGTGCTTACACAATGAAGCAGACTCATTCCAGTCTACATAGCATAAGGTCAAGATGCTCTGTAGCATCTGTAGAGCCCAGGAACAGGTCTAAAGCTCTTTTAGGGTCCCGTCCAACAGAAGTGTTCTTGAAGATGGGTAGGTGTAGGTGGGTAGGTGCTGAGGAGCAGGAAGCGCTCAGGGTCAGGCAGYGGGGGTATCAAGAGAGTTAGTAAGTGCAATACATTTTATTAMTTGAACCTGGTGATGCTGCTGTGCTTGAGTGATTGCTGCTTCCCTGTCCTTTCTTGAGGAATTGGCCAGTGGGCTCTAAAAAGAGCAATTTTTGACCAGCTCTTTCCCTTCTTGTTGTACACCAATCTGAATATGTTTTGATGTATAACCACTGAGTAAATTGGGCTCCACGCTCCCACGAGCCCGGGTTGACTGTAACGTGTTGTTGTGCTTACATGAAGCAGAGAGACAGACGTAGAAAACAGATCTGCTTGGGGCTGTTTGCTTTCCTCTCGTGCCAGTTTAGCTTGTCCCTCAATCCCATTCTCATCCTGGCACCCAAGTGCTGTGCAAAATGTCTTTGGGGCTCTCCCAGGGGGTTATTGAGGATTGCCTCTGCATGGAGATAACTTCTTTCAAAGCTACATAGTTTTTCTTTTTCCTGATCACAAAAAAAAAAAAAAAAAAAAAAAAAGGAAAGAAAAGAAAATTTGAAAAATTCTTTTCAAATTCTTTCAAGTTCTTTTCCTTTTTCTTTTTCTTTTTTTTAACCTTTATGTCTTTGGAAGTGCCAAGCAGCAGATAAGAAAAGGCTAAATCCTTATCTGCCTGTTGAACATCCCACAATGCTACTTGTTTTGCTGGCGATAGCAATATCAGTCTCAAATCCTGTTTTGGGGAGTTAAAGCTGCTTACAGAAGACAGGGCTGCATGTGCATTTAGATAATTCACTAACTGTTCTGGGTACTTGTTCTGGGCACATCTGTGGTCTTAAGATGTTCCTTCAGTGGAGCAGTGTTTGAGTTGATATCAATGCTTCATTTTGCGGACATTTCAGATAAACTGTCATGAAATGATCAGCACACTTATTGACAGTCATTGCCAAAAGCAAATTTGCTTTCTGAGCACCCAAATGGCAAGCATGTGGGGCCCCGTGACTGCACGTCGGGATGGAGGACACTGCTCTCCTGTCCGAGATCTCCTCCTAGGATCCTGGTGTGTGATCCGGGGCTGCAGACCCACCTAGCCTCACATTTTATCATCTTGCATGTAACCAAATGTCCTCGAAATACCTTTACAGGGTCGCTGGACTGCGGGCTAAGCGCATTTTCTGCTGAAGTGGCTTGTGCATGGCAATGTTCCCATCGCTCCTGCAAGAACCAAACCTCTGGAGCTTGCAATTACTACCTTGCAGCTGGTGTCTGTGGCCTCCTTGAAGCTCCATGACGTTGCCTGCTCCATAACAGCCACTGCCAAACTCAATTTCATTCCTAGCTAATTTAATGCTAGCAGTAGACAGACAAGTGAGTCTCCTTCTCAAAGTCTATTTTTGTTGCCGTTACTACCAGTGCTGCTGCATACCAATGATGTAAATTTATTTTTTGCCTAGGCTTTGCCAGGCTGTTTGCTTTAGAAGAGAATTGAAGACTCTCGCGTGTTTAAATAGGCTTAGAAGCTTCTTTGAATGACACTATTTTACAAATATTCCTCCTGGAGTAGGTTGCCTCCCATCAATCTCATTTCTCCAATTGCTATTCCCCCTGCTATTACTGCTGCAAARCACACTCCGACTTCCTCTATTCAAACAATATGTTATGTAGGAAAACATGGAAAAAAGAAGTGCTGTTTAGACATAAGAAATAAGGGTAGCAATGTATATTAATCTTTTATTAATAGCTGCATGACACTGCTTTTTTCTGCACTGCATTGCTCTAGTTCCAGGCCACTCGCCACAGAGGATTTCAACGTGACGTTTGCCTCCGCTCACAAGCCCCAGTGTTAATGTCCCGCTGGAACAGAAACGTCAACAGAGATTTTCCACAGGGTCGGAGTGCCAATTTCCCACAGCCTGCTGTGGGAGCCAGGTAGCCGTGCTAGAAATTAAGAGCATTAGGAACCCATCTCMAACGAATTCCTCATCATTAATTACTCTGAACTTTGTTGTTGTTTGCTTCTCAGAATATGACTTTTCATGCAGTCCTGAAATTCCCATCTCTTACCTTCTCATGCTTTCACTAGCATTGAGCTGACAGAGTTCTGGTGCTTTCCTGCTTCACTAATAATTTCTGCTGGAAAATAAACATCCATCACAAGCTAGGTGCTATTTAACACCTCAAAGATGTGTCCCAAAGCCAAATTTGTATAGCGTAAGAAGGGGGAGCAGATCCTCAGATATACAGGAATCACACAAGAAGTCACAGAGCTGTGACATCAGTTCARTGTAGGAATACATGGTGAATCCAAGCAAGCCACATCAGAGGCAATTTCAAGAAAAGGAGCTGATGAATCAAAAAACTCCTGGTGTTCTCAAAAATAGCCAATTTATTTATTTATAATTTATTTTCTGACCTCTGTGAGTGGCTTATGCGCCTGTTACAGATGCTATTCCCTGAATGCGGGTGCAGAGGAGGTCGGGGTGGCTGGAGCTGGGGCTCCCGGTCACCTTCTTGCACTTTAGAAGCACCCAAAAACATCTATGAAACCATTGCACATGTAAAGAACATGGAGTTGGTAAGATAGATAGGGCTACATCTTACAGTCTAAGTAATCTCTACCCTGTATGGAGGACTTAATTCCCTGGAGCAGTCCTGGAAAAACATGCACAGGCTGGATAATGCCATTTCTTATTAGAATTTGAATTATTTTATGGAAAAAAAAAATCTGCCTGGGAATTCCAGCTGTGGTGAAGGCCCCTGTTTGCTGAGGTGACCTGGGACCCTGGGGAGCTGGAGCTGTGAGAAATAATTGCTGTTCTTTTTCCTTGACCTGAGCACCAAACTAGACACGTGGAAGAGAGAAAAACAGAAACAAGGGAAATTAAAAGAAGCAATTTTTGCACATGGGGGGAAAAAAGGCAGTTTCAGCAGTACTATTTCAGAAATACTGGGGGTGGGTAAAGTGCTAAAATTTAGATGGGGCATTTTGCTTGCTTGCAAATCTATCCCTATATTCATCTTGGGGCAGCTTTTCTTATTCAGTAGCCCAAGGGCTTGGACACGATGCCCCTTTTGCACCCGCTGCTGCCTTGTGCCCCTTGGCGCTCTGGTGGGACATGACACCTTCTGCCAGGCTCTGCTGGTGGGATGTGGCAGTTCCGTCCCCTCCGACCTTCTGTTTGCGCTTTGGGCTGCCTGACCATGTCCGGGAACAGGACTAAAGATTTTTGGGTCAGGCTTCTTGGAAAGCTCTGTGAAATCTTTTCCAATGTAAGTGCTGGGCACTGCTGAAGTGCAACTGTTGGTGGTGGTTGATTTGTCCAGCAATCCACCTGCATCACCCAAAGGGCCATCAAGGGCCTTCAATGTTGTTTGGATAGTGTGTCCTGGGCAGATGACTGCGTGTGCCTGGCTGGAGGAAGGAGAGGAATTACTCCGGGAATTACTCACTGCCATTTTCCTGTAAGGGCCGAGGCAAAGAACAAACCCGGCCCGGCGGATTTCCTCTCGGCGGAGCACCGGGCTGGCSCAGGTTTGTTTCTCTGTGACCATGGCTTGCTTTCTGTTTCGTGCCAAATTACACTGAGCTGTTTACCAGCTTTTAATTCGGGTTAAAAAAAAAAGGTAGGAGAGAGGTAGGAGAGGGTCCAGATCCACCTGGATGGAGGATCCATCCGGGCAGGAGGAGCAACCAGCCCGTCTCCTTCTGCAACATCAGCAGCGACTTTTCTTCTCCTTTAGCCCCTACCTTATCCACGTTATGGGAGCGTTCACAGCTGCAGGTGACTCTCTTATCAGTCATCTCTGTGCAATTGCTTAAGCCACAGGAAATTTCTCATTACCGTGTCAGGTTCTCCTATTTGTCTAACCTTCACTTGCCCCTTGCCTGCAGGCATGTACTGTACAAGCAAACTTTATTTTATCTACACTCTGGATCAGTAATTTTTGAACATTTACTGGAGGGAGAGTGGAAGGGGAAGCCTGGACACAGAATCTATTTAGGATTATGGGGAAATTGGAGAAAAATGATGGCAGCATCAGCATTTCCAAAACACCAGGGATGTTGATGTTGAACTTAGTTATCTAAATGACTCCTCTCTGTTTTTTCCTGTTTGTAACATGAAAACCTGTCAGGTGGAAAGAAAAGGCTGCGTGAAAACAGGGACACGGGGAGGAGAGAAAGGTAGGTGGGCACTGTGTATGTGCCCGAGCTACGGGTTAACTTATTTATCATTTTCTGCACTTTTTTTGTTTTACCTCTGTGAGCAGCAGAATTATTTTTGCAAGCTTGCTAAGGAATAGATCTCATCTTATTCCTCTCTGTCCATCCCTGCTCTCTGCCCTTGACTCACCTGTGAGCTGATTTTTGGATCCAGATTTATCTCAGGAAGAATTAGCAATCTCCTTTCCTTTTCTGGGAGATTTTTATGAAAAGAGGTGGCTGAACAGAGATTTTGTCAGCGTTGTCTAATTTGAGATGCTTCTGTCTTCTTTCTGGAGTATAMGGGACCTCTGAAGTGTGTGGTAAAGGTTTATAGATATTGGCTTTTTAGTGGTCGGTACTGAATATAGAAGCCTAAATATTGATGACTTCTAAAAYGCTACCTCTTACCAATGCAAACTAAATGGCATTTAGAAAACAAACCAAAATTCTAAAAACTTAACCTCAGTATTAAAATTTGATGATGAATTCAAAGGCTGTGTTGGCCTTGGACAAACGCAGCTTAATTTGTGTCCATCTGTCAAGTTAAAACATGAATTAAGCAAGCATCTCAAAGGAAAATGCCTTTGCAAGGTTTGCAAGGAAGTGAATATGGTGAATCCTTTAAAAGCCCACGGGGATCTTAAGGATGGCCCCTGATTTTGGAACTGCCTCTATTGGTTTAAGTGGGSTTGTACATGTCCATATATCTATGCATGTCTACCTATCTGTACCTGTCTTTGCAGGGGGGAGATTCTGGTCGTGCAAATCTGTGTGTAGGGCAAGTTCCTAGGTGGGGATTCAGCCAGGACTTAGGCTAATGTCAATGGCATGACCAAATTTATCATTGCATTCTGTAATAATGGCATTTATCRGTTAGTGCAAGTAGCTCAGGGCTTCCATCATTCCCCTGAGCACAAGAATTTACAGATTATAGTTCTGGGTATGGTTTACACTGCACTTGGGCCTATGAACAAGACTTAGCACTGTGATCATCACAGTGGAGCACCAGCAGCTGTCCATCTGCTTGGGTGTTTTTCCACTCCGTTGCGATGGTCATGACTCTTCAGTGTTCCAGGCAGTTWCATAAGAGATTTTTATTCATTTAAAAAGATAAACAAACAAATGAAGAATTGTTAATGCCACAGTGAAAAACAGGGAGTTCTCCAGAGACCAGGACACAAGCCAGAGTGCCAAAGAAAGCACCGGCAGCTCCTCGGAGCGGGCGGCAAATGGAGCTGCTGGGTGGTGTCCTGGAAACTTTTACTTGCTGGGAATTTCTCATATCCCGCTACAAACACCCACAGTTACTGCCAGGCTTCCAACCAACCCTTCTCCATCATCATCTCCTTCAAGAGCCAGTGATGGACTGAGCATCGRTGCTTCCTGATTGCTTCTAGGGATCATATGGAGTGGTGCTTAAAGGGGTTCCTGGACTCGGAKGAACCAGGTTGGTTCCTGTAGCAATGTCAGAGATCCAGAGGTCAACAAAACCTCTCCGTATTATTTTGGTTTGGGGAGAATGGGCTGCTTTCATGGGGTCTGCTTGCTTTCTGCAGATCTCTGTACAATCYCCCTTCTTCTGAAGGTTTCTTTTTCTGCCCCAAGGCCCACACAAGCGCCGGCCCACACTGTGCCAGGGGCCACCACTGTGTGCTGTGAACCCCACTGCATTTTCTACAGGTTTTTACACTTTCTGAGCTGTGTTACCCACAGTGAACTGAGAAAGAAACCTATGAGCCCCATGGACTAATTAGCAGAGAGGGAAGAAAGGCAAGCAAATACAAACAGTCCTGTAAGAGGCATGTGCATTATATAGCCTATTTTCTCTAGATCAAGAAAAAGAGACAAATCTTTGCATAGAGCAGATGGCTGAAGTCCCAGTTTACTTAAAAAAATATATTGGTGGTATCTCTTACTTTGTAAGTGAACTGAGCGCAGTAAACAAGCTGCAATTAGGAAGCACAGAGCAGACATCATTTACAGTAAATGTGTCAATAAAGAGTCAGGAAGTTCAAAGGCCATGTGATGTTTCTGTAGGGCTGGACTATTATCTTGAGGTAGTAAAAATTTCCAGGGCTCTCCTGGACATCTGCAGTGTCTGGCTCGAAACTCCTCTGCCTCACAGCTACCAGCTTTCTAGAGGGACTAGATCCCAAGGTYAGAGCTCACCTCCCCAGCTGATGTGGCCTGGGATAGAAAGAGTGACTGTATGGTTTTATAGTGCAGTTTTAGAAAGCATCTTCTAACTTTCTATTTCTTTTAATAATAATTTTCTTCTCCTGACTGCAAAAGTCAGAATCATGACTTCATAACTCATGACTTCAAAAGACATTGTCCAGTAGAATGGAGGTACCTATTAGTGCAGGAAATCTGAACTGTGCTGCTATGGGGTTCCAGGAATGAATTAAAGCATGGATGGCTGGGGGTCACCTAAGAAGTGAACCCAAAGAGCAAGGCTGATGTCCCTGTGCACATTCTCTGGCTTCACTGTGTCTTCTCTTGGCTTTCTCCAGAGTTGTTCTTGTCCTTGCAACAACTACCAATGCTTTCCTCTTCGGAGCTCCCTTTTCCTTACTCTAGGTGCTACCAGCAGTGCAATAGCTAGTTCTTCACGCCAAAAGGTCAGCCTTGTCCTTGAGGATTCTCACTCCATAAGGCAGTTAAGGGGCACGYGAATTCAACGTCGGACATGGGCAAATGTCATGACATCAGCCTACAAAGAGATGGAGAAAGCAGCTTGTTGGAAGCACCTGTGAGCAGCCCAGTTTCACTTGTGATTGGGCAGACAGGAAATCTGAAACAGTAGGTGCAGTCTCTGTCTTGGGCGTTTCCTTCTCAGTGWCCAAAGTATTGGTAAGTCCGAGAATATTTCTCTTCCTGTGATGCCTCAAGGAGCCTCTCCATGTACCTGAGGGATGGAAATAAATTCCACCTAATGGATTTGTGGACTAGGTATCTCTTGGGTCTCTAAGGAAGGGCAATAAATAAAACCCTGAGTTAAATCTTTCATGCTCCTACCTTAGTTTTCAGATGACCAAGTGCACCATGTCCTAGGCAGTCCATTTCGATGGCCAATTGCCACCCTGTCAGAAATTGCCCTTTAATTCTGCTGACTTCTGTGATCAGTAACTGGATCTTCTGTTGCTTCCCAAATGGTCAGGGTGCTTCAGGCTTTGCAGGGGTTGTTATGTGGCACGTGAAAATGGAAAGATGGACCTGAACTGTTCTGCAGGGATGACTGTGCTGAAGCTTTTGCATGGATGTTTCTCGAAATACTGGTGTGAGTGCTCAGCTGACAGAGAATTAAGTAAAAGCTCTAAGTTGGGATTTGTGGATCACCAGCTTTGAAAGCCTTGGTTAGACTCATTGACGTCCCTGTATCCAAAGACTTGGGGCTCTTGCTGCCTGTTTTAGTATTAGCCACTCTCTAAAACCAGTAAGAGGAGAGTTGGGATTCCAAGAAGCACAGGAATAGACAACCAGAAGATCAGACTGTGGTTTGGAGACAGAGAGTTAACTTTGTTGTTACAGTTTAATATTAAAGTCCTTTGTTAACTTGGCATTTGGGTTATGAACCTTCTGATGCGTCACTTGTCTGAAGTGGAACATGTCTCAAAAAAGGGAAAAAACACAGAAAGGAAATTTCCCTTTGATTCTTGTAATAGATGAGCCACTTGATAAGATAGGATGCTTCGATTTCAGCTTTGTGTGGTATCGGATATTTTACCCCACCCTGGTCTGAGTTGGGATGTGTTGCTGCTGTATGGGAGCTGGAAACTGGGGAACATTGTCTCAGTTAAAATCATGACTGCTATGCTGGCTTTTTAACTGCTTAACACTGTTTAATAGTAATGTCTCCCTAGAGTTTTATGTTTTCTTTGCAAAGGGGATCATATCAGCTAATTCAGGCAAAATTATCCGTTTATTATATAACCCCGAATACTGTTGTGTTGTTATGCAGATAGGAATGGTCTCAATGGGGAGAGAAATACATAAGAGTGTGTTCACGTATATACGAGCTATTTTCTCTCTGGATGCACGATAAGATTCCAAAGACAAGGTACTAAATCCATCATTCCATGCCACGGTTGGATAGTCCCATGGATAGCTGGTCTCTCCGTGCTCTCAGGTGGTGACATGGTCACAGCGCGCGGCTCGAGTGCCAATTAGCAGCCCTGTTAGCCAAGGGCATCTCGAATGGTCCCCCAAATGTCCCCCAGATGACACCTCTGGCAAGCGAGTGTGGGACAGACCCCAATTATGCAAAGCCAACGCTGGCTCTCCYGATGGGTCTTCCTGGCTTCTTTCTTCTCCGCTTGCCGAGCCGTTGAGCTCCTCTGTGCAGAAAAGAGCAGCAGAAGCTTTAATGAGCAAAACAAGCCTCTGCTCTCAGGAGTTATTTGGCAGCTTTCGACCTTTAAAGAGCATTTTTTTTCTTTTTTTTTTCCAAGCCTGTGAAAAATGGTTTGCGGCCAGCTTGTTCTGGGGTATTAGAAATGTGCTGTTTTTTCAAGTCTCGGTGCTGTGTGAAGCTCGTGCTTCTGCAGCATGTCCCGCCGCGTCCCCCAGGGACCTGCCTGTTATTTTGGAGAGAGGGAAAAATCCCAAYAGGCTCATGCCAGGAAAGCGTCCACGGGGCTGTACATGATGTACTGTGTGCTGTGCTATGCATCAGCTAGGCATGATGGCAATTTCTCTTTTTTTTTGGCAGCTGAAACCATCTAAAATGCTTACCTAAAATCAGTTACACTGTCAATCTGTCAATATATTTATATATATTTTTCTTTGGTGGGGTAGTTTGGTCAAGTTTTCTAAGTCCCCAGCCTGCTCCTCAGGGATAATCCCAGGGCTCACTGCTTCCAGCTAAGTTTTAAGCTGCTTTTTTCCCCTTTTCCTCTCAATTATTCATTTTTGATATCTACAGACTGCTTCTTCAGGTGAGTTTCAAGCACTGAACATACAATTCTTTTTAACTTATTTTGCCAAGTTATCTGGTATTGCAGATTGGGTCACCAGMAGGCTGCTGAATTTCCAATAAAATACAGATACACGTTTAAAACAGAATTCCCTGGGTGCCTATATATCCTAATGCTTTGCAGGCAAATGAGAGCAATATAGAAAGGGAGCAATTGCAGACGTGAGTCAATTAAAAGCAGCTTCTGATGGAATTGTAGGAATACGTGGGAGCTGAGAGACAACCACTGCGGACACCTGGCACTGAGGTGGATGTTTTGCATCCCTGCCGACGCGCGYCCGGATCGGGAAGGTGGGACAGGGCAGGGAAAGACCCGGCTGCAAGGTTTCCTGCTTTGGGAAACGTTCCCAAGGGCAAAGCCTCCAGAACAAGGCGATACCTGAGGTCAAATTCTTTTGTTGGGGCCAGCTTAATGTTTCAGCCATAAGGATGCTTTTTGTTGGAAAGATGATTAGAAAAAGTTGGCTGGAAAGGCAGGAGAGCAACTATCGTTTGGTTTTCTAGGAAAAGGAAGGAGTGGGAGGAAAGGAATAGAGATTTTGGAGGAAAAAAGCAGATTGTCTCAGGGGACAAAGAACTTGGGAGAGCTGGGAATGGCTGAGAGGCTGCTGGACCCCTGTAGCTACCTCGCGTGGTGAGGAAGGAGGCCAGAAGCAGGGCAGGAGATCGGTCCCATGAGCTCTTGAGGGCTCTGACAATCCAAGGCAGTTGTACAAGAAGGGCAAGCAGGGACATATTGCTCACATGGGCTATAGGGAACACCCCAGAGGAGTGGGAATGACATTAACAGCTGAGGTCCAAAATGAGTCACAGCTGGCTAGGAGCAAAGGAAACAGCAGGAAGAGGTAAATCCGGTTGAAGGGGGAGGAGGACAAAGCTCGGGGGTTTAGGACTTCAGGAGGAAGGGAAAACAACCGTGGAACATTTGGAAGAATGTTTCTGTCTTTGCTATTATTTTCRCAGTGTGCTTGATTGTGACAAGGTGCATGAAAGAAGGAGGCTCAAGTAGGAAAGAAAATGCAGGATGTTTTGGTAAGAGAGATACGTTCAGGTCAGGAAAGGCTTGGAGCTCACAAAGACCCAACTGATGCCATCTCTAACCCTTTAGGGACCTTCTTGGGCCACCTTGGGGGGGTGCAGAGGGATCCCCTCGTGGCAGGTCCCTGTTGGAGGAGACCAGCCAGGCTCCTGTTGATTYGTGTAGCAATTCCAGAATGATAATCAATTCATAAGGACAATACAGTGGCAGGAACCTGCCAGCAAGTTTTGTCAAACCAATCTCATTTCCTCCTTAGCAGCATCCTGTTAGATAAGGGGAAATCGGTGAATGTGGAACATTATGAATTTATTAAGAGCGCTGCCTCTAGCACTTGGCRATCTCATTAGATGTTGGAGAGCGGTAGTTCAAAGGAAACTGTGACCTGGCAGGTGCAAAACKGGTTGAAAAATTAGATGAAAAGAATAACTATCAGTATCTCACTGTAAAAGGGAAATTTCAATAGATAAAGTAAAATACATGTGTGAGGAAGAGGAAACCTACACTCAGTGGTGAGAGATTTTGGTGAAGGAGAGAAGAACAAGAGCTCCAGCAAATATAATGCCCGAGGAGAGGTTGAAAGCGGTGGGTTTGTTTAGACAAGAGAGAGCTAAGGAGGAGGAGGGAGGATGGTCAGTGTGAGAGTGTTAAAAATTTGTCACRAATGAGAGGATAAATTGGTATCCATGAGAACAACTTTTAAATCTTTGAGACTTTAAAGAAGTTGCTCCACATCACCCTTTTCTGTGTTTCCGTCTTACCTGTTTTTTCCAGTGATGTCACTGCTGCCCACTTTATTTCCACTCTTTTATTTCCTGCATACATTGAATTGGAATAAATGCAAGGAGAACTTCAAGGGGAACTTCTTATCTGTTTGTCCAGCAAGATGAAGGTGACCAGTGGCAGACTGTGCTGCTTTTGGCAAGGAAGGATGGATGGCGCTGGCTGAGGGAATGCTGAGACCGGGTTTTCCAAAGGCACCTATGAGATCCATGATCCCATATAGCAGCCAGCAAAGAAAGCAGATTATCATCACCACAACCATGACCAGGATGTGCTGCTCCCTGGTCCAGCCCATCCATTCAGTGATGCCCCTCACCTGGATGGGAAGAAGGCAGGAGGCTCCGTTATCACTGCTCATGCCGGGAGCAGCAGATGATGCCAGGGCAGGAGCTGCAGGGATGACTCCAGGAAAGGGTGAACATGGTCAAGGACCGGCACAATATGGTAAGGGATTTGTGCCCTTAGCATAGGGCTTATCTAGGCAGACTTGTACTAGCAAGTGGCTTCGCTGGATGAGTAGACAGTAGTGTCATTCACCCAGAAGAACCTTCAGCTTCTCGATCACCCAGCACATGGTGTGAGTATCTCACTACATAGGAAGGGGAACCTGCTGTCCTCTGACTGCTCGTGKAGGACAGTCAGAACCAGGGCTCCTAGAAGGACTGGTTATCTTGCAGCCCCATCCTGAGTGATGCACCCAACCACATCAGCATTTGTCTTGGCGTGGAAGTTCCCTGTGCCTCAAAGCCAGGGGAACAAGACAGCAGGTAGGCAGGAATATGAAGAACAACACTTAGGGAGACCATTCTGTCCTGAATCCATGCAGAAACCCACTGGTTCCTGGACCACTCTGTGTTTTTTGTCTAGCGTGACCCCAAGAGTGTTGGTAACAAATCCCCCTATGAGCTTTTTCTTGAGATTTGTGCCATAGCAAGGCCCGATGCGCTGCAAAACAGTCTTGTCCTCCTTGCTTTCTCATCCCTATGAGACCAAGCAGGTGTCTGCACCTCTGTTGCTTTGAACAAGGTTTTATTTAATGTCATTCAAGAGAGTCTATGGGGATGGGGGGGGATAGGAAACCAGCAGTCCCTCTCGGGCCTACTTTTCTAATTAGTTTTTTCCTTTTCTGCTGTCTACTCAGTTGGTTTATTGGTCAATGTGGTGTGAATTTACACCACCCCGCGATCCCTCTTCCCTCTTTCCAGAAATTCAGTGATTGTTTTGTTAATAATTTTATTTACAAGGGGAAAAGAAACCCACCTTGCCTTAGAATTAACTACTGTGACCATGTTTATGTGAACATATATAATCTACTTTAAGTCGGCGAGGTAGGAAATTGATCTGTTTTTCCTCATGCACCGTTATAAATCTAATTTCATGACACACAGCTGGTTTCTGAAAACGGAATTGGCTTAAACTTATTTTACAGTGTAAAGCTTGACTTTGCCTTGAATAACTCCTGACTGTGATGGATGTTACCTTTAGGCTGTGTGGCGCTCATTAACGTGATTTACCACGGGTGCAAGGTCACATGGAGATTTATGAGTGCTAATTTGTACCGTGCAGAGCTCTTGAGTGCCAGATCTCCTCGCTGGGCATGTTAATCAGTGCATGGTAAGTGACTTGCAGAACCTGGCAGCCTGCAAGGGTGACAACCACGTTCTCCAGAGCTCCTGCTAGCCTTAACTCTTGACTATATTCCTAATTGTACCCTATATAAATGCTGAGGCTTTATACCTTTTCCTTCTCATTTCTGATGAATTTCTTTTGATAAATGGGGCTTGCACGGGTGGTTCTGCAACCCCTCTACTGCAGAGCGCTGCAGCAAGCACTAGATACCCAAAGTTTTTKGGGGGAATACAGCAGGATGTATTTGCATGTTGGAATTCACCTTGAGACTAATTAAAACCCATTAGAAACTGCTCAGAGAGTGGAGCTTGTCTGTAACTGTGTGATGAGGGGGCCTAGTGCAAAGTGCTGTRTAAAAACCCTGTTTATGGGAAAATTAAACATTTTATGGTACTTCTCTGGGTTGGAAAAAAAAATAACAAAGTAATATTTGCCATAAGACAAATACATTTGTTAATCAAAATACTTCCAGTAGTAGTGGATAAAACCCACAGGTATCATTAACTCAGGGTTATATACAGCTGTATTTTAGAGAAAACTCACATGTTTATCTTTTTATATTAGATTCTGGGTTGTTAATGTGATCTCTTTTTTCTTTATGGTATCTTCCCTCTGCTCAGATTTTTTTAAAACATCCACCACAGCTTAATGTAAAGTTTGAGAGGATGTGTGCTGAAGTCGAAATTTTGAAAATGAGTGAATAAGGTGTGAAATGTGCTGTGAAATTAGAAAAAGGGCTCTTCCTTCTCAGTGTTTTCTCTAACTCAGAAGAATTCTTTTCACAGAGGTCTTTGAAGGTTCATAAATGCTCTTGGGCCTTGAGGTGCATGGGGGCCACCAGTGCCAAGTGGCTCCCAAGGCAGGTGAGCAGCAGGTTCTCATGGCCAAGTGGCATCTCTTCCACAGAGCGACTCCTGCTCCGTGTCCTCCCTCTGCATCGTGACACTTGCGCCCTCAGGGAAGGATGTGTAGATGTAGGAAACCCTTTGAAAGATCTTCCAGTGACTGTTTGCAATTTCTATCCTATCTGCTCAATCCATTTCCTAGCAGCAAGAGATAATCCCRCAGGAGAGCGTATAAAATGCAGCTGCGCGTTAGATTTTGGGGGTGGACGTGTATGACTAAGGTTCGATGGCYTTCTCATTTCCCTTCTCTGCACAATAATGTTGTCTGGGGCTACTTGGACTTATGGGATCAAGCAAGACTTTTCCCAAGTTTGGCTTGGAAACAGCATGTTCCCTTTTCCCATTGAGGGCTTGTGCCCATTGCTTGAGCCCCTGTCGACGCGGGGCTGCTTTTCTGGCAGCATTTTCCCTTTTTTGCTTTGAAAGCACAGCAATATTTAGCAGACTACTGCCCTGGTGGGACTGCTGTGAGGACTCGGAGAAAAGTTTGAGGAAAAGGAAGACRGAGAATAGAGCATTGGGGCAGCTGCTTAATGAGCAAAGCAGCAGCCCAGGCAGACCCCTGGCTGTGGTGGCAATCAAACGGCCTCCAGACATTGCTGTCTTAATTTTGTTGGTCTAGAAAACATACCTGAGGGACGCGAAATCAAACATATCCAATAACACTCATCTCCGGTGGATTAATAAAGTCTAGTTGCTTGAATTAAGAGGAGGGAAGCAGACTACAACTTATTAAAGTTGCAGTCAGGTTGCTTGTGCATTAAAGGTCAATGCAATTCCAGTTCATGCTCTGGATTTGCGAATGGATGGTGGTTTTGCAGTAGATGCATCAAATGGCAACTCTCGACTCCTTGGAATCTTGCTGTGCCCACATGTTGATCYCATTTAATGCTTTTGGTCCCGATGGGCAGGGTGGGAATACAGACCTACACATCTGTGTGTTGCTTGAGAAGAGCTGGGATGTGCCCAAAATCTCCTCGGGTGCCTGGTCCTCCGCAGGCAGGGTCGAGGGACCTGTCAAGGAGACTTGGAGGCCCTGCAACCCCTCAACATGAAACCAGCCACCTCTGCCCACGCAGGATCATGCAAGGTGAGCAAGCAGAAGAAAAGGCTCCAGCAGAAACCTTCAACCACGAAGTCAACAGGCTGGTTATGGAAGGATTCAGGGTGGTCCTTACAGCCTGTGCCCCGTCCAACCCTGGAGAGGTGACACGAAGGGGAGGCAGGTGAGTGGAAGATGTCAGGAAGCTCCTAAGAAACATGTTGCAGATATGAGAACCTGTGTAGGCTGYCTCTGCTCTCATCTCTGCCCAGACACATGATCATCCCTATGTCTTTTTTTTTTTTTTTTTTTTTTTTTTTGGATCAAGAGCTTTTACACCTATTATCAGCATGGAGATTTTTATAAAGCAGAAAATCATTTTCCTTGGCATTATTATTACAAATGTCAGGCCAGGGTGTCTCTACAGTTGCGGGTCACACAGTAGGAGCATCCTGACCATGTTAATTAGCTGATACATGCTAATGTTAACATGTTAATTAGCTGATACGTGTCCACCTGGACAGCTTGCTGATCCACACTGCTGGAAATTGCTAATATTCTTTGTGGGGCTTCTACGTGGGTTAATTTTGGCCTTTCCTTCACAGGGTTCTTGTAACAATCATGAGGGGAATGTTGAGATCCTGGTTCCTGGGAGCATCCCACACGCCAGCCATGGAGTGTTACTTGCCTTTCCTCTTTCCATGCTCTGCAGGYTGCACCTGTAGGGCTCCAGTGAGGCGTTTGTTCTCTGCTAGATGTTGCAAGCACTCATAATAAAACCAAGGGAGAAGCTCCAGCTTGTGGTGGACACAGAGCTGCTAACTCATCCCCGTGCTAATCCAGACGCAAGTGCATGCTTTTTGTCACCGTAACTTGCTGATTTGAGCAAGTAACTCCTTGTTCCCATTTGCTAGATAGAGATTGCATGTCAAAAACTGAGGGGTAACATGGATTTTCTCTGTGCTGTTGGGAGCAGAGAAAGTTTTTCTTTGCTCTTTCCTCACAGCTCTTTTTAACGATTGACTGGCAATTAAGCTTGCTTTATTCCTAAACTGAGCTTTCAATCCTGATAAGTGATTTGCTGTTGCATCTGCAGGCTCAAATACATTCTTTAATAGCATTCCAGGTTGCTCCCTCTTTCCTACATCCTCAGCACTGAGCAAAAGCCAAATGATTTTGGTCTGTTTTGATGTTGATGCTAGCTGATTTTGTGAGCTTCATGATGTGACCATTACAAAGAGTGTGAATAAGATTTTCTGCCTTTTTATGTCGTCCTCTGTTCTAAAATTACATGATGGCAATACTTGATGAAGGATAAATGTCTTTTTATGGAGGGTTTTTTGAGATGATTCTTGGGAATATTTAATTAAGCCAGTGCTAACAAAGCCCCCGTTGGGATGTAGAAACTGCCCGGTGAAAGGGGTCTGTGGATGTTCAAGCACAAAAGGGCAATGGGGAGCCCTAGGGCCTGTCCCTGTGAAGTGCTGCAAGGCTCCTGACTGGAGTGTTTTGCTTATTAATGTTCTAGTTGACAAAACTGGATTTTCCAGGCAAATCCAGAGCAGCGATAGCCCACGGGAGTGACCAGCAGTGGGTCTGTGTGAGATGAGGCTGCAGCTGAGGATTTCCCAAGGACAGCACAGATGGGCAGCAGCAGGTACTGCAGAAACACAATCTGGAGCCATTTTCCTTGCAGTTCTGCTCTTCATAAAGAGCAGTAAATACCACAGCCCTGCTCGTCAGCCGCCCTAAATCAGGAAAGCTCTTCCAAGCTGCATGGAGCTCTACCAGCTCAGGCGCAGGAAAACCTGGCACACCTTCCAGATCCTATTTACATCCAGCTTACTCAAGCAGGACTCCTATGGATCCTCGTAAACCAGTGACTTGCGTTATAAGGATCCYGGAAAAGAAGACCGTAAATCTTGTTGGGATGACCTGGCGCTCCGTAAGATCCGCTGTGGAATCTGCAGGCGACATCTGCTTCCACTGGAGCCCCTCGGAAGCCGTATGTATATTCATGAGCAAGGGTGGGCAAGCTGGAGGGATGAAGAACTCGAGGCTGTTTGGAGACATCTGTTTCTGTGAGGGGACAACGCAGATGGGAGAGGCTGCGGGCGATGGGTTCGTGTGTAAATGTGAATAGACGAGGGGAAAGCTGAGTTTACAGGAGACYGACGGTTAGAGAAGCAGATCAGGGAGACCACTTCATCATAAATCACTCCTGAGGTCAGGGCGGGTGCTTGTTTTCTTCTCTTTTAGTCTTATTTCTGTTCGTCCCTTTTGTGAGCTCTCATTCCATGATGAGTCCAGGAAAGATGAGAGAACAGATTCAATAAGCCAGCATTTTCCTGGTGATTTTGTAAACTGGAAGAATGTTTCTATTTAAATGTGATTAAGGTAGATAAACTGAATAAAAGAGGACAGATTTTGTTCTAAAGGGTTTCATCTCCCGGTGACAGGTACCACACCGGCACTATGTTCCACTGTCCTAGCCAAGTTTGCAGTAGATATTCTCATTTAAGAATTTAGCGAAGGCAGTGGGTCTCACAACACTAATTTCCCYCTACTTTCTCTTAAATAGAACTGAGCAGTCATTCTGGATGATGAACAGACCATCGGCTTTTCATCTGCGGAAGATCTTCCGGCCCGTGGGAAATGTCAATAGAGCGCAAACGGAGGCCTCGGGACAGATGAGGCTGGTGGGAAAGCTTGGTCTAGCATAGACAGTACTCCCAGAAAAGCCTGAGGGCAAATAAGTTCCTGGCTGTCATCATCACTGCCTATTGTCTGAAGTGGCTATAAACAGACAAGGAAGCCAAAGGTATATTTTTATTTCATTATCTTAGGTGGTTTCTGAACTTGAAAGTACCGAGTCATAGATTTGTGGAGACACAACCGGCCTCCTTTCCCTTTAGGAGGTGACCTGAGGATAAATGACTGCAGAGGCCCATAGGGTGGTTGTGAGGAACCACCCTGGGTTCTCACAGGGTTCTGGAATACCCACTTTCCCAGAGCAGGTAGCTGCTTGTAAAAGAGCACTCACTCTGGGTTTCTGTTTGCTAGTGTTAGTGTTTTAGTGGGKTTTTTTTTTCAGTTATCAGGGAAAACTGAGCTTCAGGGTATGGGTGTGAGAACGTGGTCTGCTAAGGATGGGGTAGCCCTTGGCCTGAGGTGCAATTTCTGTGGCTCAGCGAGAGCTTCCCTGAAGCTGCTGATCAGGGGACAATGACAGAGTGGCCAKTTTAACTTAGTCTCTCCTAATGGTGAAAACACTTTTCTGGGAGAAGAAATACTGATCTTTATCAATGAAAAGCAAATTGCTGGTCCTAMCATTGAGAAATGTTGCAAGGTGAACATAATATTTTATTTCCAAGGATGTTTTTCTATCCCTCCTGAGTCTGTGTATCAGGCTTAAAAGCTTATCCTTGAAATAAAAGCAATGAATAAAAGAAACAACCTGGAAACATTACCTGCATTCGTAATCATTGTTTTTATATGATATTTGACTTACAGCATATGATTTTTTTTTTAAATTCCCATTCATTTAACACTTTGAAATTGAAATAAGAGTAAGGAAAAGAAGTTACCAATGTGGTTATATTTCAGTTGTAATTCTCATGCATGACTTGAGTTCTTTGCTCCTAGCAGGTCTTCTCTTTTACTCCACAAAACATGTTTTATAYCTTTGAACAGAGTGGCTTTGATATGAAGGACAAGAGAAGAGGTGGTGAAGGACAAAGTGAGGGAGAGGACAGTCGTCAGCCCGAGGTGAGAAGTAGTGATGGTGCTAGTTTACTAATTAAAACTTTTGCCTCTTAGCTTTTCGTGTTGCTTACCTGCTGTAGATTTAGTAAATTAACATATAATGAGGCTTGGCACTCTCGTTTGTCTGATAACAAAAGATAAAATTCCTCCTTCTGTGTCAAAGTCAAATCTTTCCTACTGTCTCTTGCTCGATGCCAACCAACAAAGCTCCTAGCTGCTCAAGCTTGTTGGGGCCAGCTCTTTTTTATTAATGTTATTGCAATTACTAATCCCCTTTGAATTATATTTTTGAGTATCCCACAGTGGATGGGTGTGAACAGAAGCTRTGAATTAGAAGAATTTTCACACTAAGTTGATGCTAAGCTGTACCAGATCTCCAAAGTTGTAGAAAATGCACCAATTYGTACACCCCATGTTTGCACACCCTCTCTGCATGGTGAGGTGAGGGTGATCTTGCTCATCCTCTCTGCATTCAGTGAAAGTGGGAGGCTTCTGCTCTTGCACACAGTCAGGGCAAACCTGAGCTAGCACAGATGGAAACAAATTTAAAATAGTCCAGTATTAATTTTGGGAGCAAAACATGCAAAAATTCACAAAATTAGGAAACCTTTCTCGAGATACTGGGAAGCAGCAAGCACGTCTGTACGTCCCTATGAACACTCTAACAAAAGCAGTTGCACGCTTCTTGCATCGTCACATTAATCTTGGCAGTTGGTTTCTTGCCTCAGACTAAATGCAGTTTCAAGCATAGTGCAGAGCCTTACGTGCCAGAAGAAATAAAACTTCCATAAGAAACTGCTTTTGTTCTCAAAATACTAATTAATTCCAACCACAGTTCCATCCTCCTTTGTAAAAGATGTAGCCTGAACTTTGTATTTGTCATTCCACTGGTGAGGTGATCTCTTCTCTCCTCTGAAGATTTATGTCCCATCGCAGTGTCCACGTATTCACTTCTTGCCGAGCAGAGATTCAAAAGAGATTCTCTATGAATGACCCATCTACCATCTCTTCTAAAAGACTATAACCTCTTTTCCAAGTGCATGTGAAAACATCTTGAAACAGAAAAATAGATTTTTGTTATTTAAGCTTGATACTAGTTCACCTAAGCCTTTTTCTCCCTTTATCCAACCATTTTCAGCTATAAAGTTTATTCTTTTCCTTTTTCTACTGTGGAATTGTGCTGTATCATCTGTCCCTTTCCCTCTTCTCCAAGGACACGGTTTTGCTGACTCGAGCATCTTGTTGCTTTTGCAACACTTTAGTGACCTCCAAAGCAATGTGACTTCCTATGGGAGGAAGGGGACCAGGTGAAAATGCTGCGAGCATCTGTGCTCTGCAGAACGTCTCGTGCTCCTGAATCCTCTAAACGTTTCTACAAGGGGCTGTAGGTAACCCTGAGTGTGGCGGGTGTTCATATACCTTAATGAGTTGGGTTTATCCCGGTCCGTCCTGAGTTTTCGTGCTCATTCCGGGGGAAAAACACACTGCTCCGGATGGATCCAGGTGAGTCCCGAACCTTCTGTAGTGTCCTCTGCACTGACCATGTCTAAGGGGCACAAATGTTGCCTCATCCTTCTCCTATTTAATTTTCTCAAATTCAGACACATCGGGGCTCTTAACAGTACCAAGTGAAAAATACCAACTGTTCAGAAAAACAGTGTCCTTTGCAGTTATTAATCTGGATAAAGCGTTTGTCAGTGAGAATGAATTTCAAAATATTTCAGCTTGACTTTTGTTTGCACTGGTTTGATTCCCCTCCTTCTGCTTATGTGTTGGATGCATCAGTTGGCCGTGACTGCGATTATAGAGCGTTATGCCCGTTTAGACTGGAGTTCTTGGGACAAGTTTGAATGTCACCAGCCCGAGTTCAACACATCCAGGAGCCGGTTGTCATCAGAAGTCCCTCTGGTGCCACTCTGTGGGGCTAAGCAGTGGTGCACGATCACGGCCAACCTCCCAGCTACAACAGTTAGTTTCTGGTGCGTTATGATTTCCAGATCTAAAATCTAGAAGATCTAGAAAACGATCTAGATGTAAAATCAAATGCTAGCAAAGTAGAGCCCTTTAACTTCATTCGTGTCAGTGAGTGTGACAATATTTCTGTGTACTGTGGTTGGCAAGCTCAACACTGTTGTGCAAAGATACTCCTGGGCGGGGACCTCAAAGATGTCTCAAAGACGACTCTTGAGCTCCTCTAAGCGGGAGTGCTAGCAATGAAAAACCTCTTCTTTAAGGGAAGAATGAGCCGGTGGTTGTCTCTGTGTATGCAGGGAGGTGGTTTTGGGTCATCCTGCCTGTTGTGTCTCCTGTGACGTGCAGTCATGTACAGGTGGAAGCCAGGTGGCTGTTGTGGAAAACCTGTAGCCACCAGTCAAGGTCTGCACTGGGTTTGCAATGGCTCCTCAACTCCTGCTTGGCGCTTTGCTCACGGTTACTGGCTTTTCTCCCCAAAATATGTTGCACTGGCTGGTTCGACTCCCTCAAACGTGGGGTCTGGGATTGTCACAAGCCTCCTCCTGACTAAAGGAGCGCGAGAGTCCGTGTCTTCATTAAGGTCTGAGGGGATGGGATAACCCTGAGAAGAGGCACACGCGTAGACATCCCACTCATTTGCTTCACCCTCGTGGTACRGAGGACAAAGTGCAGCCACCCTGACTTGAGTGAGCGAGGATTAGATGAGATGGGGTGAAACACCGGCTTGGTGAGAGTGGGCAGACATGAGAAATGGCCACTCGGGACCTTTATGAGACCAAGACTAATGTGAGCGTTTGTGCAGCCCTGGAAGGGAGCGCTCCGGGTGCCCGTCAGCCAGAGCAATTTGTGCAGCTGCTAATGAGCAAAGACTGGTGGAGTGGGAAAATACAGAAGCATCCCACCGTGCCRTTTGCCCTAGAACTGAAGTTAAAAGAAGCAAAGAAAATCAAGCACTTTGTTATTTTTTGTGTGGATTTTGTTTCTGAAGGTGAAAATTTTCTTTGATCGTCTAGGTTGAACTCTTACTGCAGGCTCTTTTATGTGTTTGGCTGTCTTAAGTCTAATTACTCTTTTTTTGTTGTTTGTTTTGGGGTTTTTTTTTTGTTTGTTTGTTTTTTGTTTTTTTTTCATCTAATGTGTTTCAGCACTTAAGCCCTGCCTGTGGGAATGGATTGTCACACTTCTTCGCTTCAGGCTAAATTCATTCTGGGTAAGTCCTGGAGAAACACTAATGATGGTCTAGACAGTGCTTGAGGACAGGTGTAATTACAGCCACCTCTTTATTGACAGAGAAAAAAGGGAGTATTGGCAAAGGTTTCCCATGCACAAGCTCTACAGAGCTACAGCCCCAGCACTCAAAACTGTCGGACTCGTTGAGTGACAATATGAGGTTAATATGTGACATATCTAATGACTTGCTGCATTTTTTTTCTTTCCTTACCATGTAAAAGACCAAGAAGGGAGAGGTCTAATGGAAACCCTGCTGAGACCCTGTTTGTTCCTGACTTGGATAGATTATCCCTGGCAGGAGAGGACTCAGAAGACCCCGTCGCAGCGGTGAGTACCACRCAAGCCCAGATAGATAGATTAGTACCACACAACCCAGATGTGATTGCTTCCCTGAGATCGTTCCTGATGTATTCCAGTTATAGGAGAAAAAGACACATTTTCGAGATTCTGCTAAATAAACGGAGGCAATTATAAAGCATCCTTGAATTTTCCAACAAACAWATTTCTGCTAGAGGCTCCGTCAGGGCAATGCGACTAAAATGAGAGGTAAGAGAAGCAGGACTTGTTGTCCTGCACAGGAGCTGTGGTGAAGCCCGTGGTGCAGGAGCTAACAAAGCCCAGCTAAATCCTCACCACCCAATGCCCACAACTGAATTGTGCCTGGTGCAGCAGAACAGGCTTCCCCCCAGGATCTCCACCAGCATCCGGAGCACCGTGCTGCAGCTCACAGGGCAGGTGGGGAATTACTAGGACAGAAACACTTCCCAGAAAGAGGGTAATTAAAAAGCACAAGGTGTTTGGATATCTAAATACCACTCGTTTTCTAAGTCTTGCTTTCAATATTCACAAGCTGGCAAAGATTTGTTGTCAGTGGTGCAATCTAATGTGTCTGAGCTGCTTTCATACTCATTTGGAACAGCTCAGGCCTGGTGCTTTCCTCAGGACTTTGTTTGACAACCTGAAATGAGACTTTGGGGCAAAAATGGGTCCTCTCTTAACGGTGACAATTTTCTTCAGGCCCAGGGAAAGTCTTCAAAATTGTTTGAATTGAAAATTAAACATTGTGATTTGTCACCTGCTTGCAAACAATACAAAGGACACAAGATTAGGATTAATTTACAAGTTTTTGAGCATCTCTGGGCGTCTCCTATGAGGGCAATCATGTCAGAAACAAGAGCCTAAAAACACAAATGCGGAGCAAACAGTACAGATAACCTCAGTTATGGCAACTGCTCATGACAGGAGGTGGGAACATGCTAAAAGTCTCACAGGATGTCACCTATMGTTTTGAATCTTCTAAAAGCAGGAACGTTTATCATTCAATTCTTTTTCATGTTTAGCTTGCAGGGGAAGTTTGTTTCATCCAGGTTGCTTTTTGTGGTGATGTTGATTGTTTTATTTTCTCTCTCATTTGCTCCAGGGATTTTGCTGCTTCTGTATGTTTTCCTGAAGCTTTTACTGCGGGATACCCTCAGCTGTAAGTCCAGGACAAGTAAACAGTAGCGTTAGGACTAGTTTGAAACCTACACCCACCTCATCTGATGATGTGTCCACTATGTGGAACATTGTCTCCAAAGACGGGATGAGGSAGAAATGGGGGAGAGCCTGAGGAGCAGCATCTCCACATGTGAACCCCTTCACCTTCCTTTTCTTTCTTTTTTTTTTTTTTTCCTTCAGTGACAAGGAGAAAAGATGGAGTATGAGAAAGAGGAAAGGAGGAGGAAATCCCTCTAATTACTTTGCTGTGCTGGCTGCAAGATGTGCTGGTGCCATCCAACTTCTGAAGCCTTTGAGTGGTTAAAAAAAAGTCCACCAATTTCTGGAATGGATGATGGGTAATCATTCCTAATTAAACTTAATTACGTTGGATTAAGGTGTCTTTTTCATATGAGGAGAAGAACCTGTTTTTTAGAACAGGATCTCCTGAAGRTTTTCGTATGAGCTGTCTGATAASAGCTGGAAAACATCACGAAGCTCCTCCAGGCCTCACAGATTCATTGCTTTAGAGCAAAACAATGCATCAAAAACCACACACGATTTTCCTTCTTTGCTCGATGTTACCTTGTGCTTTGACAGCAACACAGAGCATGAAAACCCGTATCRTTAGACCCCAAGATCCTGTGAGTAGTGTCTTCTAAAGCCTTCCAAAGATTTCTTCCATGTTCTCTGTTGCTGTGCTGCTTTCTTGATGGATGATGGTGCTTATGACTTTTTTGGGCAATAACTGGGGGATCACAGTGCATGTAGGTCCATGCGATWGAGGTGACAGATTTCTGTTGTTTCCCTAGCCTGAATAGGTGGCTTGGTGACACAGCCTCATTATCTCTGCACTGGGTGGATCAGCGAGACTGAAAACAAATATTCCTTATCCGTGGGATAAATTAATAGCTCGTGGTCATTTATGGATCAGCCCTGTTTTGAGTTTAAGGCTAAGCTCTCACGCCATGGGGTTGGGTTCCTATTTGCACTAGCTAGTCTGGCTCACATAGGCCTCCTCCTTAGCCCCTTCTTGCAGCCACAGGGTCTGGCTTTCGGAGGAGAGGTGCTGGACCCGGCTTTGGAACCACAGCTCCCACATCCACCTCTGTCTGCAAGGGACTTCTTCACCATCTGTGCTCATGTTCTCCATAGACCTCATGTTGCTCTCATTGAGGCCCTGGAAAAGTCCCTCCCAGAGCTAATTAGGGGTAATTGGGAGCTCCTGGAGCAGTAAGGGGGCTGTTCCTCTTAATCCACAGCTGCCTTTACTGAGGCTAGAGAGAGCTTCAATCCTTCCCTGTTGCTTTGATGCAGCTTGTGAGCAGCGTGGGGATGCTCCCAGAGCACAGATAGAAGCCAAGCACCGTGTGAAGCTCCCAGCAGGCTGGAAGACCGAYACGCTGAGCTTCTCTGCTGGTGAGCTTCTCTGTCAGAGCCTCTTGTGGTTGGGAAATGTCTCCTTTGCATGTGGGATCAGYTTGGGCCTTGGAGAGGGGCTGTCCCCAGGCACAGAGGACCCTGGAGCAGGGCTGGGACCCTGGGTAGGACCTGCAGTTCCTTTGGTGTGAGTAAAGAGAGTTAAGTCAAGGAATAGTGGTGTTGGTTGCTCCTTGGAAAGGAGGCTGTGGTGTTATCCCTACTGCTGCAGGGACCAGGAGTCTCGGAAGCGCTTGGGGTCTTGTGCTCTCCTTGGTCCATGCAGTGGGGYCTCCAGAGCTGCCGAGCTGAGATGGGGCAGGTGTGAACACTGGAGAACGCTTCGCACACTGAAAGTTCCAGAGCTCTGGAACCATTCTGGGATTGATTTGCGTTGCTGGTGCTCCACCCTGTGGCCATCGTGTGCTGGTTCTTACGTGGTGCCGGCATGCAGCAGATCCCATCGGAAATACAGGGCAGGACGGATCCCCAGGAGCAGTTTGGCTTTCCTGGGCTCGTGCTCACAGCTCCTCAAGGTGCTCTTGCCCCAGTGGATGGTGCTGCCCAGCAAGGTGTCACTGGCCCACAGACTGAGCAGGAATCCGGGGGGAAAGTGTGTGGGATTTGGGCACAAAGTTAGGTGCCCACGAGTGACACGGGAAACACGCACAAGTCCAGGGCTGATGGTGCAGTGTGTTCCTCCACTGAGAAAACGAGTGTTGGAGAGGAGCCGAGCTCAGGGAGCACCGGATGCCCAAGCAGTGGTTGGTGCTGGAGAGAAAGGGGCGAGCTTAAGCTAAAAATCTCTTTGAACCTATAGGCCTTTCCATAGTCTGTCCCTCAGAAAGGAGAGTGACTCCCACGCTAGTAGGCTAACCTGGGGGTATTGCTTTATTTGCCTATGAGCAAATTGGCTCTATGCTGTCTAAAAAAGTAGTCCTATATCTGTGTCTAGGAAGAACTGATAACGAAATGTAGGATCTGAATGGTGAATATTTCTCTTTTTCCCTCCTTACTGGACTTGGTTGGTGATGGGAAGAAATACTTCAGTATATTTCTGCTTGCGATGATTTTTAAATTTGCTTTTAAAATTTGCAAAATTCCGAACTTTGGCAAAGTCTGGTGCCTCTCGACATCCCTCTGGGATGCTAATTGTTTATTGGCTGAAAGAYGAACATGTGCAGGGATCATGTTCTCTATTCATCATTCAAAGAATATGCATGTAACTAGGTGGGTATCGGTAGCAGCAGCTTCCTAGGCACGTCTGTGTGTGATTTATTTATTTTTTTTTATTCAAATAAGTTTATTTCAGAATTTCATTTTCAGCTATAACTGAAGAAACAAGTCTATATGTTATACCTTTGTTAAAATACATCTGTAAAGCCCTGGCTGTTACACCAAACAGAAGAGGACAAAGATGACAGAGCTAAGTCCAGTTTAGGATAAGATAATGTTGTCTATAATATTTGCTTCTCTTCACGTTGGGCTTATCCTTGGAAACACCTGCTTAAGAAAATAGGGGGCTACAATCCTGCAGTGTTACTTCAGATAACAATKCAGTAATTATCCCTGACTTTTACCTTTTTTTGGTCTGTTTCCTTTCAGTATTTGCCTAGTGCTATCTGTGTAGGTAAGACAAAGCACTAGTGGTTGGTTTGAGGGGATATTTCTTTCCTACCTGGATAATTCCCACTAGCAGATACAAAACAGTTCAAATGGGGTTTGTAGCTCAGAGAAAAACGTTAATAACATTAAATGGTTTTATCTCAATGACAGCTCTTAAGGGATATTTCAGAATGGGCAAATTCTAATTAAAAAAAAAAAAAAAGAGTAGTAGTCTAGAGAAAAATGTCACTTGCTCAGAAAAACAATTCTATTGTTTTTCTATTGGAAGCGGAACTACTGGACTATTGGAAGCRGGACTTCATCTGTCAAGGCAAGAAGCTGCGGATGGAAAAAGCTGGAGGCATTGACTCCCATAGCAGGACATGTAGTAAAACACAGGGATTTCTCCTTTCCAGGGCAGCCCAACTCCTCCAATGCTGCACAGGAACGAGGTGGGGGCTTGCCCAGTTTCTCAGTTTTCTGGCCCCTGGCTGGATCCCGTCTTTCGTTCAGGGCTTCGCTGCCTGCAAGTTCAGGGGACAGCCAGGAGCGGGGCACAGTGCGGCCACCACAGGGAGAAGGATGAACCTTCTGGTGTTTATGGTATTGGAGATCCATCCTCTATGGAAAATCGGAGGTGAATCTAGGGTGGTTCATTTGATTGCGCTGCAGTTCTCCTTTCTGCTTTATTACCAAGGGCTGTTTTCAGGCGGTGCTGACGCATGGGTCCACCCGAGGTGACAAGGAGCATGGGTTGCTCACACTGAGTGGAGACGYGGCCGTATGGACGGAGCCAGCCCTTTCCTCAAAACACCTCATATCGAYGGGTTTATGGGGATCACAGAGGGTGGGTGACCTTCACTTCCCCATGACTTTGCTCCCTGTCTGCCCCGTTCCTTCACTGTATTTTAAGAGTGGCCACAAGATGGCACAGGGCCCTTCCTATTATGATCAAAATGTGGTCATGGGACAGATGCTTTTTTATTTAAGTAGCAGAGGAACCCTTTGGAGATGTGGAAGTGRTTTCCGAGTCTTGTCTTTTCAGGGGTTTTGCGCTACGTGGGGTTATAAATACGGATGGTTCTTCACGACACGGAGAGAGGCTCAAACAGGCGTTAGTCTCATTGGTCAGGCTCACGGAGGTGTATAGGTCACCTTACATCTGGCTCCTGAGCAGCGTGTGAGACGTCAAGATGTGACTGCCCCATGGCARCGTTCATGTCCAATGGGGCAGATGGAGGAAGCGTTTCAGCCCTATGGGGGACAAATGAAGCAGGGATGCGATCTGAACAGGGGCTCCAGCCCATCATTGCATAGGCTGAGGCAGAAAAAGCTCATTTTCGTRCCTGAAAACCATTTTTGTACCTAAAAACTAGGCTTCCTTCTGCGCAGGCATCGTGTGCAAGGGTGTCAGGATGTCGTCTCCACCGTCCCTTCTACCAACTGCGGCTCTCAGAGTCCAAGGTGAGGAGAGAGCTGAAACCTCAGAAATTCCCAAGGCACCAAATGCAGGAGCATTAGTGGCAATTATCCTTTTTCTCCTCTTAATAACAAGAGGTAATAATCTCCCTACAGGACTAATTACAGCCGATTGTAATTTTGGTAATGAAGACCAGCTTTAATTGCCACTGCTTGGAGAGGCACAGTCTGCGTAAAGAAGAGGCTTATGTGAGTAGCAATTATTATGTTGTGCATGGCCCTCTCTTCTCCCATCTATTGTGAGCTCGGAAAATCTTCATGTAATTAGTCATAAATGATTAAATGCTGTAGGGGAAAGGAAGGGGAAATTACGCAGAAGACAAACAGTTTGGTTTTGACTTCAAATAAACCTGGGCTATCTTGTTGTACAGAACATACTGTCTCTATTTCTACCCAAAAAAATTTGCCTCATCAGCTCCGTTCCCATGAGAATTGTGCAGCTAGGGAAGAATGGAGCAGAGTCTCCGTGTCGGTGGAGAGCTCCTCCTGAATGATAACCCAAGTGATGGACCCGGCTGGGTTCTTTGRATATTCAAGAAGTAGGAGATACAAATTGGTGCCTCCAATGTCTTTTACAATTCCCTGGTTCTTGACAGCGTCTGGCTGCTCGTCTTTGAAGCTGGAAAACAAACCCGTGGCAATGGGTCCTACAGCTTTCCCGCTGCTACTGGARATTAATGTAACTTTCCCGAAGGTTTATCAGTCTGACAGGTCTGTGGGTGTCTCCGTGGTGTCGCTTTGCTGGGATCGGGGTGATTTCGGATAATGTGACCTGGATATTTGGGATGGATGTCGGGAACGGTGGGGAAGGCGGAGGGGCTCCCTCGTCCCACCTCACTAGGGAGCAAAGAGGTTCAGCCAAGGGGTAGAAGCTGGGCCAAGGTTTCTCCTAGAAGGTTGTCACCTCTGGGTGCACGTGGTCAGTAATAGCAGCATCAGCTGGCAAGTCACATGCACGTGTTCTTCTACCAGCGATGTTTTATGCTGAACTCATTTTAATTTGAATTTGCCAAGTCCTGGCGGCCGGCACSCTATAATTCCAACGACTGCACCCAAATCCACCTCCAATAAACAGAAGTTTTTACTGGTAGATCAGCCCCTTTAAGCTGGTCCAAAAGCCACCCACCTCTAACTGCTGCTATTAAGCATTTGATAATTGTATAAATGAAGACCGAATGATATTATCTGTCCTTCTGTATTAGCAGTCCCTGATGATATCTTATCTTTATTCCCTGCAGGAATAAATGCCAGCTAATGAGGTTCCTAATGACCATGTGACTAATTGCCATGTGAATAATTGCTGCTCTATGCTGTAAAAGAACAGTCTTGRCGCTAGATTTCCTCTTTGGTCCTTCTTATTCTCATTTTGAATTTTGGATTTTCTTGTTTAGATGGATCTTSTTAAGGACCCTTTCTTGTTCTTTAAAGATCACGATCTACTTCTAAGGCATCTGGCATCTCGTTTGCAGTTTATCTAGTGAGCACAGAGCTATCATCTTCACGGAGCTAGGAGAACCTATGGATGAGATGCTGTGGAGGGGCAGGGATTTGGGAAGGACGTCTGTCAGGAAGAGTGGGAAGTAAAGCCGATGCCAGGCAAACTGGAAGGCGGGTGTTAATTTAGCACTGAAGCCATTTAGACGCCGAAAAGACTAAGAAAAAGGAAAACAAATTATTCCTGGCTTGATGTTTAAGCCAGGCTCATGTGTCTGAAAGAGCCTAGTACAGTAACCAAATGTTCCTAGTGCAGAAACCTTGTGAAGAAACCGTGTGCTCTTGTCTTGCTCTGTGTGTGCAAAGCGTTTGCCCACCCTGGAGCCCCCAGTGTGCTCTCCACCAGAGCAGGTGTTTGAGGAGCAGAGAGCCTCGGYCGGTCCTTGCTGCAGGGCTGGGATTGCCCCTTTATCCGCCTTGCTCCGTGGGATTCCCGGGCAGCTGCCGGAGGAGCAGCAGTGCAAGGTCGCTCTCACTGCAGGTGTTTGGCTGCAGTGGTGGCTCTGTGACAGGTCCCTGCATAGAACATCCAAGAACACGTGGATAATAGGCTGTGCAGAAAGGGGAGAGGGGGGAAAAATGAAAACCTAATGGATTTTTCTTCTCTCTTTCTTTCAAAGCATATTAAGACTTCTCTAAGTGTGCTAAAAGCCCTGGAAGCCTGTGCACTCAGAACATGTCAGCTCTTCCGGAACATTACAGATGTTTGCAGATTTTTTTTATTTGTTTATTTTTATTGGGAAAGTGCAAACACGGTATCTCTCGCTGTTTGATGGGGATATTGGGTGGCCTGTGGAACTCCTCAGCCCGCGGCAGCCTCGGTGTTGTCGGACCCTTTTCCGTGGGTCCCTGCGGGTGCTGCTGTGGTGCTGCCTGTGCCTACCAGTGGCTCCAGGTTCCCTCCGAGAGGTCAGCAGGGGGGTCTCTGCTCCCAGCGGATGTGCCCGTGCCAGGGGATGTAGGTGCCGGGATGCAGGGCTCCTTGGGATGGTTTAACCGCACGCTGCGGCACCCCGGAATGATTGTGATTCCCTGCAGGAGCCGGGACCTTGTGCTGCCCAGCTGGCCTCGGCACCGCGGTGTGGGTTTTCCAGCAAGGCTTGTCCCGCTCCTCACCCGATTTTCTGCAGGGCTGAGTTTCCTGGGGGCTCCGCAATCCCTGGGGTGATGGGGATGCACGGGGATGGAGYGGCCTGGGAGAGCCCGGAGCGGCCGCGTGCAGCCCCGGGAGATGGACGGCCTGGACCTGCACGCGCTGGGTCTCTTCCGGAGCCGGATCTCCGAGGTAACCACTCCGGAGCCCAGCATGGAGCCAGGCATCATGGTGAGCCAACACAGGGGTGCGGATGGGGACGGAGGCTGTGCGTGCGGTGGCACCGAGTGAGGCTGCCTCGCTCCGAGATGTCCTGGGATAACGGCCCYGGGATGAGTCACGGAAATGTCCCCGTGGGTGAGGAAATACGTGACACACGTGTGACGTGGGCGCCCCACGCGCCCCGAGGCGCCCGCTCCGCTCGGGGTGCCCTGCTCACACCCACCCGGGGGTCCCGCCGCGCCAGCCGCCCCTCTCATCAGCTGCAGGAGAGGAGCCGCCGGGCAGGACGTGGCGCCCGCGGGCCTGSTCTGTGGTTCCTGTTTCCGATTCTGCTCTCCTGCAATTGAGAGGTGCTGATGTCCCCGGGGCCTCGGGCGGTCCCCGCAACGTTCGCAGGATCTATGGGAGCGCCCGTTGGTGTCCGGGATCAGTGTGACGGGCACACGAATGCCCTGCCTGGGAGCATCCCTCGGGAATGCTATGGGCAGTGTCACCAGGAATGCTCCAGGAAGCTGGGTCTGGGGGCAGGGAGGTCCCCTCCATCCCCCCGCCTGCGTACGGGACTGGGATGGAAGCGTGTGCGGATCCCAGGAAGCTTCCCGCTCCAACGGGCGCCCTTGGGAGACGGGTGCCATGACTGTTCCCACGTGGCTGGTYGGCCATGCGCAGCCCCGCTGCACACAGTGTGTGCATAATATATAAAAATACATATAAAAATGCACATATCAAGGTATATAAAGCATAGATATAAATATAGTTCAAGTATTTTAAAAGAGCCTGCTGGAGGAAACCAAGCTACGTGACTGATCGTTTTCCTCCTCCTGTTTTTTTTGCAGTGCTCCGAGGGTCTGTCCCGCCCCACCGAGGGCCTCGCTCCGGGACACGGCAGTGCCGCAGGACAGGGAGGATCCGTGAGGAGATCCCAGAGCCAGGAAGCTGTCCAGCCCCGAGGACAGCGGTGAGTTTTGGCGCAGGGGGTGATTTAAGAGAGCACATGGGGAGATTGTGTGGGATGTGGATGTGCAGCTTGCCAGGACGTGTCCCTTTCCCCACGGGGAAGGATCCAAACATCCTTTCAGGTGCAGGAAAGTGACGGCTCCAAGCACAGCGCTGCCTTCTGTTGTGGCCTCATTTTGGGGCGAAGAAAGCACTAAACGGAGCAACCCCAGGCAACGTTTTGATTCTGATGGCAGATATCACCTTGTTCCCACCAAGCCTAGTGTAGCCAAGGGTCTGTGTTCAGCTCGGAGGACAGGAACCCTGGTTTATTTGGGGTGYCACAGCTGCGAGGGCCGGGACATCAGGAGGCACCGCGGCCGGGAGGAGCGCTCGGCTCCACAAAGGGGCGAGAGCTCTTGCTCCAACACCCTTCTCGGCTTCCGACACTGAAGCAGGGGTTTTAAATGACCTTTAAGCATCTAAATCAGCGTCTGTTTTTCCTCTCAATGTGGTTGTTAGTGGTTTGGGGGGCTTTTAYAGAGGTGGTTTGGAAAATACAAGTAGGAGTGTTCCCACAAAGATACCTGAGAGCAGACTGAAAGCAACACGGAGGTCAACAGCTGCCTAGGGGAGGAGCAACACAGCTGCTGGAAATCAGTAATTGGGGTGAAGTGGTGATTTCCCGGGGAAAATCCATGGGTGAAATGCAGCCACCTGGAAAGGAAAGGCGGAGCAGAGATAAGAGTAGGGGATAGAGCAGGATCGGAGGTGGAGCAGGGAGGGAGCCTGTAAGAAATGTGTCTGCAGGGTGAATCCGTTCTTGCTCTGGGTGCACCCAGCCGGGTTGTGCTCGGCTTTCCCGGCACAAGTTGGTTCCATCCCACAAACCAAGCGGCTCTAGCTGTTAACTGGATGGAGGGGCRGCTCCAGCTCTCGGACAGGGAGCTGGAGAGACTGTCCCAGCCCTGGCTCCGGTGGGACCGGCTCCCCTCATGGTGCGGCGGGACAAGGCATTGGGCAGGACACGGCACTCGTCTGTCTGCCCGGCCTAAACGCTCCAACCCCGGCTCAGGGTTCAGGCCTGGAGGTCACCCGAACCACCCTGCACACGRGTAGGAGGCTGGGGGTGCTGCGGCCCTCGCCCCACAGAGCTCGGCCGTGGGTCTGGGACCGCATCCTGAGCCTCTGGAGCGGGCGCTGTGGGGACGTGGCTGCCCTCTTCACTTGGAGGTTGTGGTCAGAGACACTCCAGGCAGAGACACGTCACCGAGCGAAGGAAACGCAACCGCCGGCAGCGAATGGAGGCCGTGGTTAAACGGGATGCAGCAAACTCAGGATTTCCTCCTTTTCCCCCATTCTCACTAACTGCAGCAGCTCCATGCTCTGGTCAGCCTGGCGCTAGCTCGGGAGCCCAGCAACTTCTTTCTGGTCTGACCTCCTGCCTAAGCTTTGTTTCCTCTTAGGCTCGGGACGAGAGGCTGGGGCTGAGGGTCAGCGAGGGAAGAGCRGGGGCCAG
This sequence comes from Nothoprocta perdicaria, assembly GCF_003342845.1. Lineage (NCBI taxonomy): Eukaryota > Metazoa > Chordata > Aves > Tinamiformes > Tinamidae > Nothoprocta > Nothoprocta perdicaria. The sequence continues at coordinate 5,350 of NW_020455390.1, read as the reverse complement.
GACCCCGCGTGGGCGACGAGTAGCTGGATGAGGACGAAGGAATCAACGCGGAGCGGAGGTCAGTGGGGCTGGAGGGCGGCTCGCTCCCCAGGAGCGGCACCCGCACGGCTCTCCCCTGGCACCTGAGAGCCCAAACGTCCGAGCTCAAACCGAACCCCTTTGGGAGCGGCGCTTCCCAAGCAAGTTCCTGTTCTGYGCAGTGCTGGGGGCACCTGTGCCTATTTCCCAGCATTTGTGCTTTCCAGCAGGGCTCCCATTCGTTGCTTATTACTTAATATAAAGTATTACTTTATAAAATATAACTTGTAACTTGTTGCTATTATTTTATACCCGCAGTGTGATGTATCAACGCCCGAGGAAGGCTGATGCTCGCGATGCCCGTTTGCCCACGCTCTCCTCTCCTGCAAGACCAAGTGACACCCACAGCCTGACCCGTGAGCCCGGGGGTGCCACACGGATGGTGCCAGGGCAGGTCAGTGCCCGCCCACAGTCCGGGACCCCCTCCTGAACACACGTTATTCCCACAGTGCTCTAGAGCGACGTTGAACGTCGGGGAGGCCGCATTGGGAGGCTGCACCTCTGCTTTGGAGCRCCGCGATGCTCGGGACACATCGGATACAGGTCTGGGAAGAAAGGAGCGTTGAGCTGCCTGGGGTATTGTCCCTCCCGCATTCCGAGGTCGCGGCTTCGGCCCCGGTGGTTGTGGCCGGAGCGTTTRGTCGGGAGTGTTGCCGGGACCTGGCCTGGAGCGGCGGAGCCTTTGGAGCGGCCTGGGGGATGGCCGGATCCGGCTCTTCCCCTCCCTCCCTCAGAATTATCCCCACATCCGGGARGAGGTAGGTTCCTTTTTGGAAATGGAAGTGTTAATGACAAAGAAAATAAAGTGCTTGGAGCAGCAGGTGTCACATTGCTCATTCTTATTTCCTCCTCCTCCCTCACCTTTCTTCCTCCCTCTTTCTTCCTTTTCCTCTTCCTGTCTTTTYCCCCTCCTCTCCCCCTTTTTCCTCCTTTTCTGTCTCCTTCTCCTCCCCCTTTTTTCCTTCCTCTTCCTCCCTTTCCCTAGATCCTCTGCTCTTCCCCAGCCTTTGTCACCTCCCTCTTTCTTCTCTTTACACTTTCTTCTTTTTCTTGATCTCTGCTCCCCCTTCTTTTCTTCTTCACTTTCTCTTTAATCTTTTTTTGTCCCCCACATTTTTTCCATTTTTCTTCTACTTATTCCCCTCCTTTTTTCCTCCTTCTTCTGCCCTCCTCTTCTTTTCCTTCCTCCGCACTATTTCCCCCCGCCTTTTCCTCCTTTTTCTTCTTATTCACCCCCTGCTTTTCCCCTTCCTTTCTTTCATCTTCTATGCCTCCATCCTTCTTCTCTTATCCTATTTTCACATTCTCTTCTTTTTCTCCCCACTTTTCTTCCCCTCCCTCTGCACTTTTTCCCCCTCCTCTTTTTTCTCCCCTCCCCCCCCAACCCTTTTTGCCCCCCCCACCCTTGTCCTTCTCCTCCTCTCTTCCGTTCCTCTTTTTTGGTCCTATCCCCACTTCTCCCTTTTTTCTCCTCTTTCTTCCCTCTGCCCTCCCTCTTTATTCTTCAGCTTTTGTTCCTTTTTCTCTCTTCTGTTCCTTTCTATTTATGGCCTCTTTTTTTTAACCAATCCTTCTTCTACTGGTCCTTCTCTTTGCCATTTTCCCATCCCTGTTTTTTTTTCTCTCCCCGCCTTTTTTCCCTTCTTCAGCCCACACCTTTTTATCCTTCTCATCGCCTTCCTTTTTCCTTCCTCAACTCTGCCCCTTTTAATTTCCTTTTCCTTAGTCTTCCATTCCCCACCTTTTTTTCCCCTGTCCTCTACTCCCCCTTTTTTCATCCCCAGTTTTTTCTCCCCCTCCTCCTTCCTCCTTTGTTTCCTGCTTTTTTTTCTCCATCTCCCTTTTCTCCCACTTTTGTTTTTCTCTGCGTTCTTCCTTACTTCTTATTCCCTAATAATTCCTTATTAAAAGAATAATTCCTTATTCTTTCTTTCCCTTCATTTTTGCTCCCTGCTCTTGTCCTTCTGCCTGCCCTGTTCCCCCTTCCCCCCTTTCTCCTAGTTCCAGTTACGGTCCCTGTCCTTGTTCTTCTCCCCCTACTTTTTTTTGCTTACCTTCTCCCCTTCCTTTCTTCTCTTCATCTCTGTCTTCTGTCCCCCCTTGTCTCCTTTTTTTTTTTTTTTTTTTTTCCCCCTCCTGCCTTTTTTTCATAACTACATGTTTGTTTTCTCCACCACCACTGCTGCTTTTCTAGTTCTTGTTTTGGGGGGGGTTGCTGTTCCGCCTCTTGGAGATGGGGAGCCTGGGGGCAGAGGGCCAGGGAAGCGGGAGGACAGCAAATGTGATGATTTATTTTGGGGTATCAGTATGGATACACCACTGGAGTGCAGGTCTGCCCTGCTGAGAGGAACACTAACGTTATAGGGTGTGTGTGTGTGTGTGTGTGTGTGTGTATAAGAAAACATATATTGCATAGTGGGGGGATTTTATTTATATATATTTATATGTATAAATAAACCTGGAAGCCTTTGGGGCTGGTGGTCAGTCCCTGCCAGCCTGCGCAGCTCTGTGAGGCGTCCAAGCGACTGCAGAGCGATGGGTTCACCCTGGAGCCGGGCATTTAGCTCCCGAGCAGGGCATTTAGCAGGGTATTTATCATGCCCTCCTTTCCTCCCCACCCTGTTGTTTCCTGTTTGCTCAGAGCTTCTTGGTGTCCTGCGGTTGAGAGCCCCAGATCTGCTGGAGATGGTGACACAGCAGCCTCCCACCCGCTGCAGCACGGTCGGAAGCAAAAAAACTGTTTCAGGACACTTGGGTTTTTTTTATCATCTTTTTTTTGCAGCAAAATGCAAGCGTAGGCGCAAGCTGTTCCTGACAGAAGGGTGGCAGGACACGGCGTGGAGGTGTTTCTCCGTGGTGGCGTGCTGCAGGTGGGTCCCTCGGGGCTCGTGGTGACCGTCACGGTGATGCCCACGTTGGTGGCACCCGTGTGCCCTCCCAGCCCCAACCGCAGCAGTTGGGCGCTGCTCAGCACCCTGCAGCCTCGAGCACCACCACCCAAACAACAGCCTGAAATGTGTGTGTTCATATGTATATTYATATTTGTGTGTATCTAGATATAAAAAAAAAAAGTTTCTTTTATACAGATATATACGTGCACAAAAAAAACCTATACCATATTTGTACATAGTTATAATCACAGAATCTTCAAGGTTGGAAGGGGCCTCCAGCAATCACCCAGTGCAACCTCCCTGCTCAAGCAGGCACACCTAGAGCATGCRGCACATTTATTTAGAGTCATGGTTAAAAAAAATGGTAAATGGGTTTTTTTGGTTTTGTTTGGTTGGGTGTTGWTCTTCTTTCAGGGCATTTATAGTTGCGATGCTGTTTTATTTGGGTTTTTTTGGTTTTTTTTTTTTTAATTTATTTTAAAGCTTGCATCGGAAACGCCACGACCCTGCTCCTATGGTGTCAATTAGCAAAGTGCTGCAGAGGACGGGGAGCTCTAGAGCAGATGGAGCTTCCACTGCTCTGGAAGTTGCTGAGAAATTGCCTGTAGAGCGGGGATGTTAGTGGCCGTGCAGCTGAAACCTGCTGCGCAAATACAAGCGGGTGCTGCTGATATTGTTTATAKGAAGACAAGCTTCTTGTGGATGTGCTGTATTTTTATATTATATATATATTTTCCCCCCCCTTGTTCATAGTTGAGGTGATGATAGGAGCTACATATCCATAGTTAGGACCTGCCCCCCCCCGCAGGTCCACTGGTTTTGCTGATGATGCAAAAAAAAAGGTTAAACTGGATGCTCTAGCAGGGAGTTCCTGTCACGCTATCTAAAAAGGGCCACACAAAGAGTGAGGGGTTGGAGCAGCTCCTCGTGCAGGAGRGGGAGCCGGTGGGATCCGGGCTCTGCCGGGACTGAGGGAGCTGCCATGAATCCAGGCGCATGATTCCAGGCCCGCTGCTGTTCCAGGCGTGCGGGTGCTCTGCCTGCGTCCCGGTGTGTGGGGCTGCTGCGGGTTGCGTGTCCGTGTCCGTGTCCGTGTGCGTGTGGTCACTCTCCGGCGGGACACGGCGGGGCTGAGGGGAGGTGAGCCGGCCCCGCGCTGGGGAGGCCCCACAGGGCCCGCCGTGCGGCGGAGGCCGCGGCGCAGGGCAGCGGCGCCCTCAGCAGCGAGCCCGGTGTTCCGCCTCAACGGGCTGCAGAAGCGAGGGGGGCACCTGCCCCAGGGGGGCCCTGCACCWGCCATGGACCCCCCTCAGAGGTGGGGCTTGGGCTGGGGACCCATAGAGGGGTAGTGATGCAGAGGGGAGGCCGCTCCCGCCCACCTAGCCGCCCTTCCCACAGCAAATCTTGAGCCCCACGAGGAACAGAGACACGGACAGGGAGGCAGAACGGAGGAGGCCGCAGGAAGCGGAGCCCAGGCCACCACGCACGGATCACAGAGCAAGTACAAGATTTCCAAAGGATTAGCTGATCATGCCTTCCAGCTGGTTTGCATCAGTCAATCACAAACAGCAAAAACAAGGTGGGAAACGAGAGAAGAAAGAACAAGGCAGCAACTAAAATAAAAAAATAAAAACAGGTATATGGGCAGATGTGGGTGCTGGTTTCACTGGAGGTGTGAGCTGCTTCCTCTCCCTTCCTTCTCGGTCACAAACAGGAACTATAGGGGTAACAGTAGGAGATGGAGCACACACAGAAGAGAAACAGGCCCGTGAGCACAACCCCTGCATGCAGGAGCCCCACACGTGGGTTGTGACCCACACGTGGGTTGTGACACACAATGCCACATGGCACCCTGCACGCCCCGGTGCCACATACACATCTCACAAGGGACCCACCACATGTGTCACCACACAGGCACCCCATGCACACGTGACACCCCCCACAGGGGCCACAACACAGCACATGCCCCACATGCAACACACCACAAGTGACAGAAACCACCCCACACCTGCCACATAGACCCACACCTCTTATAAAGTACACATGCCACAAAAGCGACACCCCTGGCAGCCACCACCCACATCATGTGCCCCACACACAAAATAACCCGTCACACACAGACCCCCATCTCTCTAACACCACATATGGAACACACCCCAAAAGACGCTCACCCCATTTCCCACACACCACAAGTGCCAGATAACACATATGACAGACACCCCTTACACACTGTGTACCACATACCCACAGCACATGCCACACAYGAGCTGTGCCACATGTCACATCCCCAGTCACATACCATATAACCCCCCAGCCCCCATACATCACACATACCCCACATGTCCTGTGCTACACACACCACATGCCCCACACCACACATG
>NW_020455389.1:0-1032 GCF_003342845.1 Nothoprocta perdicaria | reverse complement strand
AATGGGAGTGCCTGGAAGGAGCTGGGGAGGCAAATGCAGGCCAGCTAGAGAAGTGTGGGCTTGTGTTTGTATGCACAGGGACTGCGTGAAGTTGCTTCGTATGTAGTGTAAAGCAGAAATTAGTGGTAGAGCTGAGATTGCTGTGACAAGGATGTGTAGAGAGATGATGGGTGAGTKTCTCAAACACACTCACTATCCTTGGAGTCTTTAGACCAAAGGTGCGACTAATGCTCTGTCCCAAGCTCCAAACCAGCTACTTAGGGGACAGAAGGCCAGAGCCAGCATTTGGACAGGAGCCTAATAAAAAGTTCAGGTAAGCTGTGATTAATCAAAACAACATGAAGGAGGCTTCAAGGTACCCTCATTACTTTATCCTTCCTAGAAACAGTAACCTGTGCAACCACTTTGATCTGTGTCCCAYGCCCGATACCATCAACACGGGCCTGAAGGCAGACACACAGGGGTGGCCAGCATGAGGAGTCCAGAATTTCTCAGGATTTCTCCCTCCTTTACCTTAAGCCCAATCTGACCCTTGTGAACTCCTTCAGAGAGGACACAGGAGTAGTGATCTGCCTGAAGAAGCACCGTCTGATGTCTACCAGACTCTGCAACATTTGTGCACTGAACAAGGAAGAGTAGCCCTGTGAGGAACAGCTCGGACATCCCTTCCTCATGAGGGCCACCCCAGTAGAGGCAGACATGCCCCTGCTCAGGCCCATCTGTGTAGAATCCTGCACAATCTGGGCACCCACATCTCTCTCTGCTGAGAGATCCCATCACAGAATCACAAATGACCTGAGGTTTGAAGGGCCCTCTGGAGATCATGTACCCCTGATCAGAAGTTTCCCTAGTCTTATGCATCAGCTCCCACCTCTGCATCAGCTTCTCCTTCCTGTGAGGCAACGGACACCAGCCCCTTTCAGAGAGAGGCTTTTGGCCCACCCATTTCTAAGTGTCAAAGGAAAATAAGGGTTCTTAGGAATGTGTTGAGGGCATCTTCCTCAGAGCCCACCCCTGCTGGGAGACAACTCC
>NW_020455388.1:0-1049 GCF_003342845.1 Nothoprocta perdicaria | reverse complement strand
GGCATCACTGTGGCATAAGCCCGTGTGTTGGAAAGCGCTTTGTAACGAGGGCCCTGGTCAGATTTCAGTCATACAAAGCTTGCACCAACACACGTAACAATGTCCCAGGAAGAGGGCATACTGATCCCCTCCCTGTTGCTGCTTCAGTTTTCCCTTAGCTAGTTGGTTTGGGTAGACAGTAGTTCCATGTTTGTGTCTTTCTTGGAGGATTATTCTTGCCTTYGATTACTGTTTTGTCAGCTTCTCTGCCTGTACTTGCACTTTCTTTGAGATAACCCACTAAATTTATCATGTAATGGTATGACTTTAGCCTGTATTTCCCAGAATTACGTTGCTATTCAGGTCTTCATTGACAGCCAACAAAACACAAGCTGCAAATAGCATCAAGAACCTGGTACAGGCCTCACCAGCACCCGCTCGTGCAAAGGAAGCTCCGACGCGAGGCGAGGGCTGAGGGGAAACCTACGTGAACTGCTGCGGTGGCGCGCAGAGCAGCGGCCACCCCGGCACCTCYGTGCAGCGCCGCCCGCGCCAACACACCCCGCGTCCCTGACGGCGTGTTTAGCCGCAATCAGCTTCGCTTCGTGTACGCTAAATACAAYTGGGACCAGGAAAAACTTACAAGTGAAGACAAAGTGAACACAGTGAACACAGCTGGCAGTGGCACAGACAATCCCGGTGCACTCTGAGCGTTTGCTCCAGCTGTTTTCCTTGTAGGCATTTCTGYGTGTTCACCCGGGGTGCAGGATGCTGCACTCCCATCAGCAGTGCTGGTGGCGTCGCCTGTCGCCCGTCTTTTAGGYAAAGATGTGAATTCTCATTTGACTCYCAGCTCAGCGGTGCACRGAGCGTGATCCCTGCTGTGTTTTGCTGTGTTTGTTCATTACCTGGAGCTGTGAGCTCATTATTTGCATATCCAGACTTCCCGCCTGTCTGAACAGCTGCATAATTCAACTCTCCAATTTAACCCAGTATTAACAGCATGTCTTCCTTAAAAAAGCAAACCCAGATGAAATATGAAGAAGTGAAAATATTCAAAACCCCTGTGG
>NW_020455387.1:0-1054 GCF_003342845.1 Nothoprocta perdicaria | reverse complement strand
CCATAGTGTCCCCATGGTGTCCCCACGCAGGGAGAAGGACGTGGAGCTGAAGCAGAAGAGGCCACAGGTCATCAAGGTCAAGGAGAAGATGGCCCCATGTCTCCATCTCCCCATGGTGTCTCCATCTCCCCATGGTGTCTCCATGACTCCCCATGGTTTCTCCATGTCCCCATAGTGTCCCCATGGGGTCCCCATGCAGGGAGAAGGACATGGAGCTGAACCAGAAGCAACCGCAGTTCATCAAGCCCAAGGAGAACACAGCCCCATGTCCTTGTGTCTCCACAACATCCCCATCTCTCCATGGTTCCTCCACTTCTCCATGACTCCCCATGATGTCCCCACGTCCCCATGATGTCCCTCCCATGTCCCCGCAGGGAGAAGGACATGGAGCTGGACCAGAAACAGCCACAGTACATCGAGGCCAAGGAGAACATGTCCATGCGTCCCCACAACATCCCCATCTCCCCAGGGTTTCTCCATCTCCCCAGGGTTTCTCCATGACTCCCCAGGGTTTCTCCACGTCCCCATGGTGTCCCCACAATGTCCCTCGTGTCCCCCGCAGGGAGAAGGACGCGGAGCTGAACCAGAAGCGGCCGCAGTACATCAAGGCCAAGGAGAACACGGCGCACAAGATCAAGAAGGTGGAGGCGGCGCGCAAGGCGCTGCAGGCCGCCCAGAAGCACTACAAGAAGCGCAAGGGCGACATGGACGAGCTGGAGCGCGAGACGCTCGCCGTGGAGCAGGCGCGGCACGAGTTCGAGGAGCGCATGGCCGAGGAGAGCCAGAGCCAGGGCCGGGACCTCACGCTGGAGGAGAACCAGGTAGGAACACTTGGGGACACCTTGGAATGTATGGTGGGACATGGGGATGTGGGAGGACATGGGGACACAGGGACACCACGAGTTCAAGGAGTGCATGGCTGAGGAGAGCCAGGGCCAGGACCTCATGCTGGAGCAGAACCGGGTAGGGACACCTGAGGACACCTTGGGACATGTGGTGGGACATGGGGATGTGGTAGGACATGGGGACACCACGAGTTCGAGGAGCACATGGC
>NW_020455386.1:0-1042 GCF_003342845.1 Nothoprocta perdicaria | reverse complement strand
GGACCCCCATCCATGGGGACAAGGGACCCCCATCCATAGGGACAAGGGACCCCCATCCATGGGGACAAGGGACCCCCGTGTCCATAGGGGACAAGTGACCCCCATCCATAGGGACAAGGGACCCCCACCCCACCCACAGGGACCATGGACAGCGCTATGGCGCCCCGCGCATGCGCACAGCGCCGCCCGCCCCCCACACTGCGCAGGCGCCCCTGGCGGGGCGGGGGGAGGAACCTCGGGGAGCGCGCGTGCGCATGCGCACAAGCCCCGCCCTCCGCGGGAGCCCTCGCGCATGCGCCGAGAGGGGGCGCCGTGTTTTGCATAGCTACGCCTACAAGGAAATAGATTTGCATGGACACGCCCCCCGCTTCCGCTCCCGGCCACGCCCCCTTTCCGGCGGCGCCTTTGAAGGCGGGGGGAGGGCGGGAAAAGGGAAGGGGGGCAGGACGCCTGGGCCCCTTGGGGACACCTGGGACCCTTGGGGACATCTGGGCCCCTTTGGGGACAAATGTGGCCCCTCTGGGGACACCTGGGACCCTTGGGGACACCAGGGACCCTGGGGACACCTGGGACCCTCTGGGAACAAATGTGGCCCCTTTGGGGACACCAGCGACCCTGGGGACACCAGGGACCCTGGGGACACCAGGGACCCTTGGGGACACCAGAGGCACCCGGACTCCTGGGCCCCTTGGGGACGCCTGGCTCCATTGGGGCCACCTGCCCCAGGGGCCACGTGGGGTCCCAAGGCCACCTGGGGGGGGTGACATCACCCCTGATGTCACCCGTGACGTCACCCATGACCTTCCCCACCCCCCTCCCCCGCCCCCTTGGCTGGGGGCCCCGCTGCCCCTCCCCCCCGGGGTCACAGGGTCCTGGCCTTGAGGTGGGGGGGGCGCAAAGGCTTCTGGGTAACGACCCCTCCCCCCCAATATGGAGCAATCGGGTGGGGGGAGGGAGAGGGGCCCAGGCGTCCGGGCCCCCCCAGCCCCCTCATATTGTGACCGTGGGAAAGGGGAGGGGGCCCGGACGCCTGGGCCCCCCC
>NW_020455385.1:0-1077 GCF_003342845.1 Nothoprocta perdicaria | reverse complement strand
GGATCAGATCGGATTAGAGCGGATCGGAGCAGATCCAAGGAGATTGCAGCTCGGGTCAGATCGGAGCGGATCAGATTGGAGCGGATCAGATCGGATTAGAGCGGCTCGGAGCAGATCCAAGCGGATCAGATCGGAGCGGATCAGATCGGATTAGAGCGGCTCGGAGCAGATCCAAGCGGATCGGAGTGGAGCGGATCAGATCGGATTAGAGCGGCTCGGAGCGGGCCGCGATGTTCAGCTGGCTGAAGAAGCAGGAGAAGGGCCCCGAGGCGGTGCGCACGGTCACCGAGAGCCTCAAGGAGCTCTACAAGACGAAGCTGCTGCCCGTCGAGGAGCTCTGCGGCTTCCACGACTTCCACTCGCCGCCGCTGGAAGACGCCGACTTCGACTGCAAGCCCATGGTGCTGGTGGCCGGGCAGTATTCCACGGGCAAGACCACCTTCATCCGCTACCTGCTGGAGCAGGACGTGCCCGGCAGCCGCGTGGGGCCCGAGCCCACCACCGACTGCTTCGTGGCCGTCATGCACGGCGACAGCGAGGGCATCACGCCGGGCAACGCGCTCATCGTGGACCCCAAGAAGCCCTTCCGCAACCTCAACCCCTTCGGAAACACCTTCCTCAACCGGTGAGTCCGGCGGGGCCCAGGCGTCCGGGGCGGAGTGGGGGGTCTGGGCACCCAGGGGGAGCCCGGGCATCCAGGGGGCCCAGGCGTCCTGCGCCCCGGCCGCCCCACGGCTCCTCATGCCCCTTCTCCCATTTCCCTCCTCCCTGCTGTTTTTTTAAATTATTTATTTGTTATTTTTGGTGCTCTCTGCTCCAAAACGGAGCTTCCAGCTGGAAACTTTGGAAACTTCTGCCCGAGCCTCGCCCTGCGCGGGAAGGGGGGGGGCTGCGGAGGGGGGGGGCTCCTTCCCCCTGGAAAATCCCCCGGGATCCTCCCCGGGCGCAGGGAGGAGGGGGCGGCCGCTCCTGCTGGAATGAGCAGTGCGGGGGGGCGGCTGGAGGGGGGCAGGCCCCCCCGCGGGCGGCCGGGATGAGCCAGGCGTCAGGAATGCGGCGGAGCTGCCAAGGGCTCCG
>NW_020455384.1:0-1098 GCF_003342845.1 Nothoprocta perdicaria | reverse complement strand
AGATCTCACACCAAGATCAGCCAACCATCATGGGCCTGGAAATAAAAGAATTCCTGAAATTAAAGTGTTGTGTGAGCCCCTCTTTCGCGGCCCACTCTGCCCCACACTGCCCCAATGTCTTCTGCCCTTAGCCCCAAGTGAGAGGCAAGGGGAGGGCCTGGYTCCCCTTGGGCTGCTGCGCGTGGTGACCTGGGGGTCTGGAAGAGGGGACCTTCAAGTGGGTTTTTTTTTTTCTGGTCAGTGCTCTAGACTTTCGTGCACACAATTTTTTGTGCAAAATTTCTGGCACACATGAAGCTTATTTATAGTACTGGAAAAGGAAAGCTTAAAATGTGCGTGATTGGTATTTCTTTTCTGAACAGGTACCTCTTCTGGAAGAAACTCTTTGCACTTGGCAATTTGTGAAAGTTTTCATATGGAGAAGAGYGTATTACCTATATTATACCTACCTGTATTTCAGTTTGTGCCCAGGGTCTCTCTGACGAGCACTTGTCAAAAACTTCCATCTTGCCTGGGGACCCTGAAATTTCTGCCATCTGTTTAGTCAATAAAGTCTTCCTATTGCTTTGGAAGTTTGGTAGTTTCAGTATTGCCCCAGGCAGAATGGGAAATCTTACAATACTACAGCAATGGATGCCATTTTGGATAGTCTTTGCTACTGTTTTCACCTCTGCCCACCAGCTRAATAACTTAACAGTGGGGAATTTTGTCTCCCTTTCTGCTGAGCACAGGGTGGACAACCTTTTATGACATGAGCTACAATGAGACAGCTGCTCAAGCCTGTGCTTACCACGGGCAGAGCTTCTTTTAGCTTCCTCCTGCAGGCTCTATACCCCTTTCCTGTGGCACTTCCTGCCACGACTGCTTAGTGAAGGGGAGGACAAAATGAGTCAGGCTSCCTCGTGGCCTGGGCAACACAGGGACCTCCAGGCAGCCTCTCCAGCTCAGGACCCAGAGGTCTGAGATTCCTAAAGAAATTGGAACGTAGGCATCACAGGAGAGGGAGGAGGCAGCCTCTCTTATTGCCCCTGAGGGGAGGGAGCTCATCAAGGACTTGTCACAGAGCTTGTTGTATCTTCGCTCCCAAAGGAAGAGGTC
>NW_020455383.1:0-1053 GCF_003342845.1 Nothoprocta perdicaria | reverse complement strand
GCCCCCCCCGGACGCCGGGGCCCCCCCCCCGGACGCCGGGGCCCCCCCGCTCACCCAGGCCGGGGCTCGAGGCGCCGCCGGCGGCTCCGATCTCCTCGTAGGCTCCGACCTGCGGGGGGGACACTGCGGGGGGGGGTTAGTGTCCCCCCCTGGCCCCTATAGGGACCCCCTATAGCAATCCCCATGTGGGGACCCTATGGGGAGGTAAAGGCCCCTCTAGGACCCGGGCGGGGGGGCAACGCGGCTCCTATAGGATGGGGTCTATAGGGTGTGTGGGGCTCAACCCCTATAGAGGCCAATGAGGACCCCTATGGATCCTATAGGTACCGAGGCAGGCAGGGCCAACCCTTATAGAGCCCAGGGGGAGGCCCTATACGTGCAGGGGGGAGTACAGCCCCTATAGCCCCTCCCGGACGCCAGGGCCCCTTCCCAGACGCTGGGGCCCCTCTCCCGGACGCCGGGGCCCCTCCGCACTCACTCTTCTTGGTGGGGGTCGGCGTGAAGCCCTGCGGGAGCGCAGAGGGGGAGGGGCGGTGAGGCAGGAAGGGGCCCCGGCGTCCGGGGAGCCCCATCCTCCCCGCTTTGCCCCCCCACCCCGGACGCCGGGGCCCCTTCCCGCACTCACCGGGGGGCCCAGGTTGCGGCCGAGGCTCTTGCAGGGGCTGCTCTCACCTGCGGGGGGTGAGAGATGGGGAGGAGCCCGAACGCCTGGGCCCCTCATTGCCCCCTCCCCCCCCCGCCCACAATTTACTCACCGGTGGGGGAGGCGGGGCCAAGCACAGGGGGTGGTGCCAGCTCTGAGGGGGCGGGGCCTCGTGCGGGGGTCCCACCCCCTGCCCCACCCCCACGGCGCGGCTTGTTCACCACAGCGTAAGTGGCCTCCATGTGGGGGAGGGGGCACCTGGGGGGGGGGAGGGCAATGAGGGGCCCGGGCGTCCGGGCATGGGAGGGGGCACCCGGACGCCGGGGCCCCTTTGGCCACTTGGGCCCTTCCCGGACGCCTGGGCCCCTCTCACCAGCCGCCGCTCTGGGGCCTCCCGGAAGTGGCACCCG
>NW_020455382.1:0-1042 GCF_003342845.1 Nothoprocta perdicaria | reverse complement strand
GGGGCACCCATGGGACCCATAGCGACCCATAGAGACCCATAGAGACCCATAGGGACCCATAGGGAGTGGGTGGCCCCATAGGCTTGGGGGGACCCATAGCGACCCATAGGGTCCCATGGGGACCTCTAGGGCACCCATGGGACCCATAGGGAGCAGGTGGCCCCATAGGGACCCATGGGGACACGGGACCTCTAGGGCACCCATGGGACCCATAGCGACCCATAGGGACTCATTGGGACCCATAGGGACCCATAGAGACCCATAGGGAGTAGGTGGCTCCATGGGGACATGGGGACCTCTAGGGCACCCATGGGACCCATAGCGACCCATAGGGACTCATTGGGACCCATAGGGAGTGGGTGGCCCCATAGCGACCCATAGGAGCCACTGGGACCCATAGAGACCCATAGCGACCCATAGGAGCCACTGGGACCCATAGGAGACCCTCAACGCCCCCCAACAAACCCCAGAGCCCCATGGCGGCCGTAGCCCCGCCCCATAGGCCCCGCCCCATAGGCCCCGCCCCGAGACCCCGCCCCCTTAGGCCCCGCCCACCTTGTGGGCGGCCCAGTCCATCCAGCCCTTGGCCTGGGGGTCCAGGTTGACCAGGAGCAGCCCCTCGACGGCCTCGGGGTGGCTCAGCTGTGGGGCGGGACCCATAGATTCCTTCCCCGGACCCATAGCGACCCCCCCGGACCCATAGATTCCTTCCTCGACCCCATAGATCTCCCCCCAGACCCATAGATTCCTTCCCCGGACCCATAGCGCCCCCCCCGGACCCATAGATCCACCCCTGGACCCATAGATCCCTTCTGTGGACCCATAGAGCCCCCCTCAGCCCCATAGATCCCCTATAGAGCCTCCTCAGACCCATAGATCCGCCCCCAGACCCATAGATCCCTTCTCTGGCCCCATAGATCTGACCTCGGACCCACAGATCCGCTCCCGGACCCATAGATCCCTTCTCTGGACCCATAGAGCCCTCCTCAGCCCCATAGATCCCCCATAGAGCCTCCTTGGACCCACAGATCCATCCCCAGAC
>NW_020455381.1:1282231-1317579 GCF_003342845.1 Nothoprocta perdicaria | reverse complement strand
GCAAACTTGCTGAGGGAGCACTCCAGCCCTTCATCCAGGTCGTTAATGAATAAGCTGAACAGGACCGGACCGAGAACTGACCCCTTGATTCATGTTAATAAAACTGTCACTCAACGGCACCTTTCTTTGTATGTCTGACTTTGCTCAGTGAAGGGTAGGTTAGAAAAAAACTTTGAATGAATAGTATTTTTTAAAATGATGATCATGACTGAAATGTGTCTTAATAAGTATGAAATACACTGATAATTTCCCTTTGAAGACAAGTGCACATACTAAAAGTGTAAATAATGATTGATTATGAAATCAAATATACATGCATATGCATAGTATTAGATACACTAATATTTATATTTGTTTATATATATATAAATAAAACTTAGCCTCTAAAATTATTTTGAACTTTTATAAAAGGGATGGGTGAACAGTTTCCTTTTCAGCTCAGGGAAAAAGTGATAGACCTGTCTAAATTTCTTTAAAACATACTCACTTCTTTCAATTATCTGCAATTCTTTAGTATCCCTTACGGTATTCATTTGCTACATAAACATTTGTTGAATAAGAAATATCTCTATGTTGATGTACATATGAAAGCAAAATGTCTAACTGGCTTGTAAGAAGGAGGCAAGAGTCCGATATTTTTTGTAAGAATAACAGAGTCTCCTCTACCCAGCTGACATTCTTATGTTCTCCCCAAGAGTTCCCATTTGCTGTGTTCTGCCCATCAGATTCAATGATGTATGCTGTGAACAGAATCAAACAATATTTGGGAGTCAAAGCTTTGATCATCATGCTTGGTTTCTGATAGCCCAAAAGGATTTTCTTTTTTTCCCGTTCAGATTTGCTGCAACGTTAAGACTTTGCTCTCTGCAATGAAGGTTCCATTTGGAGAATAGTTTGCAAATTGATATGGTAGCAATTTGCCATCTGTCCAGTGAAGGACTTCGACAAAGCATCAGATTCCCTGATAAACCAGATTTGGACACAAGCTTAGGGAAAAGCTCTAAAAGATTTATTTAGAGAAGTGTTTATAATCCAACTAGATACATTTTTGATGTGTGGAAATTGGGGCAACAAATCTAGGAATGAATAATTTTTTAAGAACAAACTGCAATAAGAAATATTCAGGCTGAATTTAACATAAACTGTACTCATGCCAGAATTATTTAGACTTTTCCAGGAAATGACAGTGGTAGAATTTGTCATGTCTTAGATAGTAAGTGCTCCATCCATTTTACACTCAATTCTCAGGTATCAATACTCAATTCTCGATACTCAATTTCTCTTTACAAAGGATTGCAAATGGATCTTGGGATAAAGTTGAAAGTTTGGAGAGAGGCGAGATTAAGCACCCTCCATCAAATGCTATGGATTAGAAAGGATGGGACCTGCCTCCATTCTGACCAGAAGTCTTCATTTGTAAAATGGTCTAGCCAAGCAAGGGCCGATCACCTCTCTCAACGTGCTGGAGACGCTCTTCTTAATGCACCCCAGGATCCCAATTGGCCTTCTTGGCCACGAGGGCACACTGCTGCCTCATGGTCAACTTGTCATCCACCATGACCCCGACCTTTTGGAAACTTTCAGCAGCCTTGGGTACCATAGGGTATCTGAGGAAGATACCTAGGGCAGGATTCAAATTACTGAAAGCAGATGTTTACATCTACTTAGTGACAGACATTTTCTAGTGAGTGTAGAAAAAAATACATTCATATGTAGACCAACTAACTCATTTCCTAGAAGAATTTATATCTGCTCTCTAGTTAGGTGATTTCCTCAAATGTACATGTCTGAGGTAGAGAGGATGAAACCTGCCCTCAGTAATCAAGCCTATTAAAAACATATATGTACACAACAATTATTTTTCCATCCTCTGTGAGGAAATATCTTTCCAATGAACATATGTTATTTGTCTATCATTTTTTCACCTCCTATTCTCTCCTCCTCTAATACTCTTATATTCCAGTAAAATAAAGAAGGCTGTCTTCCTACCCTATAAGAATGAACTGAATTATTTAAAAGTGCTTGTCAGTACTTGTGATAATCATTCATAAAAGAAACAAAAGATTTGCATAACTTTTAATGAAGCCACAGAAGTTCTACTTTTTTTTTTCCAATTTTGTATTTTGCATTTCCAATAGGAAAAAAAATAGGAATTTTCACAAAATTATCTTTTAATTTGCATTTTCTCATTATTGCATTTTACCTATTGAAGTTAAGTTTTTTATGTAACTTTCCTGATTATGCATATTGTGCTATTTGGACATTTGCTATTAAACCTGATTTCTCCATGTTCGTTTTTCTTAGAATGAATTTGGTATTGCATTAGCTTCTCATAACAAGCTATCTTGTCTGCATCCTCATGATATATTCCCATGTGTTTGATAAAGTGCTGCTGTAATGTGTATCACTTATTTCAGCATATACCACCGATTAATGAAACAAATTATCCTTTACTTCTCTGGTCCATGTAATCATAAAGTCAAAAGGACAATATACTATACAACAACTGTAATCAGACCATAGCAGTTCAGCAAATTCCTATGCTTTTAAAAATTAACACACTGGCTAGCAGAGTGAAATGTAAACCCAGGTATGGAGTTTTGCAAAACCAAAAATACTGTGTGAAAGAGCTGCGAAACTCATCTCCCCTCTTCTTAAATGACTAAGTCTCAATGGAAATTTAAGTCTGAGTAGAATTAAATATTTAAAGCTAATATTCTAATAGTTGATTTTTTAAAATGAAAAACATCCCCAAGTTCCAAATTTTCATGTGGCAGGTGATATCTTCAACTTTTGCGATTCAGTTCTATATTATTACTCTAAATAACCATAGCAGATTTAAAATGGAGAGAATGCAATAGAATATATTAATTTCAACTGAATACAAAAATAGTCAAAATAAGGAGTATTGTATAAACTGGACTATTCATTTTTATGTCTAATTTGTTTGAAAACACCAGTTTCTAATTAAAATTAGGTTGGCATAGAGTTACTTGTCTGTAGGACAGAGAGGTGTAAAACTTAGATACATTTCTGTCCACTCTGACTGAAAATATATAATTTATTAAAGACTATCTTTTCTCTCAACAAATCTCATGCTTCATTTTTGTCTGTGCCATTCCTCAGATTATGATTTCTTTTTATTGGAAAATAATAAGAAGAATCTTAAAATAGTTGCCCTTCTAGGTGTCTTCACTTCAACATTGGTGTTCATCTAGCAGTATAAGTTGCTTAATTAAGAAGAGCGTCTCCAGCAGGTCGAGAGATGTGATCGTCTCCCTTTACTCAGCCCTGGTGAGGCCACATTTGCAGACTGTGTCCAGTTCTGGGCTCCCCAGKACAAGAGGGATGTGGAGCTGCTGGAGAGAGTCCAGCGCAGGGCTACGAGGATGATCAGGGGCCTGGAACATCTGCCCTATGAGCAAAGGCTGAGAGAGCTGGACCTGTTCAGMCTGGAGAAGAGAAGGCTGAGGGGGGACCTGATCAGCGTGTATAAATACCTCAAGGGAGGCAGTGAGGAGGAGGGTGGTGGCCTCTTTTCAGTGGTGGACAGTGATAGGACTAGAGGAAAGGGCCACAAGCTGAGGCATCAAAAGTTCCACAGGAACTTAAGGAAAAATTTCTTATCATCTTATTCTTATCATCATCTTATCCTAACACCATACTTATATTTGCTTCATGAGCATGAGATATGTTTCATAGAACATCTTTTGTACATTTTTGCAATACCACGCCATGCCAAATTAAAATTCAAAATAATTGATTTTTTAATAATAAATATTGGCCAATTTCCAGTTGCATGTTAAGTATCAAAAAACAAACAGAAAACAAACATACAAACAAAAACTTCTTTATAACATAATGGCATAACCCTCCTAGGAGAGCTATCGATGTTTCAGCTGTGATTCAGTGCAACAAATAAGCACATACATAACATCCAGATCACATATATTTCTGTTCAGAAAGGCAATTAACTGCTTATAAAAGTTTAGTGCCTTTCTGAGTGTAATATTCTGCAGTTTATTTTTCATTTTTTAAATCTTGTTTGTTAACAGATATATTATAATAACAGCATGATCACTGATCTGAAAGATGCTCTTTTGGAATTTATTCTAGTGTACCTTGGTGGAGAACTTAGAACCTTGTCCACAGAAGTGCATTTAACCTACACTATTGCTCTTAGAGACTACCAGAATGTTTTTCAGTATTGTGAGATTATTTTTCAAACCTATTATATATCCTTGAGATTTGTTCAGGATCAGAACTGCTGAAACCATTTTTTAATCTGTTTTCTTTATTTGGAAGTTTTGTTTGAAAAAGTATTTTAGTAACCAGACATCAGATTTAGCAATACCTTGGGTCTTTTGTTCCTGCCCTTGACAGTTTAAACTCTGTATCACAAAAGCTTAGTTAGCTAGGCTAACCTTTCAAGCTAGTGCTGGTACAAGCTGACACCTGATGCTATAGAAAATGTAGGGTACATTCTGATAATATAAATACAATGCTTTTTTTCGAAAGTTGCTTGTGAAGTAAGATATTATTTTACCTTCAAAACTTTTTCTGCTCTTTTCTTCTGCCCTCCAGATCATGGGCATTCTATGAGTCATAGGATACCAAATAATCTGGAATTATTCTTGAGTATACTATTAATTCTAAAGGACTCTGTATTTGTGAAATATAATCAAGGCAAAGTTAGGGGAAATTAGTGCTTATATTATTTTAAATATATGTTCTATACATATATAAATACATTTATTCATATGCATGCAAAAATACACACACATATACATGCATACACAAATGCAGACATACAGACACAAGCATACACACAAATTCACACAAAATCTCCAGGTTACATCTAAGCATAATACATTGCCATATAAGGAATGTAATTTGAATGTCTGTGATATTTTCCGTTCAAAGTGTTAAAGTACTTGGAATAATAATTGATAAATTAATTCCAACACTATATAAAACCAGTTGTTCTCTGAATGAAATGTTTCTACTTCTGAAATATATGTCAATATTGTGTAAAATATACATATTCTGTAAATATATGTATTTTGTGATATTTCCTATATGGTACATAATATGTAAAGCTAAAAAAAGACCCATGCTAAGTACTGATCACATATAAATGACAAAGATCTTTTCATACCAGCTGGCAATTTTCAGTGAAGCAATTTTGCAGCAACATCCCTTGTTAATTAAACTTCCAAATCACTTCACTGTTATAGGAGCTGGACTTTGAAGCTAAAACAAGCTACACCCTGAGGATAGAAGCAGCCAATATGCATGTTGACCCTCGCTTCCTAAGTCTGGGACCTTTCAGCGATATGACAACAGTGAAGATAATTGTGGAAGATGTTGATGAGCCGCCTGTGTTCACTTCTCGATTGTATTCCATGGTGGTGTCTGAAGCAGCAAAAGTTGGCACTATCATTGGGACTGTAGCTGCCCATGACCCAGATGCTTCAAATAGTCCTGTCAGGTAATTATAAGGTGTCTTAATTGTCTTATTTATTTGTTTATTTATTTGTTTGTTTATTTATTTATTCTTGTCATATCCTTCATTTTGTTGTAGAAGAGTGTTTATTTGCACTGGAAAAGGTCAAGAAGGTCTTTCTCTCAAAAAGGGAGCGAGAGATGTTCTAAGAGCTTATTTTGACACATACTCCTGATATATATATATATATTTAAATCTGAGGCAGAGGGAGAGGGAGAGGAGAGGGACAAAAAACAAACAAACAAAAATTTATATTCCAGGGTAATTTCTCTGTAAAGCTTAGGAAGAACCAATTATTATTGTGAACAATTTATATTGTGTTAAATCAATATCTAGACCAAAATATCTCTCTGTCTATATATCATGATATATCTATCTGTATATCATGATTCATATTCTGAATGCCTTATAGCACAAATCTTCCTTTGAATCACAAAACAGAATTGAGGGCCCACAGAGAAAGCATGTTACAATACTCTACATAACTGAGATGTATAAGATGAGGTGCATATGCAGTTAAATGAATGCAACAGAAATCTCAGAAGGCTTATAAAGCATCATGAGGTTTCTGAACAGGTAAGCCATAATACTTGTACATTCTACTGTAGCCAAATATCTTTCATTAGAAAAGGAGAGATGTGAACACTAGAGAAGCTTGAAAACTGTCAAGGGCTTCGTCTTTCTTCTCCTTATCTTCTGAATGTGAAGAATATGCAATGCTTCCCCAATTTAATGACTGGTATCTAAGCTTTAGGAAGCACAAAATATGTATAATATGTTTGTCTGTCCTTTGAGAAAAAATTGCTCAAAGGTGAAGGTTCATCTTCCAAGTTAAAGCATCAGTGAGTGACTTGATATTCTTCTTAGGCAGAAGAGTAATGTTAAATGTCAAAATAATGTGCAAGGGACCTGGAGGGTAATTTTTCCAACTCTAAGGAATTATGAGAACTTAAAGTCCTAGAGAAAGACTACAGTACATATTAGTTAATATTAAAGTTTCACTTTTTCTTATTATTATTCATTCAGGCCATACAAAGGACTGCATATACAGAACTAGCTCAGATGGCACCATTTTTTGGTGCTGTCAAATTTTCACATTCATGACTTAAAGATTATCTTGTACCTCTACTGTAGTTCTTCAATTTCTAAAGCGGCAATCTTGAGTTGTAAAAATAAAGCATATGTTTCARTTCTAGAGGTGATACAAGTGTTGTCTCCCTCTTTTTCATTATGTATTTGCAACAGATTCAAAATAGCTGCCTCCTATCATGTATAAACAAGTCTTAGATGGATAGGTTGGCAAGGATCTACTTGTGAAATTTTTCTTTGCTGAGCTCTTTCTTTACTGTGGCAGTGTTTTCTGGCACTGATGTTAGCATCTGGTACATGATACCAGGTTTAGCAGAACTTGTAGAGTTGAATTAAATTGAGTTCTACTTATGTTCACTATGCTTTTGACTCTTGTACAGGATGAGTTTACTGTCTTAGTTCTGGTTATTTTTTTACAAATTCAGCATCAAAAACAGTTGTATCAGCAGCTTAACTGTCATCTTAAAGATTTCTCCTGCTTCAGAGCTGTTTGCAATTTTAGGATAAGGAAAAAGAGCAATATTGAGGGTTTATCTATATGCTTGTAAACTATATACACTATCAGGACTAATGACAAAAAATATAGTTCAATTGCTCCGAATCTACTGTAATGTACCTCAGAGACCAAATTCACCTAAAATGTGTAAATATGTAAATATGTAAAAGAGGATTAATGCATAATACTTTTCTTGTTCTATTTCAGAAGTTTAAGTTATCATTTTATCAATAGGTATTCCAGATTTCAGACACTGGATTTTATTGATATTGATTAAACATTGATTTGTTGCTGTTTGAAAAGTGTTGCACTTGCAAAATCAGACATTCTCAAAATCTTGACAAAAATGAAAAGTGTGAAAATAAATCTTGAAAACAGGAGGTTATCTTGTGTGTGTCTGAGAACTATTGATGTTTGAACTAGCTTAAATAAAGGATTTAAAACTGCTGCAGCTCAAAGATTTTAAAGTATTAATGGCTTCAAGGAATTAAAGGATTAAAGCTCTTTATTTACTTTTTTTTTTATTTGAATATGGATGCTACACTTGCATTAAGGCAAATTTCTTGCTTTGCTATCCAAGAAAAAAAATTGTTTGTTCTTGTTTTATCTGATGTATAATTTATGTAATTATTTAGTGTTTGTCCATGCTTCCTTCTCTATCGCTCTTCCTTTTTTTTTTTTTTTTTTTTAAAGTCTTTTTACTCTCCAGATTGCATATAGATAGTGTTAATACGTAGGAAATTTAAAGACTGGCAGAAGATTGAATCCCAGCTGCTAGGCCTGCCAAGATGGTTATATCGCATAGGTGACAGTATGCGATCCCCAATAGTCTCTAGGGGAAGCTTACTAGCCACATAGCTGCTGAAGAGTTCTGCTGGTCACATAAACAACAATGCTGGGATGAAGAAAAGGAAAAATGAACGCTATTGACATAAAATTAAAAAGAGAGATAGAGAGAAGGAGTGTAAATCAATGAAAACTAAAAAGTTTTTTATTATTATAGTTTTCTCTCTCATTATGACATAATACATCTCTACTGTAGAGATTTTGTGGACAGAGAACAGTGCCAGAAAGCAGAGTAGAATCTGGTGTATTACAACACAGAACAAATAACTAGTGTTTTAAGTTCATTATCGCTGAGAAGTCCAGTCTTTGAACTATCTTCTGTAATTCTTTCCTTCCACACTGTTAAAGGCTTTTGATTAATGTTATATCAATAATCTAATATATCATCACTGTGACAGTAATTGTAATAATCACACTTGGTCTGATTCTGACATTTTAATTTATCTTGAGTGTAGGGAAGTGCTCTGAAGTACTTACTTGATCTAAATAAGAGTGCAAGAATCTGACCCAATATTAAATCGAATGTCAAGAATACTTCAGCCGTAAATCTAACAGTGCCTAATCAACTGTCCTTTCCTCTCAAAAGGGATATAAACAGAACACCCACAGGCAGTTTGACCTTTTCCCTTATGCTATTTTCTATTTTCTAATGAGCTGGTTTCCTCTTCCTAGAACAAGTTTGGAGGTAAAAGATATGTTAAGCCAAAGAGTCAAGAGCACAAGTCTGTGTTTGTCTAATGACAGTAGAGTACTGGGAGCTGATGGCAATGACATGCAATCCCCTGACCTACAGCATCCTTCTTTATTTTACCCTATCCCTGTGGCTCCGGGTGATGCAGAGACTCTGCAGGGATTCTGCAGACTGCCAGCTCTGAGGGAGCAGAGCCAGGCTGGTACAGCCATGTGGCAAGCTTCCAGCTCGCTTTCTTGTTAGTTCAGGACTATGCTATTCCATGAATAAATGAATGGCTGCATCACAGCAGAAAAGAAGAAAGAAAAGAGGGGAGAAATACCTATGCTCTCACTTAAGAGGGCATTATTGATAGCAGGAACACAGCTAGCCATTGTCAGCACAGTACATTGTGCAGCCTGCATTTTCTATCCTATACGTACAGCTTTGTTTTTCTCAACAGCCTGGAGAACCTGGAGAAAACAAAGCTAAAGTAGTGAAACAATGGAAACTCTTTCTCTCTAATGAGAAATCAATAAAACATTTTTACAGGCGGTAATTGAACATAAATCTAAAGTTTTCTTTCATCCTTCACCTAGGTACTCAATAGATCGAAACACAGACCTGGAGAGGTATTTCAATATTGATGCCAACAGTGGAGTCATTACAACGGCCAAGTCTTTGGACAGGGAAACTAATGCTGTTCATAACATCACAGTTTTGGCAATGGAGAGCCGTAAGTAGCATTTGACAAATTTTATTAGCTATTTATCTATAGAGCTGCACGTTTAATCATGAGCAGCTTCATCAAGTGAAAATACAACAATCCAGATAAAAAAAGCCTTTTTGCTTAATATGAAAGAAACCTATGTGATGAAGACAGAAAGAAAGAAAGAAAAAACAAAGAAAAATGATAAATATTTGATCTTTCTTTTGTGTCACGTCATATGTAGTCTTTTTGACTGCTGAAAAGCAAGTACAAAGGGAGATGAAAAATGTTAAATCAGGAGTCTGAGACCAAATATCAGGAAAAGAAAAGTAATATGGAGTATGAAGAAGTGGAGTTAACTCACCATAGAGATAACATGACACTCACTCAAGAGTTGATTGCTGTTGGGCTACCAGAGTGCTCTTGAAAAGAGGTTAGGAAAGAGAATGTGAATATATATGCGGTCTCGCTGCCCTGACTCTCAGGTAAGACTGTAGAGGGTATTCTGTACTTACTCTCTCTTCTCCTGTGAGTGGCAATGTAAGATGAAAAACAATGAAGAGTGTAACTGAAGTATATGCAAGAGTAATTATGCTAACACAAATTTAAACCTAAACTTTTTCAGATGTGAACAATTCTTTTTCATATTGTGAAAAAAATATATATTTTTGTGGCTCTGTGGGTTTGATTTGAAGAATGTGTTTCTTCAAATGTCACCCTTATTGCTGCTCTATTGGATTATGAATAACGCAGTTATATATTCTCTGACTTAATATTTTAAGAATTCCACAGGCTTTACTTTCAATGAGGTTAATTTCATGTTTAACCTGAATGATAACATTTATGATTTAGCAGCTGTATGAATTTATCTTGTATTATCTGGACTAGATTTTTTGGTCCATCAGGCCTGCATGGGAGCCAGTGATTTTCTTGGCTATTAGTAAAACTGAGAGGACAGCCAAGGGACATCCTGGAGCATAAGTATTACATTAGGATGCTTTCATTTACATTCATGTACAGCCTGGTTTTCAGTAAGCTTAGGTATGCAGAAAAGAAAGATGGTATCAACATGATTCATTCTATGTCCTGTGTAATATCTTAGAGATAGATACATATTTGAAACTTTGTACAGTTTTTTTCTGCTCAAATCTCTAACATCATTATTTGTGTTAAAAAAAATCAATCCTTCTATTTCCTGCATTATAGATGTAGTATACACTTAGGTCTTTTGCACTTAGTTGACCACTTATATACTGTTTAAGACTRAGTGATGACATTGAACACTACATTCATGCCTGTTAGACGTGTTTTATTAGAGAATATAATTTATATTTAAGGTGATGTTTATGACTCTTAATGACAATTTTAAAATATTTTAAATAGTTTGGGATTTGCTTGGGAATGCCAATGTTGTACACAGCCAAGAGAATTCTCTCTGACTTCTTGATCAGCTTGCTCAGCCTGAATCAGACTGGATTGCAACAAACATATGCATTACAGCTATAATGATAATGCTATTCTTAATAAAAATACTGCTTTTATGGTGAAATATACTGCAGTGATGACATTTTTCATCACTTTGTTTATTATCTTTCTAAAGGATGATATTCAATGGTGTGATTAGCAAGTTAGATCATCCCTGAAAGTAAAATCTCAGTTCCATTGAGGCTATTGGAAAACACAAACATTGTTTTAAGAAGATCAATCCAAGAGCTTCCTTTGTCTTCCTAGGAGAGATTGTAATTGATTTGACAGGTATATGCCAAAGGAGAATGCAAATGAAAAATAGCCTGACACAAAGAATAACCTGTAAAGAGCTTTCCTTGCTTGTTTTCTTGGCTTCTCTTTGTAGAGAATCCAGCACAGATTGGGAGAGGCTATGTAGCCATCACAATCCTTGACATCAATGACAATGCCCCTGAGTTTGCCATGGAGTATGAGACAACTGTCTGTGAAAATGCTCAACCTGGTCAGGTATGGATTGCTTTTTTTAATGTTTATTTTTATGGGATAGGCAATCATTCCTTTTGAAAGCCTGACAGCTTTAAGATAAAATATAATCAGCTTATGGCAGTAAAAGTGACACTTTGATGTGCAGCACAAACAAGTATTCATCGAACCCTAAAAAATCCACCATACCCCTGATGAGAAAGCTGCAGACATTGAAATTAGAGGTGCAAGGTAGTGTTAAAAGCTCTGGGCTTCCTTGCTGACAAAACTGACACATTTTGCTAAACTCACCTAATTTTGAATAATGTTAAGCATACTTACTCCTCCTGACTTTGCTTGGAAGTAAGAAATCTCAACTTGTAGACAATCTGAGACCTAAAAGCCTACTATTCCTGCACTTTTGTTTCTGTTATGAAGTACAGTCCATAAGACCTCACATTGACTAGGGAGATTTATTCCTACCAAACTCCTGTGAGCTTTTTGTTCTCAACAATGCTTCCAAGAAATTCTAGACCAAATAACTGCATATGATGTTGGTTGTCCTCTCACATTTGGACTTTTTTCTTTACTTCTTAAGACCTGAGGACATATACATCATCCAGTTCTCTCATTCCAGAGAACCCAGAGTCCCAGAGAACTAGCAGATGTTTCAGTCAAATAAATCCCATGTATTCCCAGGGAGACTGTGCACTTTTGTGCTTTTTCCCAGAATATGGGTTTTTTTCTGTGGCAGATGCTGTTTATTGCACATTTCAAGATTATAGCAGAATTAAATGCGCAGGAGAAAACACTATGACCATTAGTTCATTTTCATGAGAAATACAGAAATAGGAGTGTTCTTACATGGAGAAAAAAAAAATAACATCAAAAAAGGAAAAGTAAAAACAGAGACTGGACAAACTGCATAAAGCACCCCTTTGTAGCTTCTTGCTTCACCTGTGATTAGCCAGAACTTTTAATTCTCAGTATCTATTGCTTTATGAATTGTAAATAATGGTGAAAGCTTTCTTTCAGAGACAGATTATGACAGAATTTTAGAAAATAAAGCTAGAAAAGTGAAAAAAAAATCAGGAAATGTTAATTAATTGAAATAATTACAAGCCAGAAAAGCAAAATACGTTCATTACTGAGGTTTGGAGTACAATGTTGACTGCAGCCACTTATAACTATGAGAGGGCCATGTTATAGCTATCCAGAAGATACATTTCCTTCACTGCTTAATAGCTTATATATGACTGCTACTCTGTTTATATTCCACTACTATGTATTTTGTATTCTGAGTCCTGCTGAATAACAGGACTAAAACCTCTCACAGAGCCTACAGAGCATTGTTTTGGCCAATTAAATTCAGTTACAGGGATAGCAGGGAACATGAGTCATATTTTGACATACATATCTGTGTATGTTTTACGGAGGGAATTAGAAAATCAGAGTAGGACTTAAGAGTTGATACTTTAATATCAATTGAGGAGTTACTGTGTATATAGTGTGTACATATTTATACTTCCCATTCCAACCACTAAAAACACTAAGTATCTTAAAACAGGTCATCCAGAAAATCAGTGCAATCGATAAAGATGATCCACCAAATGGTCATCAGTTCTACTTCAGTTTGACAGCAGAGGCAGCAAATAACCAAAATTTTACGCTGCAGGACAACAAAGGTAAGAATACAAATGTGACAGGACATGAGGTTGGGTAAATACTCATTATCAACACCTTTCATTTTGAAAATGTAGTGGTGATTATCATCTACATAAACTTTCATTCTGCTAAATTTAAGTACAGTCAGCCTCCAAAGTAATTTTATCTGTAGATTATCTGTCAAATGGATGAAGCTGTTGTTTGAATCATTTAAAGCCTTGAGCCAAACAAAACAGCTTCAAATCCAACTTCCAGAAGTCACTCTTTTAACATTATTTTTCCTTGTATTTATAAGTTTTTATCTAAATTAGATTTTAGATCAATGACTGAAAATTTTCCAGGATTAATGTTTTATTAATATAACTCAGGGCATAAAAAACGAGCACATGGTAAAACAATTTTTTTTTTTTTTTTTAGAAAACAAAAATCTTCAGTAAGTATACCACCTACTGAAACATGCTTTTGAAAATGAAAGCTGCCTACTATATTTACACTGACATTGTATGACTGTTTTCCCAAAGACTTTTGCAGACTCCCATTGACTTCACATTTCTATTTGCTACAATATCTGAGAACAAACTTCTAATACATGTTCTCATTACTACATTGTATAGCTGGGCATGTATCAGTCAGTTTAACTCTTAGCTGAAGCAAATAAAACAAAATAGACACTCTTACACTTTCATTGCTCTATCACCATGAACCACAGTTACAAAGTTATCCCTATTAATAAAGTAAGAAAAATAGTCATATGTTAAAGGACATTGTTTGTATAGACAAACTTTGAACAACATTCAGGTTTTAACACCCCTTCAGTCCTATGTAACAATAAAACTAAGTGTAAAATGTTTACTGCCTTTTTCTGCATGCTGTTGGTTATGTGTTTAATTTTCTCCCTATGAGGGACTTACCATTACAAGCTAAAGATTATATTAGCAATAATGATCAAGATAGATACAAATTTAAAAAATTTCTTCAAATCTTTTCAAACCTCAGRTATTGCTGCAAGTACTACAAAGTCATCCTTTCAAAGAAGTGAAAAATTGTGAAGAGTCATAATAAATCCTTTGCAATGCCAGTAAAATCAATGCTGTTATGAAACAAACCAGTAGCTGCCTATTTTGATATTGTTCTATACATATCTCATATTGTGATGCAATGTGCAGCAGTGTTTGTATACTTAGACAGGCTTGTTAAAATATATATACCTATACAAGATCATAGATATATCTGTCTATGGACAGACAAATTGACCAACTGACCAGTTGACTGACCTATTTATTAATTCTAGGAGATGTATCTTCCGGCCCTTTAGGAGCCGTCAATCTGCATTGGGTTTCACAAAGATTTTCTGCAACATTTCAAGTTCTTAATCAACTCAAAGCAGAAATGAAGCACACAGTTTTTTTATATTAATTCTCTTATTGAATTTGGTGGAATATTTAATTTTGCCAGCTCAGACCCAAAAGATACACTGTTCATTTCACACTTCAATAAATAACTTAATTCACACTATAATTTTCCTATTCTAAACTCAAATAAGGTTGAATTAAAAAAAAAATCAGAAACTTTTTTCTGTTAGCTGCTAGTTCAATATTTAAAATATTAATTAAAATACTTTAAAATATGATTTTATATCAAAATTATATATTCAATTTTTGGTTAGCTTGGCATTTCATGACTGCAGTCAGCAGCCATAAGGAAATATTTATTTCTTACTCTGACAATCCTAGAGTAAAAATTAGAGACTGATCATGTCTTCTATTTGAGTCGTGTATAGAAGTCATCTAACCCTATGTTTGCTTGTTTAGTAGGAGTTAATCACATTTCAACTATTTTGTTCTTTCATTATCATGACAGAGAGCAAAAGCAGAGAGCTTTTTATTTTTTTTCATAGAAAATTACCTGAGATGTGATTATCCACTTTAGAGAAATGGATGGAAATATGTGAGTAAGCCATCCACAGAGGTTATGAGTGTGAATCTCCACAAATTTTTCTCTTTCAGAATCTTAGCTCTCAGCTGAGACTGAAAACAAGTGCAAGTCTTTGTTACATGTGCAATTACTTGTCTTTGTGGACAAAACAGGGCTTTTTTTTTTTTCAGAAAAAGCATTTGTTTTCAGAGCTTATTCTTCATGAATAAGTTCATCATTTCTATTAATACATTATCTAATTTGTGAATAACTGAAACAGATCTTTGGAGAGCTTTGGAAACTAGACCAGAACCATGCATATAGATACTAAATCTGATTATTAAATGTTTTTTTTTCTTTTTTTTCCCCTTATTTCATCTTCAGCTATGCATCTAGATTGTGTAACAGTGAGCATAATTAAAATTTGGCAGGTTTCTGCAATTTCGAAACAATCCTTAGTGGAAAACAGAAATCTTTACGCTATATGTATGATTAGGAGTTTGCTTAATTGAGTATGAATTCACAGCTGATCCTATTTTTGCAACTCAAAAATGTGTGAACAGGAAAAAAAAAAAGTTCTTAAAATAATGTATTTATAGTCTTTTGAGTGAAAGTTTATATTATCTATGAACTTGTATTTTAGGCAGACCATGCATTTTACATTTTTATTTATCTGTTTAGATAACACTGCAACTGTGCTAACGAGAAGAAATGGATTCCGGAGACAGGAACAGTCTGTTTTCTACTTGCCAATATACATTGTGGACAGCGGATCACCTTCACTTAGTAGCACTAATACCCTCACCATCAGAGTCTGTGACTGTGATGCAGATGGCATTGCTCAGACATGCAATGCAGAGGCATACATCTTGCCTGCAGGACTTAGCACTGGAGCCCTCATAGCAATATTGGCTTGTGTCTTGACATTGCTAGGTATGTCTTCTTACTATTACTATTCTTTTCCCTTCCATGTGCAGCTGCCAAAAAAAGAAAAGTGTATCTAAAAACAGGAACAAGTAGCCTGCTGTCCAGAGCAGCTTTTTGCATCATGAGCCATAAAAATAAGTAAATAAATAAATAAATAAATAAAGCAATATCTTTGGTGCCAAGTTCTGATACTTGGCATCTAAATTAAGATGCTTCTAGTTATGTGTATAAACTAATACTAAAAGAAGAATGAACAGTTACATCAGATGCAACAGTTGAGAGAGAAAGAGTGAAGCAGTTAGCTGCTTCTCCTGTTTAATATCACGGGTCATTCTTAGATTACTCACTGTATCATCTGTATCAGTGTGTGCTCCCTTTAAGAGAGAGAACTTTTAAAATATCATATGACTTGAAGAAAACAAAAGATGTAAATATAAATGTACATCTTTTTTGAAATTAAATGTAACAATTTATGGATGATAAATTTATGGATAATTTATGGATGATATGTTAGAGCTCATTGTATATGTTCCAATTTGGAATACAATGATTTTTTTGTTTGTTCTTATCTCTGAAGAGATTACTATATTCCCTGGCTGCACATACCAGTCTTGAAGAAAGGGGAGGACAGTAGTATCTTTACATCCTGCTGCTCTTGTGTGCCTTGCTAATGATCAATCTCAGCAGGTCAGAGGTGCCTRAACATTTCTGCTGCCCAGTAAGACCCCCAGGAATGTGCTCTTGCTCTTCTGACCTCAGAGCCTTTCTTCTCTTCCCACTCATTCCTAGAAATAAGTTTTGAGTTTTTGAGATCAATTGAATGATCTCATGATCACGAATTTTTCTGAATGTTCCTTCTTCCCTGTCACTTTATCTCAGTTCCTGAAAGAAATCCTGATGCTCTCTGCATAAAGAATAGACTTCAGGATGTCAGCAATTGGTGATAGGACTGGGATCACAGG
The DNA here is from genome assembly GCF_003342845.1 of Nothoprocta perdicaria. Lineage (NCBI taxonomy): Eukaryota > Metazoa > Chordata > Aves > Tinamiformes > Tinamidae > Nothoprocta > Nothoprocta perdicaria. The sequence goes on along the minus strand of NW_020455381.1, from coordinate 1,300,866 downwards.
ATGCACTTTCTTTTTATTTTTAATTATTATTTTTATTTTTGTAAGAGTTAATCAGTGAATAGAAAAGACAGGCCACAGGCTACAGGACCAAAATATGACCCAAGCTTAATGCAGAAGGCAAATGCATTTGTATTGGAGAGGCTTGACAATATCATTTCAGTGTGATTCCCAGTTCCAAAGACAAAGAAGGATAAGGTTTGCATAGATATCAGGCATATATGCATTCTGGCACAAGTATTCTGAATTCTCCAAAAGGTCTTGAAGTTTGTATCCTTTGCTCTGCAACTTTGGTTTGATACTAGATCTTGCCCTGTACATTCTTTTGTCTAAGAAATAGGCATTATCTCTACCAAGATTCTGATTCCTTCAGTGGATTTACTTGACTGTTAATATTTTTACTTAAATAACCAATCCACTTTAATCGAGAAAGACTGAGAGGGAAGAAGGAAGACTGTTACTAAATTTTATTTATTTATTATAGTCAAATATAGGATATCTAGTGTCTTTTTTTTTTTAAGTAAAATAGTTTTCAAGTATAACAACTTTTTAACAAAGCTTTTATCCCTCCTCAAATTGTCTGAGATTAAGTTTTAAATTTTATTCCATAGGAAGTTTCTGTACTTTGTAATTACACAGAAAACATTTATAATTATTTACTCTGCAGTGAAGCTATGTCTTAAAGAAGTGGGGTTTTTTTAAGTGTTTACAATTTATTCTAAAAAGAACAGATGAAAAGACCAATAATAGTGTATACTGAGTTTAGAGTGTGTATGATATTTAGGGAAGTAAGTAGGAGCTTTTTTAACTCCTCTGAAAATTATATGGTAATTTAATTCAAGGTAATTTGTTTTTCAGTTAGCATTTTCTAGGCACAAAAATTGTTTTTTTTTTTTTTTTTATAAGTGTTTAACATAATGTATGTACATAAAATCACACATACACCAAAAAAAGAATTTTCATCTGCAGATAAAATAATCATTTTTAAGACATAAAGATTTTATTTGTGTTGAAACAATGGAAGAAAGACTAGACTGATGTAATCCCATTAGTCTTGTACTGGATTTTACAGGTTAATAATACATTGATTAAATTTCAAAATACATATTCAAGTTATTGCTTTGTCAATTGAAAGATGGAGAATTCATTAATATCATCATAATGCCTATAAGCAGCTAATTACATTAGCATACATATAGTCGTGTGATTAGTAAGCAAGAAGAAGCAGTTCCAGTCCTAAGGATCTTCTTCTCAAAATCATTAAGGTTGACATACGATGTGACAATCTGGTATGTGGAGATTTTGCCTTTACATTTTAAAAAAATAGTAAATCTATACATTGCTTAATTTTGGGATATCCAAACTATTGAAAAAAAACATTTGATTATGCAATACAGAACTTGATTGGTAATATATCTCCTAGAATGTAAAGGAAATTGGAGATTCATTTGAGGTCATGGTCACTCACAGGTCAATGAAGTCCCTCTTTTTGGACATTCAAAGACTATAGTTTGAAAAAAAAATTGAAACTTATTAAGCAGCAGTTATACAGTAAGCTTGTTAACTAAGAATTAAGTCCAGTTTTCCGTAGTCTTGGCTGTGATCCCCCAAACCCTTCTGACTCTAGCAATGATGAGGTATGAATAAATMGGCAGTTAGTGTGCTGTTCAGATAGCTGAGGGACTCTAGCTTTCAGCTTTATGAGTCATAACACACCTAAGGCATAAACCAATGCCTATTTGCTCACAGTTGATTTAGCTTATTGTTATAGAAAATGCCAAGCTTAGGGGTGTAGTATATATATATGATAATGATCCTGCCTAGTTTTAACTTTTCCTTTCTACTTAGTTCTGCTTGTAGTGTTCCCTTTTGGGTTTTCTCAGGGCTGCAAAGACTTCTTTAAAATGATGTAGCAGTTGCCTTGAGTACAAAAAGGAAATGGGAAACTTTAAAACAGAGGAATACATTAGGAAATCTTGTTTTGCAGATTCTGTTTTTTTTCTGGTTTTAGAAATTTCATAGTAATTTCATAAGACATAATGCATAAAGATGCAAGAGCTGATTCTTATTTTGCCAAAAAGTGTTTCTTTAGAAACTGATTTAATTGACTATGTCTAAATTAGTGACCTCAATGTGTACTCCTCTGTCCTTACAGCTTTTTGACTGTGTTTTATTTCTTCTCTGAAAAGCTTAAAATCAGGTTTCCTATATGTTCATTCAGTCACTAATTACAGCTTTGATAGGTCTAGTGATAAAAGTAGGAAGGAAAAAAAAAAAGACTTTTTAGAAATAGATAAGCTTTAAAATCATTTTAACTTGCAGACATCAGAGCATTAGGTTTGGGCCTATTTTTATCTCTGCATTTCTTGGAATGCAGCTAAAGCTTTGTTGTAATTGAAGGTTAAATATTATTGTTCATAGCTGCTGGAATCATAAAACTATAGAATCATAGAATCATTAAGGTTGGAARGGACATTTAGAGATCATCTAGTCCAACCCATGCTCATGCAGGGTCACCTAGACCATGTGGCACAGGATGGCATCCAAGTGGGTTTCGAAGATCTCCAGAGGAGACTCCACAATCTCTCTGGGCAGCCTGTTCCAGGGCTCTGTCATCTTCACTGTCAACAATTTTTTCCTTAAGTTCCTGTGGAACTTTTGGTGCTTCACTTCCTAGACGTTCCCTCTAGTCCTGTCAGTGGCCAGCACTGAAAAGAGGCCAGCCCCCTCCTCCTCACTGCCTCCCTTGTGGTATTTATAGACACTTATTAGATCCCCCCTCAGCCTTGTCTTCTCCAGTCTGAACAGGCCCAGCTCCCTCAGCCTTTCCTCATAAGGCAGATGTTCCAGGCCCCTGATCATCCTCGTAGCGCTGCGCTGGACTCTCTCCAGCAGCTCCACATCCCTCTTGTCCTGGGGAGCCCAGAACTGGACACAGTCTCCAGATGTGGCCTCACCAGAGCTGAGTAGAGGGGGAYGATCASCTCYCTCRAYSTGCTGGAGACGCTCTTCTTAATGCACCCCAGGATCCCAATTGGCCTTCTTGGCCACGAGGGCACACTGCTGCCTCATGGTCAACTTGTTGTCCACCATGACACCCAGGTTCCTCTCTACAGAGCTGCTCTCCAGAAGGTCAGTTCTCAGCCTGAACTGATATCCTATTGCTCCCCAGAGGCAGGACCTTGCACTTGCCCTTATTGCATATGGTTTCTGGACAGCAGCCCAGTTGTCCAATCTGTCCAGGTCTCTCTGGATGGAAGCGCAGTCCTCTGGGATATCAGCTCCTTCTCYGTGTTTGGTATCATCAGCAAACTTGCTGAGGGGGCATTCTGTACCTTCATGCAGGTCACTGATGAATAAATTGAACAGGACTGGACCGAGGACTGACCCCTAGGGGAATCCACTAACTACAGGCCTCCAACTGGACTCTTCAACGCTGATCATCACACTCTGAGCTCTGCTATGCAGCCAGTTCTCAGTCCACCTCACTGTCCATTCACAGGATGGTGAGGAATTAATAATCTCATAAAAGCACCTAAATGTTTAACCTTTAGAAAGACTTCAATTGTTTTGGCATCAAGAAAAATTGAGATGTATAAAGCATACTATATAAAACATTTTTTTCTTGATTTTATTGCACCTTCAGGCAGATCTGTCTACTGAGTATCATATTTTTCACTTATTAACAGGAATTTAACTCTCAAAATGAAGTCTGTTAAGAATGATATCAGTGTGAAAACACATTTACACTTGAGGAAAGAAAATTAATATCTGCTTATTATATGGCAATAAAAATTGTGACAGTAAATGTTAAAAATAATAATAAAAAAAATCTGTCAAACGTAATCTGTGCTTAGGTGGAAAATTGTACTGTCAGCAACCTAATTTGTCTTTCACTTAAAATAACTTTTATAATAAAGAAACCTATTAAGAGTGAAGAGCAATTGATGTCTCTATGATGTTAATTTTATGTTTTGTGTTTTATCATTTACAGATTAATGTGTCATGTTAATATCAAAACATTTTAAACAAAAAATCCTTTAAAGATCAAAATTCTGTATTTTCTAATTGCTTTGTAAATGATGTTTCAAATAATGTGCACCATACTGGTGATTCCTGAATCCAAACAGGGAAAAAAGAATAGTAAAGAAGCTGATACTGCAATAATGTACAGTTTAGGTTCATTTTGTCTATTTGTCCAAATCTCCAGGAAAATATGAACTTTTATCAATTAAAAAAAAAATTCAGAAGGCCTGTCTGTCTTTAAAATCATCTTATGTTTTAGCAGTATTGCAGTATCTGAGGAAGGATGATTTAATTTTCAACACATACAGTATTTGAATGCCTGATTTATTCTAACCAAGTGATTCCTATATTTAATCATGCTTAGTTATGATTAGATTGATACTGATTTAAAAAATCTTCCATGAAGGAAGAGCTTTCCAGAATGACAGTTRTACAATAAATAATTTATAGAGCACACTTATGAGACTACTTAAGGATAGCTCAAGCTTAATTAGCCTTTTATTTTTAAAAAAAWTTGTACAGCATTCATTGCTCTAATAAAGAATGTAAGCCTGAAATGTGTAAATCATATAATCACATATTCTTATGATTAAAAATAAGCATTAAACCAGAACAGATTATTTGAATGTAGAAGGACACTTACTTTTCAATTTACTGTTATTTCTACAATAACAGCAAAGCATCATTAACTMAGCAAATATTATCCAGATGCTACCATATAATATTAATTATTTTTAGGAGGATGAATAACACTCTATCATGCCCCACATATGGGTATAATGTTCATATAACTTGTTCCATGTTTTGTGTATCAGCAATGCTGTTTCATTACCAAAGCCAGACTTGAAAAAGCAATTCCTCCTGGTTCTTTTGGCTGTCCTTGCAGATTAAAACAAGCTTTCAAGTTGAAAGGAGAAATTTAAAGATAGAATTTTAAAAATAATTATCTTTCTTAGCACTAGTTGATTTGGTAAACTCCACTCCTAGCAATTCTCAACAGACATAGTATATAACCCTGTTGTACACTCTTTTGCATTTTAAAGGAAAGTGAAGGCTAATATAGTGATAATTTTAATCCACGAACTAAAAAAAGTCTTATTTTACACATAGTTTAACAATTCTGAGTTTGACAATCAAGGATGGTATTTCTGTTTTATGGGAGAATTACCATCATCTTTAATTCAGTCATTTCCCAAATTGTGGTTGTTAAATTCCATTCAGCTATTTTATGAATGTATTTTTACTGCCTGGGCTATAGAAAGTTAAAAAAAAAAAAAAAATTTTTCTTTATTTCATGGCTATGAGATTGTAATATTCAGAGTGAACCAATCTTAAAATTTATGTTTAGCAGATAACACAGGATATAGAATTAGAGATGAAGACCTTAATTCAGAATGGCTTTGGAAATAGAATTTTTAACATCTAGAAGGCTCTTGGTTTAAAAGCCATTTTAGAATCTGCTAGTAATTTGAAATCAAGCAGCATAAATTTGCCTGCTGTTTCCTTAGGTCTTTATCGTATAAATTAATGAAAGTTCCCAACAGTAGGAGGAATATGTTCCAATTTTAGCATTGCTAAAGCTCATATCTTTTTGTGTTCCAGTTCTTGTCTTGCTGATTGTTACCATGAGGCGTCGGAAAAAAGAGCCCCTTATTTTTGATGAAGAGAGAGATATCAGAGAAAACATTGTCAGGTATGATGATGAGGGTGGTGGAGAGGAAGACACAGAGGCTTTTGACATGGCTGCCTTGAGAAACCTCAACATCATCCGAGACACTAAGATCAGAAGGGACGTGACGCCTGAGATTCAGTTCTTGAGCAGACCAACCTTTAAAAGCATTCCGGATAATGTCATTTTTAGGGAATTTATCTGGGAGAGACTAAAAGAAGCGGATGTGGACCCCTGTGCCCCTCCGTATGATTCCCTGCAGACATATGCTTTTGAGGGGAATGGCTCCGTGGCAGAGTCGCTCAGCTCACTAGATTCCATCAGTTCAAACTCTGACCAGAATTATGATTACCTCAGTGACTGGGGCCCTCGGTTTAAACGACTTGCGGATATGTATGGGACTGGACCAGACTGCTTATATTCATAGCCTTGGAACCTTTCTCTGAAAATGCACTGAAGAAAATACTAAAACAAGACAAATAAAAAAAAAAAAAACCTTTCAACTTTACAGACTGAAGAGTGTTGTACATATTTCTCCATTTTTAACCTTTTAGGTTTTTTTGCCTTGGTGAAACATATCTTCATTAGACTTGTTCTAGGGACTGCACTGACCACACAGGATCTGAGCATTTAATGACATTTTTAATAAAATGAAATGCTCAGTTGCATTCAAATAGATAGCAACCCTCAGGTACCTGCAGAGGCAACTAGCTTGTAAGGGTATGTAGTGCACTGTGACCTCCATGAGCCAATGACACTCTGTAGATGCCTTCACAGTACTGCTATATCTAGAATGCAGAGTCTCTGGTTTAATAAGTATAAGAGGAAAACAATCAACAAATATAATTCAATATACCAATAAATAATATTTACAAATGGAAATTCTTGGACAAATTTTCATTACAGTGTTGCATGCAGCTTGCTAGGTCAAAACCAGGAAGATGGATATGAAACGAAAACAGAAGCAATTGTATTTTAATTGTTCTTGTTTGTTCTTGAAACTGTTTAATTGAAAGACACTCTAAGTTTCTACTAGTTTTATGAAAAAAATACATCTTTTTGTTAAGAAATCTTGCAACATTGGCCATTGACTTACCAAAATTGTTCATAAAACACATAAAAAGAGAAATATGGAAGGATAATCTTAAAGCTGAAAAGTTTTTTGATGCCCATGTAGGTACAGAAAAAAGTTGCTATCTATTTGTTATTTTTTATTATCTCTTCTGATTTGTACAGGAGAATTTATCCTTTTTTATTATTATTTGACATGAAGTGTTATATTTATTTTGGAGCTCAAATCTCCACTAAATTCAGGTCCATTTTACTGCCTCATGGTATTAGACTTGTCAGAACATGCTGATTTTTCTCTAGTCTCTGATAAATGTAGGAAATGAAGCATGGAAATGGAGAAATTACAGTAAAGCAATTGAACCCGCCATTCATCTCTCAGAAAGGAGAACAGCTACAAGGACATGAAGTCATTCTTCTGAGCCAGTACAAAGTCTGAGACGTTTAAATAAAATATTTGTACGTTGCATTTTTGGAAAGAAAACTACAGAGGTAGCTGGGAGCGTCTTTAATGCAAGATTTAGTTTTCAAGGTCAAACATCCTATATGCTTCGAAGACTTTAAACACCCTACTTTCCCTCCTCCCCTTCTCTTTTGCTGCTGATGAATCACAGTAAAAGACTCTTTTAAATTTCTTTCATATGTTAAGCAATGTAGTGCTATTAACTCCAGTATCCATCTTTAGATCCTGCTGCACATAGGTATTTTCCCCAAAGGAGTTCACTACACATAATTTCTACACTGGTTCAGGAGTGCCAAAACAGAAAAACAACTGCTGTAGGTTAAAATACTGTATGATTTTGAGGTAGAATTTCTTAGAATAAGAAAACTTTTTTATGATTCTGATGATATTTATACTTCATCTTTCATGATTTATTATTAGATAATAGGACATATATTAAAGTAACAATAGTGTTTTTTGAATATTCTTTCAGTTTGTTTTGTTTTAGCTAATCTGTAGATGAGTTCCTAAATCAGACTCTGTTCCTGCAAACTTTATGATTTGACTTGTTTCTCTTTAATTACTAAGAAGCATAGGTTTGTAGGATTGGGCCTATGTCTGTGGATTGAAAGAACTCCATAGAGAGTGATGCTCACTCTAAAAATGCTTCTTTCTCGAAAAAAAAAAAAAAAAAAAAAAAAAAAAGGCTCTTTGATGAAAGACCCCATCCTACTGTATGGGTGGTAAAAGGCTGGAATTAGAGAAACTATCATTAAGGCTTTGTAATTTTTGCAACCCAGCATTCTCAATTAACTATGTGAAAGTGGCCTTCAGCTTCATCAGAGAAAATAAAATAATTTTAATCATCTGCAGTATGGAAATTTAATTTGAGTTACATTTTGATAGACAATCATTGTTTCATAATTCAGTAGATTTGCTTCTAGTTGTATGAAATATATATATATGTATATATATATATATATAAACAGATTTTGTAATGGAACTGAAAGATATTGCCCATGACTTTTAGTCACATATGTAAGATTTTCAATAAAAATAATAATAAAAAAAATGTACCAAGAGTATGTAGTTCAATGAGAGTGAGATATGTTGCAGGAGTTAAGTATTAAACCACCAAGTTGCTGAGAGAACAATTTTGTATAAATCTCCTCCTTGTTTGTGGAAAGCCATGTGGATTCATGGCTCTGGATTAAGATCTGAAAAAAGCTGAATTTAGCACACAAGATTCAAAGGATATTTAAATGTGGTTTAAAGTAAACAGTATAATTTGCTTGCTTTCCTATTTCCTATATTTGTAAAAATAAAACCATAAAGCACCCCTGTTAGAAAAATGCTAGTTTTTCATGTTTTCTGTGGAAAGAAATCCATTTCTCTCTACTTAATGCCATAAAAATGCTTTGTTTTCTGTTGCACAATTCTAAAATAATGCAGTATCCTTACTGCTACACTTCATATCTTTACCTAGTAACATATTATTGCAGTAAGAAAGATGGAAATTCCTAATATTCGATGAAAGATGTTACTATCGTATATACATATAGTAGACATAATATATATCCTATATAATGATCTTCAAAAATATCATGAATGCAGATTTTCAGTTTAAAACCTTGTTTAAATTTCTCACTTGAGTGTTATGTTATATATCCTGATGTCATAAAGTATATTTTACTGACCAAATAATGTGAAATATTTGAACTCTTGCTTTTTTTTTTTTTTTTTTTTTNAAAAAAAAAAAAAACTTTTTTTTTCCCCCTAACTTTCTGAAGAGCTCCAATATCCACCTACAAGCTATATAAGTCTTCCTCTGAACAAAATATTTCTTTTTGAAAAGAAAAAAATATATATTTATTAAGTTATAACCCCACAGTAACAGAGCCCTTATTAAGCCTAACAGTTGTGATGGCTGAATTGATACAATCACTCCAGGACTTTTGAAATTCAATGTCTTCTTCCTGCAGTGAGTTGAGAGTAAAAGGTAGTGTTGCTCCTACTTGCCCATTCTTTTCTTAAATTATTTTAAAGGGAAGGATTTTTTTAGGAATTTCCCTTTGAAATTTTAAGGTTTCATTTTTGATTTTTTGTACCTATTGATCCTTCAGGCATAGGAATCTATTAAGAACAAAATATTTCTCACCATCCTTTTGCATCTGAAATCATGCTATTGTGTTGATTTTTAGCATCATTAGAATTTAAGGTGAACACACAGTAACACAATTGTGTCTTGTAAAGTTAGTAATAAATTATTAGTTGCAGCCCATCCAGTGGCTGATATTTTTTATTATATGTGGAATTTTTCGCTGATTTAGAGCTTATGTAAAGTAGTGCCATTTTTGCAGCATTACTATATGCTCCATCAATGATAATTAGATGGGATCAAGCATAATGTTATTGCACAGTGACTCTAAAAGTGAATTATGAAAGCTAGAAATGTCATCCTGTTTATTTTACAGAAACAGAGAAGTCTATAGATAAACAAAGGCCTGCAAAGTCATAATCATAAGTATGGCACTTCTGTGTCTCCTGATAACATATCCTTACTCCCAGCACTATTTCTTWTATACACTCGGGTCTTTTTCTTCTCAGTATCAAGAAGCTAAAATGTATTATATCATTCAGTGAAGACTTTTCTTATGGGCATCTACCCATAAGTTTTGTTCTATGAAACAGGAATCACTGAGCACAGCAGAAATATTGTGTTTCTTAAATGAAGAGAATGGAATGAAAATGAAATATTCACATCTGATTTTTTTTTGGTTTGAGTTACCGTTTCTCACAGAAAAAGTCTCCAAATGTGATACATAAAATCTGCCAAGCTTTAAACCATGCAGTTGCAGATAGAAATATATTGCATAAATTTAACATAAAAAAAAAAAAAAAAAAAAAAAAGATTTACCTGATATTTTGACATAAGGTTATTAAGGAATCTATGCATATTGAATCAAACTCAATGGCAACATAACATGTGCAATAATTCCTCAGTAATCACAATAAATTTTGTTCTAAAGCCATAGCTTGTGTGTCATATTCACACTCCTCCTCTGATTTGATATTTGAAAATATAATTCCTAAAATTGAATTTGGATATAAAAATCCCTCCATTCCACAAGATCTTTATTTTAAAATGCCTTATTATATCAGACAATTGCCTAAAGAATTATCCCAGTCCTCAAATCCCATGAAAATCCTTTAACTACCCTATAAGTAATTCTGATATATAAAATTATTTCTTTGAATTAATCTAAGCCATTAAGATTCCCTCTGCACAAAAAAAAAAATGTTTTTCATATGTTTGATCCAAATTAATTTGTAAACTGATATAAGTGTTGCAAGGACTGCTATTCCTGCACTTACCTGCTTCACGACAGTCCAAATCTCTCTTCACTGTACTTCAAAGTGAAATCATGCTGTGTTTAAATTAAATAAAACAGGAAATAGTAGCTACAACTCCTTATCATAAAAGCCAAAAAAAAAAAAAAAAAAAAAATTACTAGGCCATTCTGTTCAGTTATGGTGTCTTGACAAGGCAATCCTGAGAAATGAGTATTTTTTTCTTTTTTTTTATTTTTATGCTTGTTGAATTATTGGTGAAGAGCTTAAGTTTATATAAGCTCACATTTTTTCATCATTCTTCTTTTCTTTTTACTTTAGTCAAAAGCATATCAGACACATGTATCCTGACTGCTCTGTAGCCTCGGCTACAAACCTACCATCTTCCCTTTTGTAAATTTGACAAAACAACAGCCTGAAATGTTTCTTAATTTTGATGTCAAGAAGTGATGGAGAAAAAGCTAAACACAACTATCAACAGACTGCAGTGAATATAATGGGTCACTTTCTTTAAATAACGATAACAGCAATACTACAGTCAAGTAACCATTAACACCATCCCTCACATCATCATAACAGTCTAGTCTTAAAACTTTAAAATAAATGAAGCTGGAAATACTATCAGTACTATTTGCATGGTATGCAAAATCACATCTTTTGACTTTCATTACCCCAGTTACCTACAGTTTCATGATTATCATTTATATGATAATCTGGAAAGAAAATAGTTAAATCAAACTTCACATTTGCCCTGGGTTCACTCGAATTTATTACAGTCCTTTTGGTCTACCTTAGTACTTCACAGTACACTGATAACTTCTCCTGTCTTTGAGATTAACTGCTTCTCAATTAGAATAAATATGATATCCAGCCAGAAATTCAGCCACATTAGATCATTTGAGTCTGATGAGTGGTCAGCCTGAATTTTAATGCCCTTCCCTAATGATCCTTTATTATTATCACATTGCTGAAGTGGTAAGGAAAAGTGTTTACTAATGCACTTAAAAGGTACTAGTTGAAATCCTGGCCATAGGGAGGTGCATGGTGCTCTTCAGCGTATGCATTATTAGAGGAGACAGAGGAGAATGACAAAAAAACACGGACAGCAATAAGAAGATTGACTGTTCATTTAGGCTGGGTACTCTTTCTAATTTTATGATGTCTTTTACTTCTTTTCTCCTTCTATGAAACATAATCAATATGTTTTTATGCTAATAAAAGTTTTTTTTCAGATATTTTAATGGCATAAGCTACTTGCTATCAGCAGAGTATACCTAAACTTGCTGTTACAGAGGATTCTTCTGTTCAAAAATTGCTTCTGATATGTTTGCAAGCTAAATATAAATAGCATTACAAAAATCTTACACTTCATGAATAAGAGGTGAAATACTGACTGGAAAAAAAAATCTCCTTTTTATGAAATTTAAAAAAACATAGAATTGGCATAAATGCTAGAATACCATATGATGAGACTTTTCCTCATACAGAGTGACCTTTATAGTTTATGACTGCAAGCCCAACCCAAGTGGAACTTTATTGTCTTGAGTCTGTTATTTCATTTTTGCTTGAGATTACCAAGACAGAAAAGAACAGGAGTAACAAAATGACAGATTATTCTCATGGACAAAATTGTATTCCAGTAGTATCGAGTAAAATATTATTTTCCACATTGTTAGGTCATATCTGAACCAATAAAACTACCAAGGAAAAAAAATCATATAACTTGATACACTTAATCTGTCATTTTTTCATCCTGGGAACAACATCTTCCAACATTCTACAATAATTGGCATGGCCTCAACTTGCCATTGAAATAATAATAAAAACAATAATGAAGTTAAAAAGAGAAAGATTAATTATCTAAGTATAAAGCTTAATAAGAACATTACTATTCCTCAAAACATCATTTTTTGCTAATTTATATGCAATGAACACATTAATAAAATTATCTTAGGACATACAATCTATTTCTATACAGGAAAGGAGGCATGTTTGCCCATATTTCATTTTTCCATATAATTTCTACTTGAGTTTGACTGTGATATATAGAAAACGGCTACAAGAATGAAAAAGTGCAGTATATTTACCTCCAAGGACACTGTGAAGATTTAGGTGTGAAAAAAAAAAAAAAAAAAAAAAAGACTCTAAAACAGGTTAGTGTAGAGATGCACACTTTGTCTCCCCTTTTTTCTGTCCTTCTCTCCCAGCTTCTTGCCCCTCAAAGATAATATATGACACTAACACTTCTGCTAATATTTCATTTTCCTCTTTTAGGTACACATTCATTATCTTTTGTAGTAGTCGCATGTAGAAGGTGAATGTAGAACAAGCTAGTGTCAAAGTCAAAACTTGGGAATTAGGAAGAGGATTTAATAGTTTCCTACTTTCTATTGCTATATGACCTTGACAAGCCAGTGAGAACTATTATATCATAATAAAATAATTTKAAAAATTAATATAAAAGAACAGTTGATCAAGATATGTAGATTAATATGTATAAAAACTTTTTTTTTCCACTGTGGCTTAAGATAGTTTAATATATGTTACTAGAATTCAAAGATTAAGGTTGATCATCTTGACTCATGCATAAAGCACTTTCATGAAAACTTTTCATTCATACAGCTTCTGTGAAATCTTCCATTACTGCATTAGAAAGATATATTAAAAATCTACAGTGCCTTGGAAATAAACAGTGGAAAACAGATTCAGAATTCCTATCCTCTGTAAATAGGAAAATACATACAAGGAAAACTAGGAAGTGGAAGCTTCAGCACTTAGCACATATAGTTCATGTGCATGCAACATAAATTACTTTAGGGGTAATTCTGTTACAAAAGCAAAATTTACCTCTCTGAATGAATAATTAGATAAGAATAGAAGAATGATCTTATAGATTACTAACTACTGCCACAGTGCAGAAACATGTAAGATGTTGCACTATTCCTCTGACAATGCAGAGAATTGTGGGGGAAAAAAAAAGAGATTTGATGTTCTTTCTTTAAAAAAAAAAAAAAACAATAATATCAGTAGACAAGACAATTTTCACAAACAATATACTACAATCAGTTTATTTCATGGTACAAGAATTAAAGGACGAGTCACATCCTAACAGGACTTCTGAAAAATATATATATCGTTTTCAGAATACCTGTCAACATTTTCTGAGAAAGTTAAGGCATTCTGATTGAGAACTTTCAGATGCCTATAGGTATGTAACTTGAGACAAGTTCACTGATCAAAAGCATGGAGCCTGTTTTAAGCCCAGTCAGTTCTCCCACCCTCCATCTCCGGCTTTTTCTCTCTCTTTATCCAAACAGCTCAGGCTGTTGGACAAAGCTTAGGCCCCATATTTTGGACCTAATTTCTTTTCCTTTTTGATCATGAAGTTATCTTTCTTTGCCATATCTGCAGTAGCAGAGGTAATTTCCTTTGTTCTTCAAGAAGACCCCCTTCACCCTTGAACTATGATATCTCATGTCTTTTCCRTTCCTCCATTCCCTCAAAGCTAAACAGGAATTTAAGGTCCTTCAGGGACTATGTACACTTTTCAATAGTAATTTGTTAAATCATGACAGTGACAGCTGTCACCACACAATGCTCAAACAAATGCCTCGAGATTCCTTCCATATTGCGCTTCATTTTGACAAATCTATCTTTCAAAGTTTGTCCTTTGCCAGATTCCATGTCAAGGGGTGAAACTTTCCTCAAAGCACTGTTCTGATATGTAAAACCTGAAATACATTAATCCAAAAAGAGGTAGAAAAACAAAGATGAAATAGGAAAATTTGATTTGGGTGAATGAGAAGCATGTAGTAGAACAGTAATCATTATCTACCCATTATACTCCTCCCACAGTAAATAAATAGTAAATAAAATAGTAAACAAATTTTAAATTATAATTATACATAGAGCGTGTTTCTGCTTTTGTACTCCGCCATGTGAATTTCCTCATAACACCCTTAAAACTGTCTGTAGTCATGACCATGACGTGTATAGGTCCTTTAGAGGGAGGGAATGCATTTTCTCTGAGACCAATGACAATCACCTAGAAGAAACTTTTATAAGGAACTATAATAGATAGAGGAGGAGATACGGAGTTGGAATTTTGAGACCACCAAGAAAGCGTAATCTACAGTCCATGTCAACTGTCAAGGTTTAGAATTGAAATAGGTAAGGAAAATGTCTACCAAACCCAGAAAGGACTATGTAGAAGAAAGTTCTGAAATCTCATAAAATGGAAAGCAAGAAATGAGGAAAGGAAGCCCCATTCAGTGGTAGGCACTTTAATCTGCTTTAGCAGATTATTTGTCAAGGGTATTATCTTACTTTAGTTTAACCCTTATGTTCTATAAAATACGCAACTTTAGAGACTGAAAAGATTCTTGGTCTTTTGCCTTCTGGTGAACTTTCATAAATGAAGAGCTAAAGCAAATACCTTTCAAATCTGTAGTTGGCTGAGAGTCTCTTTTCACCTACAACATATTTAAGACTACAGAGACCATGCTGAATAACAGTGTCATTCATCATTTTTTCCATATACTTGCTATTTCTCCACTTGAAATCTCTTAGAAAAAAGTTTTATCATTTGAATTTTCTTTGCATAGTGCTTCATAAATTTGTCCTAGTCTATGGTTAGACTTGTATAAGAATCAAAACAGCACAGCTAGCATAGCAAGAACCATGTAATATATGTTTTTCTATTTTTTTTTTACTTTTCTCTCTCTTTATTTTTTAATGGAAATTATGAAACATACTCATGGATGAAATTCAGTCCTGGCATAAGTCTGAAGTATACAGTTCCTTAGCCAAAGAGAGCAGCAAAGTAATCTCAGTGGGATGAGATGGCAAGGGAACATCAAGAGACAGCAAACATTCTTGAAAATGATTTGGCATTAGGGTTGCATACAAATGAAATGTGATAGTCATGCCAATGGAATGTGATGTAGGAAAAAAAAACAACAAAAAACAAACAAAWAAAAAAAAAAAAAAACAAATAAAGGCTGCCAAAACTTTCACAAACTCTCATTTTATTTAGCTTGTGTTCCATGGAGGTTCGAACAAAAAATGAGAGATTGAATTAATGTACTTGTTCATTCTGTCTTTTAAAATAAGTATTATCTCCATAAAAAACATATTAAAAGAGTGAGTGATCTGTTTGGCAACCATAAACATACTGGACAGCTAGCAACCTTCGTGCTCGGGTAAAGGAAGATGAGCATCTTTATGTTATGTAGATATCTTTATTAATTTAATTTATTAA
The DNA here is from genome assembly GCF_003342845.1 of Nothoprocta perdicaria. Lineage (NCBI taxonomy): Eukaryota > Metazoa > Chordata > Aves > Tinamiformes > Tinamidae > Nothoprocta > Nothoprocta perdicaria. The sequence continues at coordinate 1,285,053 of NW_020455381.1, read as the reverse complement.
TTTATTTATTTCAACTAATTTATTTCAACTACTGAAACTTCTTATAATCCATTACTGGAGTAAAAAGTGAACATTTTAAGCCTATGGCAGCTTACATTGCTACAAAAGTATAGCAGCTAAATGACTCAATGTCCCACAGTAGAACTGTTACCTTATGTCCAATTTCAATGGAGATTAGACATCTAAGCAAAACACTGTTTGGACAGTGAAATGTGACAAGACTCTCAACTTTAGAAAATCTAGTTACAGGAGAAAAAAAGGTCATCTATAACTTTCACCTTTTTACATTTTGTTATTACAGTGAAAGAGAATATACCAGTCTTTCATCTACAAATATCCAAAGCTTTACATAAAACTGCACAGTCCTCATCAAAGTGCATAGCCTAAATTCTTTAGAAACTCTCCTTGATCTTTCTCAGGTATTTTTGATAGTTTACAATGAAGACTTTTATCATTGCTAATTATTTTTCTGTTGCTATGTCTCTTTTTTTCCACTGGCTGCATAAGGAACCATACAGTAGGTCAATAATAAAGCTTCTCTTTTTACTATTTGTAGTTTTTATAAAACTAATCCTTTTGACATTCAATGTGAGCTGAAGTATAGAATCAGACTATCTTGTCATTTAAAAGAATAGGAAGCTAGCTGGCCTTAGATGGATACTGCTATAATTGCTAAAGAAACATCCTTTTCATTTTTGATAATGTTTCTATAAATGAAATCTCACTGTCCATCATTTTGTTAAACAGAGAGCAAATTAAATAGTTTCTATGCACATTATCCAAGCAACTACAGTGATATGTACAGCCAACAGGCAAAACTGTGAATAATGTGTAAGATGGCATGATAGACCATAATGATGCACCTCTAACCAGTTTGAAAAGAGCACAATTCATCTAATATAATATTATAAAAGTGTATTCATCAGAGAGCTGTTAACTTGAAATTACTATATTTAGGACACTTCAGGAAATGTAAAAATGGACAGGAGACTAAAATTAAAAATCATATTCTACAAACAAATAAATTTAAATTTTCCTTTTTTATTTTTTTAAATTTTTAAATTTTAAAGTCTAAAACAGATATAAATGCACAATGTAATGTTAGCAGGCAATCTAAAGGTCAATCGTACTAGCAGTCTATCAACATTTTATAAGTTTGTCATGTTGGCAGCTTGAAAATAAATGTCTGGGTTACATGATTTTATAGACTTCCATTACTACTGTAGTCCTTCACTCTTCTCTGTTTTCCTCTCCTCATTTCCCCTACTTTTTCCCCCTTCCTTAGTAAATCTATTTTATTATACAGCCACTCAATCTCAGAAAGTAAAGAGAGAGACATGTTAAGACATACCAGGTGCACTCACTACATGGAAACAAAATCCTTGGATTGAAAAATTAGACTGCAGCACTCTGCTTTTATATAAACTCTCTCTCTCTCTCTCTCTCTCTATGCGCGTGTACATATATACATATATATATGTAAACATATAGACATACACATATATACACATATATGTATACATATATATGTACACGTGTATATATATGTACATGTGTATATAGAGATTTCCTTAGAACAAAAATCTTCATTAATTTATGCAGGTGGAGGATTTCTCTCTGTTGCTCATTAAAGACTGACAAAAGACATAAAACCAATACACTAACTGAACACTTTCTTTTCTGCTCATCCATTCAATGTTTTTTAAAAGGAAAAAAAATCTTTTAAAGATAATAAAAGAAAAAATATAAAAAATTTAAAAATTTTAAAAATTCATAGAATTATGAAAGGGGATTTTGTGTCTCAGAAAAATGAGTTTTTCTCTTCCTATGTTCAATGAATTGCCAGTAGGAAGAACATGCTAAATATCAACATTTGAAAACTGTTATATTATCCCTCAAGTGGCTATGTCAGATGAATTTGTGGTTTGAAACTAGTTTATAAAGGACAAATGTTCATATTACTGTTGACCATTAAATTAACATATTAACATCTTTATTGGCACTCTCAGCACAGATGAAAAGTACTCAGTTAACACTGAGGTTTAAATATCCTCTCTTTCCATCACTTTTCAGAATTTTAAAATTTTCTCTTCAGATTTTTTTTTTCAGTCATACTAGTGGGGAAAATCTGGTCTTGTCATCACAGTTCAAGAAAGCTTCAGATGCTAATGGACTGTTAAATCAGCATTTTTACAGGACAGCAAGAGAAAATAAATGACTAAGAAATGATAATCCAGCAAAAGTCAATCATAAAATCTTTCTGATATAAAGTAGGCAGCTGCTATCCTCAACTTTCTAGTCATAGTAATCATTATAGCATGGATATATTTATTTTAGACACCATCTAGATTTAGTTTTGGAAAAAGTTCCAATACTTTCCTTATTTCATTTTTTTTTCTTTTTTCTTTTTTTCATATAAGAAATTGCAGATGTTCTATATGTAATAATATCAATAAGACTATGGAAGTAACAAGTACCAATATGTAATTAGGATACAATTAATTAATTAAGATACAATTTCCTAGACATCCTTTGTGAAATAAATATCAATAATAGTAAGGACACGATATTCTTTTATAAGAGGCTGGCAGACATCTCTACTAAATAATGAAATGAACAGGAAGATAAACTTTTTAAATGTATTTTTAGCAATCTGAAAGTATTTTATGAAAGAGGTAACCATAGAAAATAATCTGCTAAAATACAAGACACAAATAAGCCTCTGAGGTTTTAGTTTCTTATTTCTAATAGGTGAAGATGACTTGCCTAAATGAGGAACACTAAGACTGAAATGCATAACAGCCAAATAATTAATTTATTTC